>NC_073254.2:16885000-17190000 GCF_029289425.2 Pan paniscus
GTAATTAGGACGGGGCTCTGCTGGGCAGTTATTCTGCTCCTTGTGACATTAACTGGAGTTACTCAGTGGTATTCAGATGGTGGCTGGAGAGTTCATTAACTCTTCCCTCACAGTCTCGTGCCTTGACAGGGAAGTCTGGAAAGCAGGGCTCAGATAGAATCTAAGTGGCCAGGCCTCTCTCTCCCTGGCCTCTCTATGGCCTCTCCACATGGTCCCTTCAGCGTGGGAGACAGCTTACATGGTGAGTCAGTACTACCAAGTATAGGGTTCTAAAAGACTGAGGAAAAAACTGCAAGACTCCTTATGACTTAGCCTTGAGGTCTCAGAACATCACTTCTTCTTACATTCTACTAGACAAAGTAAGACACAAGACCAGTCCAACTCAACAGGAAGGAATTAGATTCCACATCTCAATCTAAGGAGCAGCACAAATATGCAGAGAGGAAAGGAATTGATTGTGGCCCTCTTTGAAAACTATCTCAGGCCATTCTTGGGCCACTTCAATTCATAGCTCTTCCTTATGCAAAATACACTCACCTCTTGCATTTGTTTTCTATGCTGCATAACAAATTACTACAAACATAGCAGCCTTAAGTAATACACATTTATTATCTTAGTTTCTGTGGGGCAGGAGCCTGGGCATGACTCAGCTAGGTCCTCTGCTCAGGGTCTCATGTGACTGCAGTCAAGGTGTCAGATGAGCTATATTCTCATCTGGAGGCTTGACAGGGGAAGAGCCTACTTCCAAGTTCATTAGGTTGGTGGTAGCACTCCATTGTGGATGTATGACTGAGGACCCTGGCTTTTTGGTAGCCATCAGAAGAGGCCAGTCTTGGGTCCTAGAGACCACCTGTGGCTCCTTACAATGTGGGCTTTCTCAACATGGCTACTTACTGCATGAAGCCAGCAAAAAGCATCTCCCAGTCCAGTATGCTAAGACAGAGCCTTGTATAACATAAGTCCCACCCTCACTCAAGGGGAGGGGAATGTTAAGAAGACATAAACAAGAGGTGAAAATTATTGACCGTAGGACCTGTCCATCACATTCCCTTTTTGGAGGCCCCAAATTTGATGGTTTAATTAAAGAAAAAAAAATGTTATTATCTCTTGTGGTTCTATGTGTTGGCTGAGCTCAGATCGGAAGTTGTTACTTGGGATTGTGATTCCGGTTGCAGTCAGATGGCATCTGGAGCTGGGATCCTCTGAAGGTTTGATTGGGTTAGAAGTTCAAAATGGCTTCTTCATGCACATGTCTCTTGCCTGGGTTAAGATGACGAGAATGCGAGGGCCTGGCTGAGCATTTCTTTCTCTCCACGAAGCCCTCGCTGTGTGGCTGGCCTGGGCTTTCTCACAGTGTGGGAGTCTGAGTGGTGGGACTTACACGTGGTAGTTCATTTCACAAAAGTAAACATTACAACAGTCCGAGGAGGAAGCTGCAAGGCTTTGGATGGTCTGGGCTCAGCAGTCATGCAGTGTGTCTTCTGTCACATTCTATTAGTCAAAAGTAAGTCACAAGGCCAGCCCAGATTCAAGGGGTGAATCATAGGAGGCACAGCTCATTGGGGGAGCTATTTGTGAAGACTATTAAATATATCGACTTGGAAAAGCAACGTAATTACTATGTATGGTTTCTAAAACTACCTCCCACAAGAACATCACCTAGATTTATATCCAGATTCCATGTACAAATTTTGACTGAGCAACTAATGCCATGTTGGTGCATTATACAATAAAGCCAGGCATCAAACGTGCATAGTCACATGGTCACAATGAAAGTTATGTTCCTAGGCCAGGCGCAGTGGCTCATGCCTGTAATCCCAGCACTTTGGGAGGCTGAGGTGGGTGGATCACCTGAGGTTGGGACTTCGAGACCACCTTGACCAACATGGAAAAACCCCATCTCTACTAAAAATACAAAATTAGCCAGGTGTGGTGGCGTGTGCCTGTAACCCCAGCTACTTGGGAGGCTGAGGCAGGAGAATGGCTTGAACCCGGGAGGCGGAGGTTGCAGTGAGCCGAGATCGTGCTATTGCCCTCCAGCCTGGGCAACAAGAGTGAAACTCTGTCTCAAAAAAAAAAAAAAGAAAACAAACAAAAAAAAACAAGAAAGTGTGTACCATGCCATGGGCATGCATTGTCCATTATCTCTGATAGCTCAGAGTTCATCACAACCGAGTATGCTGGGCTGGAAAGGGCTTCCCTTCCTGAAAAGAGATGGGCAAAGACAAACTTAGCTTTCTGGTTGTCTTACCTTTAGATTTCTATGTGAGACAGTACATTCCTTATTTTTTAAATCACCTTAACTGGATTTTCTGTTCCTTGCAACTCAATACATTTTTTGTTTTAGCCAACTCATCTAAACTAATTTTGATCAATTTATTTTTATTGCTACATCTCTCTAGACCACTAAGTAGTGAAGAAGAAAGGAGCCTGGAGCCACAGTAGAAGAACTTTAATGGCCACTAAGAACATACAATCATCTGGCACCCTGCCAGGGAAATTTGGGGCCTTTGGAGCTTAATGCTTGGAAAACCACACCCTTAATTTTCCTTCCTTATTCCATGTGGACTGAGAGAACAAGCTTATGTTTTGTTCCTTAGAATTTTTTTTTTTTTTTACCCATCTGACCCTTAAACATTGCTGTGGTTTGAAAGTGATGCCTCCAAAATTCATGCAACAGAATTGGGAGGTGTGGACTAACGGGAGGTCTGTAAGTCATGAGGGCAAAGCCCTCATGAATGGATTAATGCTGCTATGAAAAGGGCTTGTGGAAGTGGGCTTTCTCTCTCTCGCTCTCTCTTCTACTCTTCTGCCATGTGAGGACACAGTGTTCCCCCTTGCTGGAGAATGCAGCAATGATGCACCATCTTGGAACCAGAGACTAAATATGCTGGCACCTTAATCTTGGACTTCCCAGTGTCCAGAACTATGAGAAATAAGTTTCTGTTCTTTAACATTTCCTAGTCTGTGGTATTCTGTTATAGCAGCACACACACACACACACACACACACACACGCACACACACGCACACACACAAAGACTGATAATCATTCTTCCCTTTTCTAACCCTAGCTTAATGTGGAAAAACCAAGTTTATATTTTAGGGGATTTATCCATACTTACCCAAAACCTTGTGTCATCTCCATCTGTTCCACTGGTTATTACCAAACTGAGAATTAGTCAATTGACCTTTTGTGCAGGAGTGTATTAGTCTCCTAGGACTGCTATAACAAAATACTACAAACTTGATGACTTCAAACAAATTTATTCTCTCACACTCTGGAGGCTAGAAATCTGAAATTAAGGTGTCAACAGGCCCACATCCGCTCTGCAGACTCTAGGGAAGGATCGTGTCTGCCTCTTCCTAGCTTCTGGTGGTTGCCAGCATTCCTTGGCCTTCCTTGGCTTATAGACACGTTGCTTCCTTCTTTGCCTCTGTAGTTACATGATGTTCTCCCTGTGTGTGTCTGTGTTAAAAATTTCCCTCTTTTAATAGGGACAACAGTTGAGTTGGGTCAGGGCCACCCTACGCCACTCTGACTTCATCTTCGCTTGATCACATCTGTAAAGACCCTTTTTCCAAATAAGGTCACATTAGTACATACCAGAGGTTAGGACCTAAACACCTTTTTGGGGAACTCAATTCAACCCACAGCAGTCAAGTCTATTAAAGGACTGATGTAGTAATGAACATCATCCTCAGTAGCAAGAGTCTAATAAACTGTGTTGGCAAAAGACAAGAGCCTAAGGGCAATTCTGAGAAGTTTGGATGAGGAGGAAGGAGAACGTAAAAAGAAGCTGATAAAGTTTTCTGAGGAAATGGATTTCTCTTGGGTTGTCAGGAAAATCATATGGGGAGAATAAAGTCTTTTCTTCATTGAGCACTTATAAGTTGGTAGCCTAGATGAAACACTGCATGTATTGTTTCAGTATTCCTCACAGCCTACAAGGTAGGAAGTATCTCCATTTTTTTTTTAGATAAGAAGTTGGAACATAGGGAAGTTACAGTCAATTGCTTAAAGGTTATTTAGTAAATAAATGGCAAAGCCAGGAATGAAAGCCCTCTCTGTCTCATAGCAAAGTCCATGCTCTTTCCGTTTGTGAAAGTAATCCTGCACTAAGTGAACAAATAATTATCCCATATGTAATCTATGCCAGGTACAGGACCCAGGGGTGTGTCAGGATATATGCTGCCAAGCTGCCTTGGACAAAGGTGATCACAGTTTACATTTCCACTTACAGTGTAGGAAAGTGCCTGATTCCACAGACCATTCCCAGCACTGAATATTCAACTCGGAATTGTTTAAAACCAGATGTTTAAAAAGTGGTATCTTGTTTTAATTTGCATGTTTTTGATGATTAATGAAGTTGTGCATCTCTTCAAATGCTTAACCATTTCTATTTCCTTTTCTCTGAATTGTCTTGTCATATATTTTGTGCATTTTCTGTGGGGTTGTTTATCATGTAGATTTGTTGAAGCTTTTTGTATATGATAGATATCAACACCGTGTCATTTTATATGTTACAAATACATCCTCCCATCAAGTTGCTTTTCATTTTGCTTTGTTTCTAGGAACTTACTTAGAAAGATATTCCCCACAGCAAGATGATAACGCTGTCCTTCTATTTTCTTCTGTATATGGTTTGTTTGTTTGTTTGAAGAGATGGGGCCCCACTCTGCCCCAGGCTTTAGAGGTGTGATCCTAGCTCACCACAGCCTACAACTTCTGTGCTCAAGCGGGGAACCCTCCCACCTCAGCCTCCAGAGTAGCTGGGACTACTGGCATGTGCCACCATGCCCGGCTAATTTTTATTTATTTATTTTTTTTTTGTAGAGATTTTTTTGCCACTGTTTTGCCCAGGCTTGTCTCACACTCCTGACCTCAAGCGATCCTCCTGCCTCTTGGCCTCCCGAAGTGTTGTATTATAGGTGTAAGCCACTACTCGCCCCTGTGTATGTATTTTTATGTAAAATGTAATAAAATGTTTTTCTCAACTGGACAGTCATTGATCAATGATCTCAAAGCTATCTGTTGATTAGTCCATCCTCCCCCCACTAATTTGATATTTTGTCTTTCTTGTATCTTGAATTGGAATTTACATATAGATATTTTACTAGAAGCTCATTTGTTTAACTGCCTTTATTTTCAAACCTTTCAGTGTCAAGCTTTTTCAGTATAATAGCTTAATCATTTCCACTTTATGATTCTTCATTTTTAAAATTTATGTTCTATTCTTTTTTTTTTTTTTTTGAGACGAAGTCTTGCTCTGTCACCCAGGCTGGATTGCAGTGGTGTGATCTCGGATCACTGCAACTTCCACCTCCCAGGTTCAAGTAGTTCTCCTGTCTCAGCCTCCCAAGTAGCTGTGATTACAGGCACATGCCACCACACCCAGCTAATTTTTTTGTATTTTTAGTAGAGACGGGGTTTCACCATGTTGGCCAGGCTGGTTTCAAACTCCTGACCTCAAGTGATCCACCTGTCTCGGCCTTCCAAAGTGCTGGGATTACAGGCGTAATCCACCATGCCCAGCTATGTTCTATTCTTAACACATTTTCTCTTCCTAGAAAATATCAGAATTATCTTATCAAATTCTTTCCACTAGGATTTTTTCTTTGCAGTGGGACTAATATTATATTTACAGATTCATATAAAATACTTACATTTTATATTAATATGTACAGAATTATTTCCTACCAATTTATTTAAGACTTAAAGTTTTAAAGTTTTGTCACTTAGCTCTAATGTTTTTCTTATTACATTTCAACCAAGGTTTTATAATTTATGTTGCAATCATGAGTGGGAATCTATTTTTCCTGATATTTCCTTTTATAGTTATTGCTGAAAAAATAAGAAACTAAAATATAGAAACCATTATTTCTGTTATCTTGATTTTTTTTTCACACTACTGGATTTCACCATAATCAATTCTTTTTGTCTTCCTGAAAGTCCAATCTTTTCTAAGCTAGTTCTACCTCTCTTGGCTTTCTAGTGCTTTTATGGACATTAAACATTATATATATTTAATTATATAAAGATTATATATATTTTAAAATAGACTTTATGTTTTATAGCAGTTTAAGATTTATAGCAAAATTGAACAGAAAATACAGAGAGTTCCCATATCCCCCTTCTGTCACACACCCACAACCTTCTCCACTATCGACATCTCCCACCAAAGTAGTACATTTGTTATAATCAATGAACCTACACTGACACATTATTATTACCCAAACTCCACAGTTTATATTAGGGCTTCACAAGTGTTGTACATCGTATGGGTATGGACAAATGTATAATGGCATGTAATTACCGTTATATAATAGTATCATACAGGTTAGTTCCACTGCCCTCTGTGCTCTGCCTATTCATCCCTCTCTCCTTGCAACCCCTGACAGCCACTGATCTTTTTACTGTCTTCATAGTTTTGCCTTTTCCAAAGGTCACGATGTTGGAATCATACTGTATATGGCCTTTTCAGATTGGTTTCTTTCACTTACTAATATGCATTTAAGGTTCCTCCATATCTTTCCTTGGCATGATAGGTTATTTCTTTTTATCACTGAATAATATTCCATTGTCTGGATCTACCAGAGTTTGCTTAGTCATTCACCCACTGAAGGATGTCTTGGTCACTTCCAAGTGTGGGAAATTAGTAATCATGCCATTACAAACATCTTTGTGCAAGTTTTTTTTGGACAAGTTTTTAACACATTTGGGTAAATAGTAAGGTGTGTGATTGCTGTATTATGTGGTAAGAGTATGTTTAGTTTTGTAAGAAACTGCCGAACTGTCTTCCAAAGTGTCTGGACCATTTTGCATCCCCACCATCAATGAATGAAAATTCCTACTGTTCCACATCTTTGTCAGCATCAGGTGTTCTGGATTTTGGCCGTTCTAATAGATGTGTAGTTTTATCTTAATGTCATTTTAATTTACAATTCTCTAATGACATATGATGTTGAGCATCTTTTCATGTGCTTATTTGCCATCTGTATACTTTATTTGGTGAGATATTTATTCAGGTCTTTTGCCCATTTTTTAAATTGAGTTATTCCTTTCCTTATTGTCGAGTTTTAAGAGTTCTTTGCATATTTTAGATAACAATCCTTTGTCAGATATGTGTTTTGCAAATATTTTCTCCCAGTCTGTGACTTGTCTTTACATTATCTTGAGAGTCCTTTCATAGAGCAATTTTTAATTTTAATGAAGCTTTGCTTATCAATTTTATCTTTGTTACTGTATTTTAAAAACAATCACCATATCCAAGGATATCTAGATTTTCTCTTATGTTATCTTCTGGGAATTTTATAATTTTGCACTTAACATGAAGGTCTATGATCCATTTGAGTTAACTTTTGTGAAAGATGTAATCTCTGTGTCTAGATTCAGTTTTCTGTTTTGTTTTGTTTTGTTTGCGTGTGGATGGCCGGTTGTTTCAGCACATTTGAGGAAAAGACTGACTTTTCTCCACTGAGTTTTCTTTGCTTCTTTTTCAAAGGTCAGTTGTTACGTGGTTCTATTCCTAGGCTCTCTATTCTGTTCCACTGATCTATTTGTCCATTCTTTTGCTAATATCATACCATCTTGATTACTGAAGCTTTATAGCAAGTCTTGAAGTCGAGTAGTGTCAGTCCACAACCCTGTTTTTCTGTTTCAATATTGATTTGGCTATTCTAGGTCTTTCATCTCTCCATATAAATTCAATAATCAGTTTGTCAATATCCACAAAATAACTTGCTGGAATTTTGATTGAGATTGCATTGAATCCCTATTGAGTCCCTATTATATAGTGCTTAATAAACCACCCCAAAATGAGATCAAGTTGGGAAGAACTGACATCTTGACAATATTGTCTTCCCACCCATGAACATAAAATATCTCTCCATTTTACTTAGTTCATCTTTGATTTCTATTATCACAGTTTCATAGATTTTCTTATGTGTATCAAGCACATATTTTGTTAGATTTATACCTAAGTATATAACTTTTGGGGTGCTAATGTAAATGGTATTGTGTTTGTAATTTATTTGTTTATTGTTCATTTTTATGAAAGACGTAGATTTTTGTAAATTAACCTTACATCCTTCAACCTTGCCATAATTACTTATAAGGGCCAGGAGGTTTTTGGAGATTCTTCTGAATTGTCTATGTAGATGACTGTGTCATCTATGAACAAAGACAGTTTTATTTCTTTCTTCCCAATCAGTGTACATTTTATTTCCTTTTTTTGTCCAACTGCACTAGCTAGGACTGCTAGTATGATGTTGAAAAAGAGTGGCAAGAGGGATCACCCTTGTCTTGTTGCTAATCTTAGCCAGAAAGTTTCTAATTTCTCACTATTAAGCATGGTATTAACTGTAGGGCTTTAAATAGATATATTATTTAGCAGGTTTAGGAAGCTCCCCTCTATTCTTAGTAGGCTGAGTGTTTTTATCATAAACAGGCAGTGGATTTTGTCAAATGTCTTTTCTGTGTATATTGATAAGATCATATGATTTTCTTTTTTAGCCTGTTGATGTGATGGACTACCTTAATTGATTTTTAAATGTTGAGCCAGCCTTATGCATGTGGGATAAACCCCTGTTGATCATGGTATGTATTTCATTTTATACAGTGTCAGCTTTAGTTTGCTGGATTTTTTAAATATGAAATCTCTTTTATAATTTCATCAGGATATTGGAATAAAAAAGATGTAGATGCATATATTCAGTCATTCCTTTTGAACCAGTTATATTTCTAAAAGCTTAACAAAAGTCCGGAGAAATCTCTTTTATGTTCTGAGGAGTTAAAAATTATATTACAAGGAAGCAACAAGAGAAAAGACTTATCCCCAATTGTTCCTGGTGCCTATTATTGCTTAGTAAACCACCCCAAAACTTGGTGATTTAAACAACAATGGTCATTTATGTTGCCTGTTAATTGCAATCTGGGCAGGGCTCTGCAGGGAAGGCTCATCTCTGCCTCACAGGGACATTCAGTGGCTGGAAGGTCCACCTCCAGGCTAGCTAACACACAGTTGGCAAGTCGGTACTCACTGCCTCTGTGTGGGAGCTCAGCCACAGCTCAGAGCTAGGCATTCTCACAGCACAATGGCTGGTTCCCAAGGCCAAGTATCCTGAGAGAGAGCTAGGTAGATGTTGTATTGCCTTCAGCTGTACTTTGTTAGTCAAGGCAGTTGCAAAGTCATGTGCAGGCTGAAGGGGAGGGAACAGAGACTCCATGTGAGGACACAAGAAGAAGGCAGCCATCTGCAAGCCAGAAAGTAAGGCCTCACCAGAAACCAAATTTTCCAACACCTTAATCTTGGACCTCTTGCCTCCAGAACTGTGAGAAAATAAATCCTGTTGTTCAAGTCATGCAGCCTGTGGTACATAGTCATAGCAGCCAGAACAGATTAAGACAAACCCCGTTAGGCCTTCAATGCTAATGTCAGGCAAAGACCTAGCATATTAAGGCCGTTTTTAGACAGAGAGCTTTTTTGACTACCACAGTGGTAAATGGAGCATGCCAGTCATGTAAAGAGGCCCATAGGGTAGAAATCCCTGCCATTCTAGTATTCTTACGACAAGCTGACTATATGCAGGCAGAACAAAGGGACAGATGCCCCACTAGTGATTAAGGAAACAATGTGCCTTGGGGAGACAGGAAGGCTCTAGAATGGTATGAGCACCTTCAGATGGATAGGCTTGGATTCTAGAAGTCCTTATGTGGATGGGTAGAGCCCAAATGGCCAGCACCTCCACTCATGCATGAGACAAGTGCATAAGAGATACACATCATAGAGTTTTCATCTGCTACTGGGGTCTGGCTCTTACACCTGTATGAACATGTGTAGAGCCTAGGTAGGACCATCCTATGAATGAATGTTCAGGAGTCACCCATCCCCATGAATGGAAACTAGGACTGATGGAACTAGGTATTTCCTGAACACTCAAAGTGGATCAACCTAATAGTGAACAAAACCACATCTGAGAAGGAGAAGGCATAGGGACTACCTAGTGTTAGGAAACAGTCCCTGATTTCTGACTCATCCTGCTATAAGCCAACTTCTTTCCCACAAGACAGTACAGGACACAGCCTACAGGAGGAAATAGAAGTCCTGATCTTTCTCTTTCAGTATCCCGTGCTGTCAGAGGTCACTTTAGCTAGGCTTAAAAACCAGAAGGAAAAGAATTTCAGGATGGCAAAGGGATGGGCATGGTAGTGGTAAGACAATGAGGTGTGAGGGGCAGAGGAATAAGAAATTTAATGGTTTTTATTCAGACTTTATTATTTGGGCATGAGCCATTGGTGATTAATTCAATCTCCAGCCCCTTTGCCCTCCCTGAAGGTTGGGGAGGCAGGAAGTCCATCCCTCTGATCATGCCTTGGTCTTCATTCCCCAAACCCCATCCTGAAGCTATCTAGGGCCCCCAATACCAAGTCATTTCATTAGAGAAGGACATTCATCACTCCAGAAATTCCAAGGGTCTTAGAAGCTCTTGTGTTAGAAACTGGGGACTAAGACCAAATATTATAACAAAAAGATGTTCCTAGCATTCCTATCATCCAGGCAGTTACAAAGGTTTTTGGAACTCTGTGTCAGGAATCAGGAGCAGAGACCAGATATCTATTTCTTGTCATGTCACACAAGAGGATGCAGAAAATCTGGGATTGTAACTGTTGATGGTTATGTAATCTCAGGAAACTTCTTTGTCCTCCATTGCTTCACAATTAAATGGGGCAGATATGCCTCCCCTCTCTCCCTCTATTTCCTGAGCACACATTCCAGAATCTCAGCAAACTCTAGAGACAAAGACACAGCCCTGGCCCCCAGGGAGCAAGGTCTTAGGGTGCTGGAGAAAATTATCGTTTTTGTTCCCTTCCAATAGTGAAATCTGTGATCATTAAAAAAATACAGTATACCTCCTAATTAAGCCAAGTTTCCCTTCTCATTTTAGTTATCAGGAATTTAAATCAATCAAGGCATAAATTGGACCAAACATTATTACCACTGTTCATTGATATCCTTAACTAAGAATGTTACTGAAACTTTCCCTTAATACTTATTATATATCTTCCAAGTCAATCCTGAGAAAATCCATAAAGCTCATCTCAGGGCGAAAGCTTGTACATTTAAGTAACAGGATTCCAAATAAACAATATTGCTGAGTTAACTAAAAATACATTAACTGAAAATAAATCTCATCTAAAATATTAAAAATGGATATTTTAAAAATGCTTTTTATTTTTTAAGTGTTCCTGGTTAAATGTGGCATCTAAGAATGGTTTTTGCAACTTATAAAAAGCTGCTGCCTATCTTTTTAAAAATCCCTGCCAAAAAAATCACATAAATGGTGAATTTATAAAATGTCATACAATTGAATTCATATAATGGCAATGAGAATAAGTAAAAGGAAAAAATTATAAAGCATTTACTCACAATAGTATACATTCCGTTCAACTATGCTGGGAATTCCATTTATATATTCAAAGTTTCTATTAACTTCTTTGGAATCCAGCATAAACCTTTGATAGTATTTATAAAAAATTTTAAAATGTGAAATGGCAAAATGGAAAGAGAGCATTCAAAGAGAAAGGAAATTCTTGGTCAGTTAAAACATTTCACACCTCCCTAACTGCCTTTCTCTGCTTCTTGATTCAAAGTTCTAAGGCAAGTAAACACTAGAAATTAGTGTTTCCTTTAAAAAGCCTTCTTGGGTTATGCCAAATCAAAAAAAAAAAAAAGACATCTTAATTCACACTGTTGAAAAAACAGAGCATCTCCAAAGTTACCAGCTGTACATTTTACTTCTTTGAACGCACCCAGAACACATTGCAAAGATATTCAGCAAATGCCTACTGAATTGAATCTTGATGAGAAACAGATAATTCTGTTCTTCTATTAGTTTTATTTTATGGGGGTAGCTTAAAAATTAATCAATTTAGATGATGACATTCAAGGTCAGGAATGTTATTCCTTCTTCCTCACTCTATATTCCTGGAAGCCTTTTACAGCTTATTGTATTCAGTATTCCTCCTTGCATAAAATACAGACTAGTCACCAGAATTCCTATAAAAATGAAAAACAAAAACAAGTGCTCCTATTAAAAGTTTTAAGAAGTCGTTTTGTCAAGAGAAAAGCCTTCTTTAATGTTCTCTTCAAGTCTAATCAAGGGCTTTGAGAAAAATGCTGAGCAGTTTCCTTTTTTCTAAAGTTCAAGGAAGACAAAAGAGACAAATTTACATTTTGATTGAACGTTTTATTTATTCAGCCTTCACTCAGCAAATATTTATTAGTGTCCACTGCATACCAGGCACTGTGATAACTACTTGTTAATGCTGGGTGAGCTGCTAGAGTGAGCTACTAAAGAAGTGTATAATATGAACCACTAGAGATTGTCGATGAGATGTGTGAGCACTCTGTCTCTTGGAGGGGCAATGGGAAAATAGGAGATGGAACTAGGTAAAACTCAAAGTGGCCCTTACCTCTCTCACTCTAACTCCATGCTCATCACAAATTTCAAGATCAAAAACTTTGGGAGGCCGAGGTGGGTGGATCATTTAAGCTCAGGAGTTCGAGACCAGCCTGGTCAACATGGTGAAACCCCAACCTAAGCCCCATCAGGTGAACACCTAACATTAACCACCGCATTGGTTCCAAGAGTGAGGATGGGGGAGGGGTGTTGAGAGTTTAAGGAAGGGGAGTGAGAGTCATCTAGGAGAGTAGAAGAGAGAACAGACTGGGGAAATGGCCTGGCAACACTCAAGTATAACTTGGTTAATCATCTTGTACTTAAAGTAATAGTTACAAGCTTTTCTTGGGCTATGTACAACTGCATGGTGAAGGCAGAGAGTTGGATTTAACCAAGACTGTGACTTTGGTGAGGATGTATGACCAAAAGAGAGAGGAGGGGGGTATATGGAAGAGATTGCTTGTATGGATGAAGCATGGAATAACCGTGGCAAGGAGAGAAATAAAGAGATGAGGGGTGAGGGACAGTGAGGTGGAGGATGGATCAATGTGTTGTGGGTCCTGCAATGGTAGAAAGACCATCAAGGTGCTTGAGGGAGTGAGGAGGAAAATAGGAAATAGTGGCTGGAGAGTGGTTACTTGAAACTGAGTTTATGGCAAGGATGCAGAGGTGTGTGTGTGTGTGTGTGTGTGTGTGTGTGTGTGTTCCGTAATGGGAATGTCTAAGGTATAATCATGGAAGTCAAGCTTTTTGGAGGTGGGGAGAGAACTGAGGGGGCCAGGACACTGGATGGATCACCAGATGCTGAAATCACTAAGTCGTGTTGGAGTGACAAGGAACTAGAAGTGCCAAGCAGTGACTAGGGTCAGTCAAGGATAGCAACCACAAGAGCAAGTGGGTGGTACGACCTGCTGGCATGGGACACAGAGCCAGGAGGGCCTTGGGAGTGGGGAAGAAGAGGGAAACAGGCACCACTGGAGAGAACTGCGGGGGGCAGGAGTGCCCCAGGTCAGAGCCAGGTTTCAGCAAGACCAGGCAGGTGATGGGGATGTTCAGGAAAAAGTGGAGGATGTGAGGGATTCTACCGAGGACTGACTGTGTCTTCCAGACCAGAGTGTCTCAAACTTTAATGTGCAGCATGTCGCCTGGGGAGTCCTGTTAAAATGCACATTCTGATTCCGCAGGTCTTGGGTGGAGCCCAGGTCTCTGCATTTCTTTTTTTTAATTATTACCATTTTACTTTAAGTTCTGAGATACAGTGTCTCTGCATTTCTAACAAGGTCCCAGGTGATGCTGCTGCTGGTCTTTGAACTACACTCAGAGCACCGAGGTCCCATGTGGGAACTACCAGCACATACAGCTACTGAGCACTGAAAATGTGGCTCATTTGAATTGGGATGTGCCAGAAGTATAAAATGCACACTGCATTTTCAGGCCAATAAAAGAATATAAAATGTCTTATTAACAATTTCTTGGGTGAGTGCAGTGTCTCAGGCCTGTAATCCCAGCACTTTGGGAGGCCAAGGTGGGAGGATCACTTGAGCTCTGGAGTTTGAGACCAACCTGAGCAACACAGCAATACCCCATCTCTACTAAAAATCAAAAAAACTAGCTGGCCATGGTGATGCATACCTGTGGCCCCACTACTCAGGAGGCTGAGGCAGGAGGATCACTTGAACTCAGGAAAGTGAGACTGCAGTGAGGTATGATCGTGCCACTGCACTGAGCCACTGCACTCAACTTAGTTTAGGCTGCTATAACAGATTGCCATAGACTGGGTGGCTTAAACAACACATGTTTTTTCTCACAGCTTTGGAGGCTGGAAGTCCAGTTTCAAGGAGTCAGCATCATGGGATCTGATAAGAAGCCTCTTCCAAGTTGTAGACTGCTGATTTCCAGTTGTATCCTCACATGGTGGAATGACAGCCAGATAATTCTCTAGGGTCCCTTTCACAAAGGCATTAATCCCATTCATGAGGCTTCTACTCTCATGACCTAATCTCCCAAAGGCCCCCCTCCATGGACCATCACATTGGGGGTTAGGATTTGATCTTATGAATTTGGGGGTGATATAAACATTCAGTCCACCCATAGAAATTATTGTTATTGAGACAGCGTCTCGCTCTGTTGCACAGGCTGGCTGGAGTGCAGTGGTGCAATCATGGCTCACTGCAACCTCAAATTCCTGGGCTCAAGGGATCCTCCTGCCTCAGCCTCCCAAGTAGCTAGGACCACAGGTATGTGCCACCACTCCCAACTAATTTTTTTCTTTTTTGTAGAGACGAGATCTAACTTTGTTGCCCAGGCTGGTATTGAACTCTTGGGTTCAAGTAATCCTCCTGCCTCAGTCTCCTAAAGTGCTAGGGTTATAGATGTGAGCCACTGTACCCAGCCAGGTTGTATATTGAAATAATAATTTCTTAATATATTGAATTAAAATATATTTAAGGCAATTTTATCTGTTTCTTTTTACTTTTTAAATGTGGTTACTGGATAATTTGAAATTATATATATGACTGTCATATATAAGACAAAGGAAATGTAAGAGATTTCCTTTGGACAACACTATTCTCAAGGGTACTTGGGAAAGGTTTCCAGAGCTTAAAAGACGGAGAAATAAAGTCAGATAGAAGGATGTGTGGGGAAGCATGCAGGTCAGAGTCCAGGAGAGGCCTGGGCCCTGGGCCACGTCACAGTGACATGCGAAGGGCATGGTGAGATCAGTCCACCTGCTCTGAAGCTTATAGCAAGGACAAGCCTGAGAGATGAGGGGCAGGGGCAAAAGGCAGTAACTGCGAATATATTGGGACTGAAATATTTACACATTTAATACCAAAGAAAGTAGAATTGAAAACACCCACCATTTACAGAATTTGCTTTGTGCTGTCCAGGTACCTTAGGGCCCATGAAGGGAGAACTTTCTCAATTTGAAATAACATGATCTACAGAGAAGGTCAATTAAAGGAGTCAAAAAGCTCTCCAAGGTAGTAACCACAAAATGCCACTTTGAGTAATATTGCTGGCAATTTTGTGAAAGAAAATTAATGATAATGATACCTGTAAACCAAAAAGTATGAGACAGGTCTAAACTGATTTAGAGGTTTATTTTGCCAAAGTTGAGGGGGCCAGTTACACAGCCTCAGGAGGTCCTGAGAACATGTGCCCAAGGTGACTGGGTTATAGCTTGATTTTATACATTTTAGGGAGACAGTAGTGACAGGCAGTGACATAGATCAATACATTTAAGATATACATTGATTCAGCCAAAAAAGGCAGGACATCTTGAAGCAGGTGGGAAGGGGCGTCCAGGTCACAGGTGTATTCAAAGCTTTCCTGGTTAGCAGTTGATTGACAGAGTTAAGCTATACCTGAAGAGTTGACATCAGCTTGAATTAAGGTAAGTGTTGGGGTGGCGGTGGGGGTGGAGGAGTTGTGGAAGTTAAGGTTCAGGTAGAAGGCTTCGGAGAGAACAGATGGTAAATGTCTCTTAACATACCTTAAAATGTGTCAGACTCAGTCACATTGCTCCTGGCTCAGGAAAAGACCTGGAAAGAAAGGGGGATTCTCTACAGAATGTAAATTTCCCCTACAAGAGACAGCTTTTCAAGGCCATTTCAGAATATGTCAAAGAAACATATTCTGGGCGTAAATTAGTTTGATTTCCTTTAGGGCCTGTTATGTGTCATGTGATACTGTAGCTGAGTCAGGTTGACATTGGTGTCAGATTGCTACAAAGAGTCTGTTCGGTGAGTCTTAGGATCTCTGTTTTAATGTGAGTGCTGGTCAGTTGTGTCTAAACTGCAAAAGGGAGTGGGTATAATGAGGCATGTCTGACCCCACTTCTCACCATGGCAGGAACTGGTTTTTCAGGTTTCTTTGGCATCCTCTTGGCTGGGGGGGGGGGGGTCCATTCAGTCAGTTGGGGGGCTTAGAATTTTCATCTTGGTTTACTCACCAAATAAAAAGTCTTTAGAGAAATGCCATTGACCAGTATTAGACACAGGTACAACTAAAACCCATCAAAATATGTGAAAATGTACCAAGGTTAATTTCCTTATAATATTTTTCATGTCCAGATAATTAGCACAAATAAAAACTTTCAAAAATTGCCAACAAGCAGACAAACAACTCTTATTCTTTGTTTGTTTGTTTTTAAATAAATTTTAAGCTCTTGGTTGCAAGTCCTCTGCTTTGTGCTGACTTCAGCACCTTCCTGTGGTAACAACCCCTAATAACTGGATGTTTTGGATCTCATAGTTCCTGCTGGAATCTTGCTGTTGCCCATTCAAGTCTGATGGTTCCTGTGTGTTGGGGTGGCCTTGCTTCTCCTGCTCTTAGCTCTGGAGGAGCCCTCGGCTGGTGCTGCAGTGAATCTGTCAGAGTCGTCCTAACCAGAGTGCCCCCATCCTGAATAGAGGCTGGATAAAGCCAAACCTGCTGGGTTATAGTCCCAGGGGATTGGGCAGTCCTGGTCACAAGATATTTAAGGTTGAGGGAATAAGTTAATGATGCTAAGTAAATAAAGACCCTGAATTCTTTCCCGTGAGAGATCCAAGAACTCACTCTTGGCATCTGGGATAAGACCCTTTTTCCGGTAACAAACCCCTGCCCTGGCCCTTTCTTCCTTCTGGAAAACTCAAAAAAAAAAAATAGGCCTCAAAAAGACTGCATTAATCTGAGAAGAAACCGCTGAATATGGCTACTAAGAGAAGCTGGGATTTTCTGATTTTTAATGTCGGTTTCAAAGAGAGCAGGTATACTTTGCAGGAGGGAACCATGCTAGCTGCAGAATCATGGATGAGCTGGACCACAAGTTTTTACACAGTGTGCATGCTTTTGTTCTCCTGTCAACTTCTGTTGTTTTCCTGTCAACTTCTGTTGTTTTCATCAAAAGCCATCAACCCGCCTCAGCCAGGGCATCATAACGTACATGCAACAGAGTGTTCCAAGAAACTTTCAGCTGAGACCCTAAGACCCTGGACACGCAATGCCAGAGTGAAGTGTGAAGACCACAGCTGTGCAGGACATGCAGAAAGGAGGGGCAGAGAGCCAATGAGATGATGTCCCACGACTCACCTGTGTCAGTGGAGACCGAAGGAGACTTGGAGGGTGCTTTTGGAGAGAACTGCTGATGTTTTGTGAGCCTCACTCTCTCTGTGTGTGGAAATGCTGGAGGATGAAACCGTCTAAACTCTCCTGAAGTCCCGGGAATGGAGTTTTAATGGTAATGTGTGATGGGATGTGTGTTCTCTTATGGTATGGGAGACACAGAGGACTCACAGAGGACTGGCCTCTGCCTCTTGACCAGGGATCAGGAGAGATGGGAACTGAGCTGGTCAGCTGCTCTTCAGAGCTGGTCGAGGAGAGATTTCTGCTGTGCTGGGAGGGCCTAACAACATGCATGGATGGAGCCCAAGGACCAGGTGCAGATCTTATGCAAGAATGAACCAGGGGGTGACTTAGGTCCACCAAAAGACTGCCCAGAGGGACAAAAGGCTATCAGTGAAAAGAATCCACAGATGAACTGCCAGTTCCTCAGGGCTGAGGCAAGATCTTAATTTTGAGTAGGAGCAGAGTGTATTACCTACGACAAGGATACCACAGATGAGAAAACCCTAGTTTTAAACCTGCTACATCCAAAGAGAGCAATGCAACTCTGGCACTAGCAAAAATGTTGTGCCTCTCCTTTCCTCACTCCTAATTTCCCATCCCAGAGAAGGGTCAGAAACCATCTTCTGCAAGATGGGAGGAAGGGTATCAGCCAGACTGCAAAAAGGGAGAAGAAACCAGCTACCTCTTGCTGTTCTCAGTGGCAGACTCCCCACCTGCAACAGGTCAGGTCTGTTACTGGAGAGAAAAGACAGGTAAGCAACACATGACAACTGCAAAAGATGTTTATAGTGGTAACTTTTACTTGGGACAGGAAAATTATAAGAGCTGTGTGAAAATATGTTATTGTGTACTGACAAAATTTAAGGAAGCACAGCAAAACTTCAACCTGGGAAAATGGGGCACAACAAAGTTCACCGGAGACACTTACTGGGGTTATGATTTGAATCTTTGAACGGAATTCAAAACAATGAAGTTACAAGTATAATGGTGATATGCTGGAGGAAAAAATTATTATTTCTGAATACTTGATGTAAAAAAGTTCAGTTTTAGCCAGGTGCAGTGATTCACACCTGTAGTCCCAGCTACTCAGGAGGCTGAGGCTGGAGGATTGCTTGAGCCTAGGAGTTCAAGGCTGTAGTATGTTATGATCATGCCTGTGAATAGCCACTGCACTCCAGCCTGGGCAACATAGCAGGATCCTGTCTCTAAAAACAAAGAAAAAGTTTAATTGAACTGGAAATCCATTTGCATTATGATTTAACATTTGCATTCCACAATAGGAATAGCTAGCTGTTAGACTTAAAGACGTATAAATTAAAGGAGCAAATGATCTGAATTCCAGTTGAGGACAGGAAAGCGGTTTCCTTCAGTTGCAGAAAATGCATGCTGTTCATGGTGACAAAGTATTGAAAGCAGCCTGCGTGTGGGTAGGTGAACCATGTGTCTGCACTCCATGGAGCGCCATGCAACAATGGGAAGTAGAGGATGAAAAATACACAGAACACTTTGGATTGTGCTGAAAACAAAGCAAAGGAATAAAATGAGGTATAGAACACAATGCTATCTACACAAATTAAAAGTACATCATACAAAGCAACAAAGCACATTTTATAAGAGCACAGACAAATAAAAAATACACATGAAACAGAATAGAGTGGTTGCCCTTTGGGAGGGGCAGGGCAGTGATAATGAGAGTGGGATAAGGGAACAATCAGCCCAGCAGGGACCACTGATACAACTGAAAGGTATAAAAACCCACTGGGGTTCAGAAGAAAAAGAATTATTCTAAAAAGAAGTTCATTTTCTCATTGAAATTTTGATCACGTTTTATTTGGAAATTTTAAACAAACTCAGCATTTAATACTTTCCTGTATACTTAGCATTTTAGTTTTCTTTTAATCATGTAATATAAAGAAATGATTTTTTTTTCACTAAGTTCAACACAGATGCCCTCACCATTGCCTTTAGTTTACCCAACATATGGAAAACTGTACTATTTTCCATTACTGCCCTGAAAAGGAAAGGCTGGGGAGCCCTGGCGTACTTTGGTTGTTACACAGAAACTTGACTGACACATCTACTCATGTCTACCCTTCCATGCGACAGGCCCCGACTTTATGTTTGAAATACAAGTAGTATGTGGCTATCTTCAGCATCTGTGTTTTAAAAGGTTTGATGGTTATTTTTGCTGAGAACCTCCTCCCCCTACCCTCCTAGTCATTGCCCATGTGATTAAGAGGCATGATGTTCTCTCACTGGGACAGTCTGAAGCAACAGGATTCACATGAACCTTATGTGACTACCTTTCCTGCCTGGCAGCTGCTGACCTAGCCTTCCTGCAGCTAAGAGGAAGGGCCCCGCTCTCTGAGAACCTGTAGCTGCTGCAAAGACCCACACCTCTCCTCTGTGGTGCACACACACACACATGCCGTACTCTGCCAGGAGTGGTACAAAACAAATTATCCTCTTTGACTAGGAATTTTCTCTTTCCTTTCACACTGGGTCTCTGGAGGGAGAGGAGGTGGCAGTAAATTTGCTTGTGTATTTATCACAGGCTGTGAGGCTGAGTCTGTGTGAGGAACCATTCATCTAGCAGTGGTGACTGCACATTAGAATCACCTTGGGAGCTTTCAAAACATACCAGTGCCTGCACTGAACCCCAGACAAATGGAATCAAAATGGCTGGGGGTGGAGTGTGGGCACCAGTAAGTTTTAAAAGCTCCCCAGATGCTTCTAATATGCAGCCAAGTTTGAGATCCACTGCTCTAAGCTGTACACTTGAAACTGGAGAGTTAGTTAATTCAGCTTCTTATTGAATTAACAAGACAAGAACTAACTTTAAAAAATCGAAGTTTCAGTCTTTTTGTAGCATAAGATCACACTGTAGAGTTCCAGTCAGAAATTTTCAGTGGATTCCCCTTACATCCCCCTCTCTTTTTGATCCCTGAATCTTATAGGGTTCCTTGAGGAATTGTTATACAGTGACCTCACCACATTCTTATGAGATAGAAACAGTAAATATAACCAATCCAAGTTAACGCCAGGGCAGTGTCAGGGAGTTAAAGACTCATTCATTTCCTTCTTAAAATGTAACCATTAGTTTATTCCATGCTTATCTATTGGCTGCTAATTATGTGCAAGGAAGTGTCATCACGTGCTGCAGCAGATAAAAAGATACTTAGGATACCACTTGAGTTTTCAAGATGCTTACAGTCCAGTTTTCTACAACTAACTAAACCCAAGGAAGTGTGTAATGCCTTGAAAGAAGTTCAAAGTTTTATACTTCAGGAGTGGTAGGGATGAAGCTAAAAACAGGCTGGGGCCAGCTTGGACTTTACAGGCAGTGGGAGCTTATGAAATGGTGCAGGGTGGAGTGGTGACGTGACAAAGTGGTGCTTTAGGAGATTATTGTAGCATCTGGATGAAAGGTTAATTAAAGGTAAAGAGTGATTCTAGTTGAGGCAGGAAAACCAGTTTGAAGACTACCTCATAGTCTAGGTTGGTGTGAATTAATAAGGGCCTGACAAAACTCCTCTGTGTTGGAAAAAATTGGAACCGAAGTTGTTTTGGGGAGGAAAGGTGGCCATTGATGGGGAAAGCATGAGAAAACTTTTTGGGGTAATGGTAATATTCTATATCTTGTTAGGAATTTGGGTTCAAAGGGTATATTCATTTGTAAAATGAATCAGTAAATTTACACATAAGATTTGTGCACTACATTATATGTAAGTTTTGTCACAGAAACAAAAACTGTAAACATGGAACTCTAGTTAATGATTGCATTTAGAGGGAAGTGCACTGATGTCTGTAATCTAAAGTGTATCAGAAACTAAGACGGATCAATGGATGAAGAGTTATGTGATAAAGCAAGTGTAGTTAACATGTTCATGGTAGAACCTAGGTGGTGAGTATATGCACATTCACTATACAATTCTTTCAACTTTGTTATATATTTAAAATTTTTTGTACTAAACTGTAGGAGAGAAAAGGATTTGAAGCAGAGAATGAATCCAGTGGTATTTTAAAATTTGAATTGATAAAGCTTGGCATAACTGAATGTAGGGAATGAGGACCCAGAGAAGTGGGAGTTACCATGAACTTCAGTGACTAGAATAACAGGAAAATAAAGGTATTATTCTTATTAATAGAAACCATTCACTGAGCCCCCAGTTATGTACCAGGTATTGTGGTAGGTGAATTACATAGTTTATTTTTCATCTTCACAACAATTCCATATGGAAAATAATATTATATCCATTTTACAGGTGAGAAACAAAAGCCCAGACTGGGACTGGAACAGACTTCACACTCTCCCCTAGGTGGTTCTGATTCCATTTGTCCGGGGTTCAGTGCAGGCATTGTTGGTTTTTTTTTTTTTTTTTTTTTTTTTTTTTGGCATTGGTATGTTTTGAAAGCTCCCCAGGTGATTCTAATGCATAGTCACCACTGCTAGATGAATGGTTCCTTACACAGACTCAGCCTCACAGCCTATAATAGCCAGGCTGGTTAAATAGTAAAAGAAATAGGGAAGTCAGAAAAGGTTTGAGGGGGAATTGATGTCTGATTTTGAGATGAAAGAAGCATATTAAAATAATTTTAAAATCTCATATATTTCAGGTGTGAAACATGATATTTTGTTTTATTTTTATTTTTTATTTATTTATTTATTTTTAGACAGAGTCTCGCACTGTTGCCCAGGCTGGAGTGCAGTGGTGCGATCTTGGCTCATTGCAAGCTCTGCCTCCCAGGTTCAAGCCATTCTCCTGTCTCAGCCTCCCAAGTAGCTGAGACTACAGGCACCTGCCACCATGCCCAGCTAATCTTCTGTATTTTTAGTAGAGACGGGGTTTCAACGTGTTAGCCAGGATGGTCTCGATCTCCTGACCTCGTGATCTGCCCGCCTCGGCCTCCCAAAGTGCTGGGATTTTTTTTTTTTTTTTTGAGACAGAGTCTTGTTCTGTTGCCCAGGCTAGAGTGTAGTGGTGCGTTCTCGGCTCATTGCAAGTTTCGCCTCCCGGGTTCAAGCCATTCTCCTGCTTCAGCCTCCTGAGTAGCTGGTACTACAGGTGCCTGCCACCACGTCTGGCTAATTTTTGTATTTTTAGTAGAGATGGGGTTTCACCATGTTGGCCAGGCTGGTCTCGAACTCCAGACCTCAGGCAATCTGCTTGCCTCAGCCTCCCAAAGTGCTGGAATTACAGGCATGAGCCACCACGCCCAGCCTGACATGATATTTTGAAACACATATACATAGTGAAATGATTACTAAAGTCATGCAAATTAATACATTCATCTCTTCACATAGTCACCCCATTTTTTTTGTTTTAGAGTGAGAGCACTTGAAGTCTCTCAGCAAATTTCCAGTATACAACACAGTATTATTAACTATGGTCACCATGCTGTACGTTAGATCTCTAAACTCCTTCATCCTACAGAACTGCAACTTTGTACCCTTTGACCAACGTCTTCCTGTTTCTCCAACTCTCTGCCCCTGGGAAGCACTGTTCTACTCTCTGTTTCTATGTATGACTTTTTTAGATTCCACATGTAAGTGGGATCATGAACTGGTTTTCTTTCCACGCATGGCTTATTTCACTTAGCATAATGTCCACCAGCTTCATCCATGTTGTAAATGACAGGATCTCCTTTTTCTTTTTTTTTTTTTTTTTTTTTTTTTTTGAGATAGTGTCTTGCTCTTTCACCCAGGCTGGAGTGCAGTGGCGCAATCTCGTCTCACTGCAAGCTCCGCCTCCCGGATTCATGCCATTCTCCTGCCTCAGCCTCCCGAGTAGCTGGGACTACAGGCGCCCGCCACTGCGCCTGGCTAATTTTTTGTATTTTTAGTAGAGACAGGGTTTCACTGTGTTAGCCAGTATGGTCTCAATTTCCTGACCTTGTGATCCGCCCGCCTCAGCCTCCCAAAGTGCTGGGATTACAGGCATGATCTCCTTCTTTTTTAAGGCTGCCTAATATTCCATTGGGTGTGTGTATATAAGTGTGTATATGTACACATACATCACATTCTTTCTATCCATTCATCCATCAACAGATGCAGGTTGTTTCTATATCTTAGCAGTTATGAATTATGCTGCAGTGAACATGGGAGTTCAGATGATCTTTTCGAGGTACTGATTTCATTGTGTTTGGATATATACCCAGAAGTGGGAGAGCTAGATAATGTGGCAATTCTATTTTTAATTTTTTGAGGAACCTCTGTGCTGTTTTTTATAAATGGGGCTGTACCAATTTACATTCCCACAAATAGTGTACATGCTTCCATTTTCTCCATACCCTCACCAATACTTATCGCTTGTCTTTTTGATAATAGCCATCCTAACAGGTGTAAGGTGATATCTCATAGTAGTTTTAATTTGTATTTCCTTGATGATTAGTGATGTTGAATACCTTTTCATATATCTGTTGGCCATTGGTATGTCTTCCTCAGAAAAATGTCTGTTGCAAGTCCTTTGCCCATTTTTAAATTGGGTTGTTGTTTTTTCGTTATTGAGTTGTGTGAGTTTCTTATATGTTGTGGATATTAACCCTTTACCAGATATATGGTTTGCAAATATTTTCTCCCAATTCATAGAGTGCCTTTTCATTTTGTTGATTGCTCCCTTTGCTGTGCAGAAGCTTTTTAGTTTGATATAGTCCCACTTGTTTATTTTTGCTTCTGTTGCCTGAATTTTTTATGTTATGTTAAGAAATAATTGCCAAAGCCAAGATCAAAAAGTTTTTCTCCTAACTAATTTCTAGAAGTTCTTTAGTTTCAGGTCACATTTAAACCTTTAATCCATTTTGAGCTGATTTTTGTATATGGTGTTAAAAAAAGGGGGGCCAATTTCATTCCTTTGTATGTGGATATCCAGTTTTCCCAGCACCATTTGTGGAATAGACTATCTTTTTCCTATTGTGTCTTACTGGTGTCCTTGCTGAAGGTCAGTTGATAAATGTATGGGTTTATTTCTGGGCTCCCTATTCTGATCCATTGGTCTATGCATGTGGTTGTATACTAATATCATACTGTTAAGATACTATAACTTTGTAATATAATTTGAAATCAGGAAATGTAATTCCTCCAACTTTATTTTCCTTTCTCAAGACTGCTTTTGCTACTCATGGTCTTTTGTGGTTTCATACAAATTCTAGAATGGGTTTTTCTATTTTTGTGAAAAATGTCTGAAAGTTTCATAGAAATTGCATTCAATCTGTAGATTACTTTTTGTAGTATGGACATTTTAATAATATTAATGTTTTCCAATCCATGAACATAGAGTATCTTTCCATTTATTTGTGTCTTCTTCAATTTTTTAAATCAATGTTTTATAGTTTTCAGTTTTCAAATCTTTCACTTCTCTGGTTAAATTAATTCCTAAGTATTTTATTCTTTTTGATGCTATCATAAATAGGGTTACTTTCTTGATTTTCTTTCAGATGGTTTGTTATTGGTGTATATAAATGCAACAGATTTTTGTATCCTGATTTTGTATTCTACAACTTTAATGAATTTGTTTATTAGTCAAATCGTGTTTTTTTTTTTCTGGAGCCTTTAGTATTTTCTACATATAGAATCATGCCATCTGTAAATAGGGATAATTTTACCTCTTCTTTCCAAGTGGACACTTTTTATTTCTTTTTCTTGTCTGATTGCTCTTGCCAGTACTTCTAGTACTAGATTGAATAGAAGTAGTGATGATGGGCATTCTTGCTTTGTACTGGATCTTAGAGGAAAAATTTTCAGTTTTTCTCCATGGATTATGATGTTAGCTGTAAGCTTTTCATAAATGACCTGATATGTTGAGGGAATTTCTATCTATTCCTATTTTGTTGAGTGTTTATCATAAATGGATGTTGAGCTTTGTCAAATGCTTTTCTGCATCTATTAAGATGATCACTTGGTTTTTAACTTTCATTCTGTTTTGTAGCATATGACATTGATTGATTTGTATATGTTGAACTCACCTTGCATCTCAGGGACAAATTTCACTTGGTCATGGTGTATAATATTTTTGACGTGTTATTGAAGTCAGTTTGCTAGTATTTTACTGAGGAATTTTGTGAGATGGTAATGTTTAGTAGGAAATTTGAAATATGTGGGTCTTACTACACAGGATAAGGCTAGAGATCTATAGATTTGATGATTGCCTACACTCCAGAAGGCAGCAAAACAGAGACATCTGAAAAGATATAATGATTGAAATAAGGTAAGCAAAATGAGACTCTGAAGAGAAGCAATAGACGGAAGAGGGATAAAAATAGAGAATATGGGAGAATGGCCACAGCTGGAATGGGAAGAAAAAGAGAAGCTAGAAAAGTTTACATCATGCCAAACACTATCCCTATTCTGGAGTGGAAATAAACTGGGTAGGACTAGGAACTACAGTGGCAATTTCATGCTTAGCCACTGTGAGTTCAAGCAATTCTTTCTACTCCCTCTTGATTTACTCTTGATCCTTGTGACTAGTGTTCTACTCATATTAAAGAGCAGTATACCTTTTTAGCCAGTCATCTAGTGCAACTTTCCCTTATTCTTTTGCTTGTTTTCTTTTCTCTAAGCAGTTTGGGCTCTACCTGTTATCACTCTCAGCCAAATGGACAACATGGATCTTTACTCAGTATTTTGAGATACTCATATCCTCAGTCCCTATATCATGATTCTGAATACCAGAAAGGTTGAAACTGCCTGTGACCATCACAAATCTTTTTGATTATGATGAAATCCCTGATGCTATCTCATGGTCAAAATGATAGTGACATTTTTCATCATGCAGCTGGTCCTACCCTGATTACTACTTCCTCTTCTGGCTAAATCCAATCACATTTGTGCCATTTACCCTTTGAATTCTCTTTCATTCCCACATGATTTAACACATAGAAGTAGTAGAAGTAGTATAGAGCCAGATGGAGGTATTGTCTCTTCCCTGTGAGGAAAGAGATTTGAAGAAGATAGTAAGCAGTCTCAGCTGATACAAAGGAGACATAGAAGGATAGAACGGTAGTAAGATCTTTGAAGGTGGCCTTCATTCTTTATCTGACTTACTAAGTTTAAGACTTTTTGTGGTATTAATACACACAAAAATTCTATCAATTTTTAATACTCTGTCAGGTAAATAAATTATATACAAATGATTTTAAAACAAGATGTACATCAATTCTGAAGTTCACAGGATCAATTAATAAAAAACGCAGTATACAGTGAGAAGGAAATTTTGGGCAATTTCAAGAGTGTTGTTTCTGTAAAGTCATAGGGCAATTGCCAAATTTTAGTAAAAGAAATATTTGATATTGTGGAAATTGAGATAATTAAGGCAGAGTTTTAGACCATTTGTGGCAAAAGTTTGACTATGAAGGAAAAGAGGAAAAGTAGATTGATTGGGATAGCAGGTAGAAAAGAATTCCAAGGGCTTTTAGTAAGAACTATATACAATGAAGACTCCTAAACTTGAGCTTAATATATGCCAAGTACTATTCTGGACATTGAAGATACAAGTAATCATAATGTCATATTCTTAACCTTCAAGTATCTCAGGGTCTACTGGAGAAGATAAACAGATTAACATACATTATAACAAAGAAAGTGTTAAAATAGTAGTATGAACATAGATATTTAAAAGAAGGAGTATCTAACTTTTTTCTTGGAGCACAGGCAAAGCTTCATAGAGGAAGTGGCATTTAAGATGAGCCTTACTGATCAGTAGTAGCTTGGGAAGAGAGAAAAGGGAAAGGGAATTTTTAGCAAGAGATATGGCTTGTGGAAAGGCTTAAAACGGTGGAAAAGCATGGTATATTTGAGGATTCATGAGCAGTTCAATTTGACTGAGTTACAGGGTGAATGAAAGGGAGTAGCAGGAGATGAAGCTAGAAAGATTTCCTAACACTAGGTGGTAAAACGAACTTCTCTAACCTGGTAAGAAGTTTGGATTTTATTCTGTAGGCAAAAAAATAACTCAAGCTGAGTAGAATATTATAAAATTTTTGTTTAAAAAAGAAAACTTGGCCAGGTGCGGTGGCTCACACCTGTAATCCCAGCACTTTGGGAGGCCGAGGCAGGTGGATCACCCAAGGTCAGGAGTTCAAAACAAGACTGGCCAACATGGTTAAATCCCCTCTCTACAAAAACATAAAAAAAAATTAGCCAGGCATGGCCGGGCGTGGTGGCTCATGCCTGTAAACCCAGCACTTTGGGAGGCCAAGGCGGGTGGATCACCTTAGGTCAGGAGTTCAAAACCAGCCGGACCAACATGGAGAAACCCCATCTCTACTAAAAATACAAAATCAGCTGGGCATGGTGGTGCATGTGTGTAATCCCAGCTACTCGAGAGGCTGAAGCAGAAGAATCACTTGAACCCGGGAGGCGGAGTTTGCCGTGAGCCAAGATCGTGCCATTGTACTCCAGCCTGGGTGACAAGAGCGAAACTCCGTCTCAAAAAAAAAAAAAAAAAGCCGGGCATGATGGTGAGTGCCTGCAATGCCAGCTACTCGGGAGGCTGAGGTCGGAGAATCGCTTGAACCCAGGTGGCAAAGGTTGCAGTGAACCAAGGTCATGCCATTACCGTCTATCTAGCCTGGGCAACAGAGTGAGACTCCATCTCAAAAACAAACAAACAAAACCCACTAACTTTCAGGTATGACGGAATAGTTCAGACAGAATAACGTTTCTTCTAAGATCAGCTAGAGAGGTTAGAAAAATATATATTTTAAATATATGTTTGAAGTAATCAAAGAGCTACAGAGGAAAATAGTAATTAACGGGACAAAACCTTGGAGAAGGGAGAACCATACAGAGAATTGAGCTGACATTATGCAGTCTCTTTTTTCCTCAGGACATTTTTAAATTCTAGGTATAGAGCAATAAAAGAAGAATTCAAGCAAAGGGATCAGGAAGAGGATTGCTACTAAGAGGCAGAGAAACCAATGAAGCCTTTTGCCATCTCACACTAGAAAGACAAAAAGTCATAGAGGCTTGATTTTTATAAGGAAAGAGAAGTGAGAAACTGACCTCGATACTTTGTTGGACTTGCCTGAAGACATTTGCTGAATTCTCAGGCTGTGCTGGGATGGAGATTAGAGGCCAAATAAAAACCTCTGGTAAGTAGTGCACAGGTTTTGGTAATCACTTATTGCTGAAAAGGGAGGTATTAGATGTCAGGCCTCCATAAGTCCTCAGGTGAAACACCTAGATACTATGACCGAAGAGTCAGGATTGATCTAGAAGTAAACTGAACCTATAGTCATCTCAGTCTCGAATGGGAACAAAGCATTAATCGCCTACTTGATCTGCTAGCAAAGGAAATAGTAATCACTGAAGGAAGATAAGATAAAATCATCCACAACCCCTAAACATTTTTATACACAATGTGCGACATTTAATAAAAAGTTGCCAGGCATGGCACACCTTATGACTGAAAAATAACAATAGAAAAACCACAGTAAAAACAGTTTCAAGGAAAGCCAAATATTAGAATTATTAGAAAAATAATTTAAGATAGCTATGATTAATATGTCAAGATAATAGAGAAAAATGGAGAATTTTACTAGAAAATTTGAATCCATAAAATAGAAATACTGGAACTGAAAAATTCAAAAACTGAAATTAAGTACTCAGTAAAAGAGTTTAACAGCACATTAGCCATACAAGACCAAAATAGTAGTGAACTAGAAGAAAAGTGAATAGAAAATATGCAAACTGAAGCATAATGTTTAAAAAGGGTGGGTAATATAGAAAAGAGAGTACTGTGTACTTTTGAAATTAAAGTCTCCAAAAGAGAAAAGTACAAGAATGGGTCATGTATCAGTTTGTTCTCATGCTGCTATAAAGAACTGCCTGAGACTGGGTAATTTATAAAGGAAAGAGGTTTAATTGACTCACAGTTCTGCATGGCTGGGAAAGCCTCAGGAAACTTACAATCATGGTGGAAGAGGATGGAAACATGTCCTTCTTCACATGGTGGCAGGAAGAAGAAGAATGAGAGAAGTGCAGAACAAAGGGGTGGGGGAAGCCCTTCACAAAACCATCAGATCTTGTGAGAACTCATTCACTATCACGAGAACAGCATGGGGGAACTGCCCCCGTAATTCATTCACCTCCCATGAGGTCCCTCTCTGAACATGTGGGGATTACAATTCAGATTAAAATTCAAGATGAGATCTCGGTGAGGACACAGAGCCAAACCATATCAGATCAGAAGCAATATTTTAATAAATAATGGCTGCAAAATTCTCTGAAATTAATGAAAGACAGGCCTCAGATTCAAGCCTACAAACCCAAAGTAAGATGAATTTTAAAAATACAACCTAAGCACATTATAGCCAAACTGTTAAAACCAAAGACAAGTGAAAATCTTTCAGGCAGTTAGATTTTAAGAAAAGCATAGTAGTTGTAAAAACAACAAAAGACTTAAATTCACTCCTCAGCTGAGATGATGGAAGATGGAAGACAATGAAGTAACATTTAAAAAGTGCTGAAAGAGTTGGGTGTGGTAGCTCACACCTGTAATCTCAGCTACATGGAAGGATGAGGCAGGAGTATCACTTGAGCCCAGGAATTTGAGACCAGCCTGGGGAACTTAGACCACATTTCTAAAAAAAAAAGAAAAAGAAAAAATATGAAAAGCACCTTTTGCTGAAAGAAAATAATTGCCCATCTAGAACTCTGTACCAAGCAAAAATACTATTAAAAAATGAAGGCAAATTGAAGACATTTCTAGATAAACAAGAGTGAAAATATTCATCATTAGCAGATGTGAACTAAAAGAAATACTAAAAGGAATTCTGCAGACAAAAGAAAAATGGTCCCACACAGAAGCATGGAAACATGAGAAAATAATAAAGAAAAATAAAAAGAGATGATATGAGGGTAAATGTAAGTAAATATTCACCATATATGTCAATAATTTAATGTCTTATGGGGATTAAAATGTAGAATGAATATAGGAGCAGAAAAATATAAAACAGATGTTCACTAGAAAAAATAAACAAAACCCAAAGTGTATTATTTGAAAAGAACAATAAAATTGATAGGTCCTTTAGCATGACGTCATAAATAGAAGCAAAGACACAAATTTTCACTATTAGGAAGAAAAATGAAACATCCATCAAGTTATATAGATATCGAATAGATAATAAGGAATATAATCAATAATTATGTCATTTAAAATTGTGGTGAAACTGAGAAATCCCTAGAAAAACAAAGCCTACCAAAATGGACACAAAGAGAAACAAAAATTCATACATCTATTTTAAAAACCTAACCTATAATTAAAAACGTTCACACAAGTAAAACTCCAGATTCAATGGTTTCACCGGTGATTTCTTTTAAACATTAAATGAAGAAATAACAATCTTACATAAATTCTCTTAGGGGATAGAAAGAGGAAACACTTCTCCACTTTTTTGTAAGGCCAATATGATCTTTATTCTAAAACATACAAGAAAGGAAAATTATAGGCCAATTTCTAGAAGAAAATGCTTTTTAAAATTACCAAATAAGAAAGACTAGTACATCACAACAAGTCAGGGTTAATTTCAATAATGCAATGTTAGTTTCCCACTTAAAAATCAATCAACATGATTGCTGGCAAGGTGGCCAAATAGGAACAGCTCCAGTCCACAGCTCCCAGTGAGATAGACGCAGAAGGCGGGTGATTTTGCATTTCCGACTGAGGTACCCGGTTTATGTCACTGGGACTGGTTGGACAGTGGGTGCCAGCTGAAGCAGAGTGGGGCATTGCCTCACCTGGGAAGCACAAGGGGTTGGGGAATTCCCTGCCCTAGCCAAGGAAAGCTGGGAGGGACTGTGAACAGTGCACTCCAGCCTAGATAATGCACTCTCCCCATGGTCTTTGCAACCTGCAGACCAGGAGATTCCCCCCAGTGCCTACACCACCAGGACCCTGGGTGTCAAACACAAAACTGGATGGCTATTTGGGCAGACACTGAGCTAGCTGCAGGAATTTTTTTTTTTTTTTCATACTCCAGTGGCACCTGGAACACCAACGAGACAGAACCATTCACTCCCCTGGAAAGGGTGCTGAAGCCAGGGAGCCAAGTTGTCTGGCTCGGTGGGTCCCACCCCCACAGAGCGCAGCAAGCTGAGATCCACTGGCTTGAAATTCTCACTGCCAGCACAGCAGTCTGAGGTCGACCTGGGATGCTCGAGCTTGGTGCGGGGAGGGGCATCCACCATTGCTGAGACTTGAGTAGGTGGTTTTACCCTCACAGTGTAAACAAAGCTATCAGGAAGTTCAAACTGGACAGAGACCACCGCAGCTCAGCAAGGCCACAGTGGCCGGACTGCCTCGCTAGATTCCTCCTCTCTGGGCAGGGCATCTCTGAAACAAAGGCAGCAGCTCCAGTCAGGGGCTTATAAATAAAACCCCCATCTCCCTGGGACAGAGCACCTGGGGGAAGGGGTGGCTGTGGGCACAGCTTCAGCTGACTTAAACGTCCTGCCTGATGACTCTGAAGAGAACAGCAGATCTCCCAGTATAGTGCTTGAGCTCTGCTAAGGGTCAGATTGCCTCCTTAAGTGGGTCACTGACCCCCATGTCTCCTGACTGGGAGATACCTCCCAGTAGAGGTCGACAGACATCTCCTACAGGAGAGCTCTGGCTGGCATCTGGCAGGTGCTCCTCTGGGATGAAGCTTGCAGAGGAAGGAACAGGCAGCAATCTTTGCTGTTCTGCAGCCTCTGCTGGTGATACCCAGGAAAACAGGGCCTGGTGCAAACCTCCAGCAAACTCCAGCAGACCTGCAGCAAACGGGCCTGACTGTTAGAATGAAAACTAACACACAGAAAGGAATAGCATCAACATCAATAAAAAGGACGTCCACTCAGAGACCCCATCCAAAGGTCACCAACATCAAACACCAAAGGTTGATAAATCCATGAAGATGGGAAGAAACCAGTGCAGAAAGGCTGAAAATTCCAAAAAGCAGAATGCCTCTTCTCCTCCAAAGGATCACAACTCCCTGCCAGGAAGGGAACAAAACTGGATGGAGAATGAGTTTGACAAATTGACAGAAGTAGGCTTCAGAAGGTGGATAATAACAAACTCCTCCGAGCTAAAGGAGCATGCTCTAACCCAATGCAAGGAAGCTAAGAACCTTGAAAAAAGGTTAGATTAATTGCTAACTAGAATAACCAGTTTAGCGAAGAACATAAATGACCTAATGGAGCTGAAAAGCACAGCACGAGAACTTTATGAAGCATACACAAGTATCAAAAGCCAAATTGATCAAGCAGAAGAAAGGATATCAGAGATTCAATATCAACTCAATGAAGTAAAGCAAGAAGACAAGATTAGAGAAAAAAGAATGAAAAGGAATGAACAAAGCCTCCAAGAAATATGAGAGTATGTGAAAAGACCAAAACTACATTGGATTGGTGTACCTGAAAGTGACAGGGAGAATGGAACCAAGTTGGAAAACACTCTTCAGGATATTATCCAGGAGAACTTCCCCAACCTAGCAAGACGGGCCAACATTCAAACTCAGGAAATACAGAGAACGCCACAAAGATTCTCCTCCAGAACAGCAACCCCAAGACACATAATCATCAGATTCAGCAAGGTTGAAATGAAGGGAAAAATGTTAACTACAGCCAGAGAGAAAGGTCTGGTTACCCACAAAGGGAAGCCCATCAGACTAACAGCAGATCACTCAGCAGAAATCCTATAAGCCAGAAGAGAGTGGGGGCCAACATTCAACATTCTCAAAGAAAATAATTTTCAACCCAGAATTTCATATCCAGCCAAACTAAGCTTCATAAGTGAAGGAGAAATAAAATCCTTTACAGACAAGCAAATGCTGAGAGATTTTGTCACCACCAGGCCTGCCTTACAAGAGCTCCTGAAGGAAGCACTAAACATGGAAAGGAACAACCAGTACCAGCCACTGCAAAAACATACCAAATTGTAAAGACCATCAACACTACAAAGAAACGGCATCAACTAATGGACAAAATAACCAGCTAACATCATAATGACAGGATCAAATTCACACATAGCAATGTTAACCTTAAACGTTAATGGGCTAATTGCCCCAATTAAAAGACACAGACTGGCAAATTGGATAAAGGGTCAAGACCCATTGGTGTGCTGTATTCAGGAGACCCATCTCATGTGCAAAGACACACATAGGCTCAAAATAAAGGGATGGGGGAATATTTACCAAGTAAATGGAAAGCAAAAAAAAGCAGGGGTTGCAATCCTAGTCTCTGATAAAACAAACTTTAAACCAACAAAGATCAAAAGAGACAAAGAAGGGCGTTACATAATGGTAAAGGGATCATGCAACAAGAAGAGCTAACTATCCTAAATATATATGCTCCCAATACAGGAGCACCCAGATTCATAAAGCAAGTTCTTAGAGACCTACAAAGAGACTTAGGCTCCCATACAATAATAGTGGGAGACTTTAATACCCCATTGTCAATATTAGACAGATCAACGAGACAGAAAATTAAAAAGAATATTCAGGACTTGAACTCAGCTCCGGAACAAGCGGACCTAATAGACATCTACTGAACTCTCCACCCCAAATCAACAGAATATACATTCTCAGCACCACCTTGCACTTATTCTAAAATTAACCACATAATTGGAAGTAAAACATGCCTCAGCAAATGCAAAAGAATGGAAATCATAACAGTCTCACAGACCACAGTGCAATCAAATTAGAACTGCAAATAAAGAACTGCAGATTAAGACACTCACTCAAAACCGCACAAGTACATGGAAACTGAACAACCTGCTCCTGAATGACTACTGGGTAAGTAACGAAATTAAGGCAGAAATGAAGATATTCTTTGAAACCAATGAAAACAAAGACACAAAGTACCAGAATCTCTGGGACACATTTAAAGCAGTGGTTAGAGAGAAATTTATAGCACTAAATGCCCACAAGAGAAAGAAGGAAAGATCTAAAATTGACACTCTACCATCAAAATTAAAAGAACTAGAGAAGCAAGAGCATACAAATTCACAAGCTAGCAGAAGGCAAGAAATAACTAAGATCAGAGCAGAACTGAAGGAGATAGAAACACAAAATAAAATCTTCAAAAAAATCAATGAATCCAGGAGCTGTTTTTTTTAAAAGATCAACAAAATAGATAAATTGGTAGCCAGACTAATAAAGAAGAAAAGAGAGAAGAATCAAATAGATGTGATAAAAAATAATAAAGGGGATATCACCACTGATCCCACAGAAATACAAACTACCATCAGAGAATACTATAAACACCTCTACGCAAATAAACTAGAAAATCTAGAAGAAATGCATAAATTCCTGGACACATACACGCTCCTAAGACTAAACCAGGAAGAAGTGGAATCCCTGAATAGACCAATAACAAGTTCTGAAATTGAGGCAGTCATTAATAGCCTACCAACCAAAAAAAGTCCAGGACCAGACAGATTCACAGCCAAATTCTACCAGAGGTACAAAGAGGAGCTGGTACCATTCCTTCTGAAACTATTCCAAACAATAGAAAAAGAGGGAATCCTCCCTAACTGATTTTATGAGGCCAGCATCATTCTGGCACCAAAACCTGGCAGAGACACAACAAAAAAAGAAAATTACAGGTGAATATCCTTGATGAAAATCGAAACGAAAATCCTCAATAAAATACTGGCAAACCAAATCCAGCAGCACATCAAAAAGCTTATCCACCAAGATCCAGTTGGCTTCATCCCTGGGATGCAAGGCTGGTTCAACATATGCAAACCAATAAACGTAATCCATCACATAAACAGAACCAATGACAAAAACCACACGATTATCTCAATAGATGCAGAAAAGGCCTTTGACAGAATTCAACAGCCTTCATCCTAAAAACTCTGAATAAACTAGGTATTGATGGAACATATCTCAAAATAATAAGAGCTATTTATGACAAACCCACAGCCAATATCATACTGAATGGGCAAAAACTGGAAGCATTCCCTTTGAAAACCAGCACGAGACAAGGATGCCCTCTCCTACCACTCCTATTCAACATAGTATTGGAAGTTCTGGCCAGGGCAATCAGACCAGATGAAGAAATGAAGGGTATTCAAACAGGAAAAGAGGAATTCAAATTGTTCCTGTTTGCAGATGACATGATTGTATATTTAGAAAACACCATTGTCTCAGCCCCAAACCTCCTTAAGCTGATAAACAACCTCAGCAAAGTCTCAGGATACAAAATCAATGTGCAAAAATCACAAGCATTCCTATACACCAATAACAGAAAAACAGAGAACCAAATCATGAGTGAACTCCCATTCACAATTGCTACAAAGAGAATAAAATACCTAGGAATATAACTTACAAGGGATTTCAAGGACCTCTTCAAAGAAAACTACAAACCACTCCTCAGGGAAATAAGACAGGTCACAAATAAATGGAAAAACATTCCATGATCATGGATAGGAAGAATCAATATCCTGACAATGACCATACTGCCCAAAGTAATTTATAGATTCAATGCTATCCCCATCAAGCTACCATTGACTTTCTTCACAGAATTACAAAAATCTGCTTTAAATTTCATATGGAACCAAAAAAGAGCCCACATAGCCAAGACAATCCTAAGCAAAAAGAACAAAGCTGGAGGCATCACGCTACCTGACTTCAAACTATACTACAAGGCTACAGTAACCAAAACAGCATATTGGTACCAAAACAGATATATAGACCAATGGAACAGAACAGAGGCCTCAGAAATAACACCACACATCTACAACCATCTGATCTTTGACAAACCTGACAAAAACAATGGGGAAAGGATTCCCTATTTAATAAATGGTGTTGGGAAAACTGGCTAGCCACATGCAGAAAGCTGAAACTGGATCGCTTCCTTGCACCTAATACGAAAATTAAATCAAGATGGATTAAAGACTTAAACGTAAAACCTAAAACCATAAAAACCCTAGAAGAAAACTTAGGTAATACCATTCAGTACATAGGCATGGGCAAAGGCTTTGTGACTAAAACACCAAAAGCAATGGCAACAAAAGCCAAAATAGACAAATGGGATCTAATTAAACTAAAGAGCTTCTGCACAGCAAAAGAAACTGTCATCAGAGTGAACAAGCAACCTACAGAATGGGAGAAAATTTTTGCAATCCATCTGACAAAGGGCTAATATCTAGACTCTACAAAGAATTTAAACAAATTTACAAGAAAAAAACAACCCTGTCAAAAAGTGGGTAAAGGACATGAATGGGAACTTTGTAAAATTAGACATTTATGTGGCCAAAAAACATATGAAAAATAGCTTATCATCACTGGTCATTAGAGAAATGCAAATCAGAACCAAATGAGATACCATCTCACGCCAGTTAGAATGGCGATCATTAAAAAGTCAGGAAACAACAGATGCTGGAGAGGATGTCAAGAAATAGGAACACTTTTACACTGTTGGTGGGAGTATAAATTAGTTCAACCATTGTGGAAGACAGTGTGGTGATTCCTCAAGAATCTAGAACTAGAAATATCATTTGACCCAGCAATCCCATTACTGGGTATATACCCAAAAGATTATAAATCATTCTACTATAAAAACACGTGTACACGTATGTTTATTGCATAAACAATATGCAGTATTCACAATAGCAAAGACTTGGAACCAACCCAAATGCCCATCAATGATAGACTGTGTAAAGAAAACGTGGCACATATTCACCATGGAATACTATGCAGCCATAAAAAAAAGGATGAGTTCATTACCTTTCCAGGGACATGGATGAAGCTGGAAACCATCATTCTCAGCAAACACAAGAACAGAAAACCAAACACCACATTTTCTCACTCATAAATGGGAGTTGAACAATGAGTACACATGGACACAGGGAGGGGAACATCACACACTGGGGCCTCTCAGGGGGCAGGGACTAGGGGAGGGATAGCATTAAGAGAAATACCTAATACGGATGACGGGTTGATGGGTGCAGCTAACCAGCATGGCACGTGTATACCTACGTAACAAACCTGCATATTCTGCACATGTACCCCAGAACTTAAAAGTATAATTAGAAAAAAAAAAAGAAAAAAGAAAAATCAACTTAATTTATCACATATAAAAAGAAGTGGGAGTAAGAGAAATTTTCAGTCAACAACATGTTGTACTTACAAAAATTCAAAAGACCACAGAAAGAATCTTAGAATTATAGTTATTGGAAGTCCTAGCCAGAGCAATCAGGCAAGAGAAAGAAATAAAGGGCATCCAAATTGGAAAAGAGGAAGTCAAACTATCCCTGGTTTCCGATGATACGACTGTGTACCTAGAAAACCCTAAAGACTCCTCCAAAAGACTTCTGTATTTGATAAATGAATTCAGTAAAGTTTCAGATTACAAAATCAGTGTACACAAAACAGTGGCACTGCTATACACCAAAAACAACCAGGGTGAGAATCAAATCAAGAACTCAATCCCTTTTACAATAGCTGCAAAAGAAAAAAAATACATAAGAAGATACTTAACCAAAGAGATGAAAGATCTCTACAAGGATAACTACAAAACATTGCTGAGAGAAATTATAGATGACACAAACAAATGGAAATATATCCCATATTCATGGATTGAAAGGATCAATATCGTGAAAATGACCATATTGCCCAAAGCAATCTACAGATTCAATGTAATTCTTATCAAAATACCACATCGTTTTCCACAGAATTAGGAAATTGATCCCAAAATTGATATGGATCCAAAAAAGAGCCTGAATAGCAATCCTAAACAAAAAGAACAAATCTAGAGTTATCACATTACTCAAACTTCAAATTATACTATAAGACTATAGTAACCGAAACAGCATGGTACTTGTATAAAAGTAAATACATAGACCAATGGAACACAGTAGAGAACCCAAAAATAAAGCCATGCACTTACAACCAACTGATTTTTGACAAAGCATACAAAAACATAAATTAGGGGAAGGATACCCTATACAATAAATGGTGCTGGGCAAACTGGATGCCCACATGTAGCAGAAAGAAACTGGATCCCTATCTCTTATCATGTACAAAAATCAACTCAAGATGAATTGAAGTCTTAAATCTAAGACTTGAAGCCATAAAAAATCTAGAAGAAAACCTAGGAAAACCTAGAATTTATGACTAAGATGCCTAAAGCAAATACAACAAAAGCAAAAATAAATAAATGAGACCTAATTATAACTAAAAATATTCTGCATAGCAAAAATAATAATCAGAGTAAACAGACAACCCACAGAATGGGAGAAAATATTTGAAAACTATGCATCCAACAAAGGATTAATATCCAGAATCTACAAGGAACTCAAACAAATCAGTAAGAAAAAAACAAATAATCCCATCAAAAATTGGGCAAATGACATTTCTCAAAAGAAGATGTACAAATGACCAAAAAACATGAAAAAATGCTCGACATCATTAATCATCAGGAAAATGCAAATTAAACTACAATGAGATACCATCTTACCCCCGCCAGAATGGCCATTATTGAAAAGTCAAAAAACAACAAATGTTGGCATTGATGTGGTGAGAGGGGAATGATGTTTTTTTGTTGTTTTTTGTTTTGAGATAGGGTCTCACTCTGTCACCCAGACTGGAGTGCAGTGGCATGAACATGGTTCACTGCAGTCTCAAGCTCCTGGGCTCAAGTGATGCTCCCACCTCAGCCTCCCACGTAGCTGGGACTATGGGTATGTGCCACCATGCCTGGCTAATTTAAAAAAAATTTTTTTTTGTAGAGACAGGGTCTCACTATGTTGCCCAGGTTGGCCTTGAACTCCTGGGTTCAAGTGATCCTCCCACCTCAGCCTCCCAAAGTGCTGGGATTACAGTCATGAGCCACTTCACCCAACTACAAATGCTTATACACTACTGGTGGAAATGTAAATTAGTACTATAAAAATAGCGTGGAGATTTCTCAAACAACCAAAAGTAGATCTAGTCCAGGCGCGGTGGCTCACGCCTGTAATCCTAGCATTTTGGGAGGCCAAGGCAAGAGGATTGCTTGATCCCTGGAGTTCCCGACTAGCCTGGGCAACATGGTGAGACCATGTCAATACAAACAAATAAGTAAAATATTAGCCACAGGAGTTGCCAGCCTGTGGTCCCAGCTAGGAGATGAGCTGTGGTCTCAGGAGGCTGAGGTGGGAGGATTGCTTGAGTTCAGGAGGTAGAGGCTGCACTGAGCCATTTTCATGCCACTGCACTCCAGCCTCAGTGACAGACTGAGTCCTTGTCTCAAAAAAAAAAAAAAAAAAAAAAAAAAAAAAAAAAAAGATCTACCATTTGATCCAGCAATCCCACTACAGGGTATCTACCCAAAGGAAAAGAAGTCATTATTTCAAAAAAAGACACCTGCACACATATGTTTATTGCAGCACAATTCACAATTGCAAAGATATGGAACCAACCTAAGTGTTCATCAGCTGATGAATGGATAAAGAAAACGTGGTATATATACACCATCGAGAACTACTCAGCCACGAAAAAATGAAATGATGTCTTTTGCAGCAACTTGGATGGAGCTGGAGGTCATTATTCTAAGTGAAGTAACTCAGGAATGGAACAAATACCGTATTTTCTCACTTATAAATGGGAGCTAAGCTATGGGTATGCAAAGGCATACAGAATGGTAGAATGGACATTGGAGACTGAGAAGGGGGAGGGGTGAAATGAGGATAAGGGATAAAAAACTGCATATTGGGTACAGTGTCCACTACTCAGGTGACAGTACATTAAACTCTCAGACTTTCAACTATACAATTAATCCATGTAACCAAAAACCACTTGTACCCCTAAAGCTATTGAAATTTAAAAAGAAAAAAAAGAATTATAGTTATTAATGTAGAATAACTATAAGTAAATTTAACAATTTTGTGAAATGAGATCAACATACAAAAAATCAATTTTTTAAATATTAGCAACAAAGTAACAAAAAAAGAAATAAGGAAGATGATATTACTTACAAAAAATTAAAAACCTTAGAATAAATCTAATCAAAGATATAAAAGATCTTTTTAAGTAGCTGTAAATAAATGGAGGGTTATATCATGTTAATGGGTTGGAAGACTCACGATTGTAAAGATTTTAGTTCCCCCCAAATCGATAGATTTAATCTAATCCTAATCAAACTCCCAGCAGGTTTATATAAAAATAAGCTGATTCTAAAATATATATAAAAACAAATGTGCCACATATTGCAAAGGTGTGCTTGAAGAAGATTTATAGATATTACTACTAGATTCTAAAACTTAAAGTGATCGTAATTAAGACAGTGTGGTATTAGCACAGATAGGCAAGCTGACTAGATAACAGAATAGAAAATCCAGAAATGACCACTATTGATTTTTTTTATAAAGGTGTTATTGTAGTGCAGTGGGTATGGTCTTCCCAATAAATGGTGCTGTGTCAATCAGATATCTATAAGTAAAATACATGTATCCAGAACGCTTCTTCTTTACAAAAACCACAAGAAGGATTTTAGACCTAATGTAACAGATTAAACTAACAAAGCTTTCAGAAGAAAGCATAAGAGAATATCTTTATGACTTTGGGGTTGGCAAAGACTTCATTAAAAAAGTATTCATCACACTTTATTGATACATTGAAAAATTGGGCTCCAAGAAAAATAAGAGCTGCTGTTTCTCAAAAGACACCATAATGGGAGCAAAGGCAAACGACACACTTGAAGTAAATATTTGCAGAGTATACACTTGGCAAAGGACTTGTATTCTGAAAAGGATTTAGGTAACAGGAAGGAGCTCCTTACAGTAGGGAATCCATTCAGAAGTTCAAACTGGTTTAGAGACACCTTGATTTAACACAATCACACTTCGGGCTCTCAAATGACTCCAGCTCACCCACCTTATGTATACATATGTGTGTATGGGGGGGGGGGGATGGTCACACTATACTAAAATGAAAGTAGTTGGAGCTCCATCGCCTTATTCCTCTATTTCTATGAATTCTCCTGGTCTTTGCCCTTTGTTTCCTGTGCCCCTACTAAATGCCATCTCAGTTTATCCTTCCTCCTGTTTCCACCTCTCCTCTTCCCAACTAATGTGGGATATAGCATTGGTTTTTGTGTTGTTCTAAATTCCCACAAACTATCACTAACATATGGTAGTTGTGTAGTGCACCCCTGTACCAAAAAGCTTCTTTGGAGGCAGTGGCAGGGGCGGGCAGGGGCAGTGGTAATGAGGATAAGCAAGCACCAATAGTTAGACTTCCTTGTTCTCATTTCCTCAGTCACTCTCATCTCCCCAACCCGCTTTCGCACCATGGGTTCCAGTTTACTGGGTTGCAAGGTCCTATCCCTCTATCTGAAAGTTTTTTCAGGAAACTCCAGATTCTTTTTTTTTTTTAGACAGAGTTTCACTCTTAATTCTTTATCATGTAGACTAAACCATTTAGCTTTCTTTGTCTCACTCCTCTGCCTTTTGTGATCACGTCCTGTGGCTGATCTTTCAGCAAACTCCATTGACTTATTTCACCAAACAAAGGAGAGGCGTCTAGATAGGGATTTGGGGACTATCTTAAAGAATTATTCTTTAAAATCCCAAATTGAATTCATTAACGTAAGACACACCCTTCTCTCCTCCCAACCTGGTTCTTACACCAAGTTCTTCCTTTTGTTTTTAAAATTTTTCCAGGGGGTTCACACTGCATTGTCTAGGCTTGTTAGAAACTATGGGTTCTTGGGCTCTCAATGCAATAGAAACTGACATGAGGCCCAAAGAGTTTTCCTGAGACTTCACTGGAGCTTATGCATGGGCATAAGGGAGGCAGCACAAGAGAGAGAGAATTCCCTCACTGACTCTTTGAAAAGGTTGGGATTTTTATTAGGCAAAGTGCAAGAATTGATGTTGGGGGTAGGGTATACAGGCTGGGCTGGGTAAAGCACGTGAGGGGTAGGGTATAGAGGTCTGCACATCTGGTTGTGATGGTTGTATTGAGTAATGGGCCAACTGGCGGTCTCACCCGTGGCAACAAGGCTGTAAATCAATTGTTCAGCTTTTGATTTTACAAGCTTATGGGTGGAGAGCACTTACCTTGTCTCAAAGAGACTTTGGACTTGGACTTTTGGGTTAATGCTGGAATGAATTAAGACTTCGAGGGAGTGTTGGGAAGGCATGATTGGTCTTGAAATGTGAAAAAGACCTGAGATTTGGGAGGGGCCAGGGGCAGAATGATATGGTTAGGCTTTGTGTCCCCACCCAAATCTCATCTTGAATTGAAATTTCCATAATACCTATAATCCCCACGTGCCAAAGGAGAGACCAGGTGGATGTAATTGAATCATGGGGGCAGTTCCTCCATGCTGTTCTCACGCTAGTGGGTGAGTTCTCACAAGATCTGATGGTTTTATAAGGGGCTTTTCCCCCTTTGCTCGGCAATTCTCCTTCCTGCTGCCTTGTGAAGAAGGTGCCTGGATTTCCCTTCACCTTCTGCCATGATTTTAAGTTTCCCGAGGCCTCCCCAGCCATGCTGAACTGTGAGTCAATTAAGCCTCTTTCCTTTATAAATTACCCAGTTTTGGGCAGTTCTTTTTTTTTGAGACGGTGTTCGAACCAATACAAGAACCTTACATTTACAAGTAAGTGTAGTCTGAAAGTATTTCATCTTCAAGTAGATTCATGAAAATAACTGATAGGTTCAGGTTTCTGGTAACTTTGTTATACCTTGAATTGGGTAAGGATTTCCAGAACTCTGATAAGGAAACTCTTGGGTTCATAAAATTGCTAGAACCAAAATCTAGCAGAACAAGAATTAGTTACATGAGACTAAATGAACTCATGACATTTTATTTGAATCATTGCTGGTTTTGTTTTCCAGATTTAAGGAAATTTTTCTCTTTTCTCTTAGACTACCTATTGCTTACAGCAGCTTGGTAGATTACTCCTTTATAAACAAAATACAATTACTTTTTCTCCCTACTTGACCCATCCAGAATTCAGAAGCTATTAGTGACTGTCCTTTTTTCATGGCAGTAAAGTTATTTATGTAAGTTCAATAAGAATCTGTTCTCTTCATAACAAAACATAATTGGAAGCTTTGGTTTTATAACCAAGGTTTTGACTGGAACGTCGTACTTGAGAATGTGTATAGATCAGATATGACCAAGTGATGCAGAATTTTTGCTCCTTAGTTAAGCTAAATCTGGATTCTTGTGCCACGACCAGGAAAAATTAGGCATGTGGACACTCTGAAGGGTGAGGACAGTGGAATATATTGGGCAAAAAGGAAAAAAAAAAAAACTTTCAGCAAAGTGAGGGGTGTCCTGCCAATGGCCTCCCACCTCTCAGATTGAATATCCGGCCCCCACACATGAGCCGAAGAGCCAGACTCCTCCCCCTGTGTAAGGTGCAAATTCCTGGTCACTCCACCCCATTCCTCCAGTGCACATGTGGGCATTATTCAGAAAGAATCAGTTGGGAAAGGGTGGGCAAACAGGGGCAGTTCTCCCTCTGGGTCGTGTTTTTCATCTGGTACCAGCAGTCCAATCTTTCAGCCTTCAGGCTGTTTTAGGCCTGAAGGTGGGGTTTCACTGGGGACTCTTCACTGTCTATTGTCTCTATCACAAGCAGCTTCAAGAAACTAAGGTTGAGGCCCAATGGCTCATGCCTATAATGTAATCCCAGCACTATGGGAGGGTGAAGCACGTGGATTGCTTGAGTTCATGAGTTTTTGACCAACCTGAGCAACATGGTGAAAACTCGTCTCTACAAAAAAAAAAAAAAAAAAAATACAAAAAATTAGCCAGGCATGGTAAGGCACGCCTGTAGTCTTAGCTACTCAGGAGGCTGAGGTGGGAGGATGGCTTGAGCCTGGGAGGCAGAGGATGCAGAGAGGCGGAGGTTGCAGGCAGACAGAGGTTGTAGTGAGCTGAGATGGCGCCTCTGCACTCCAGCCTTGGTGACAGAGCAAGACCCTGTCTCAAAAAAAATAAAAACTTAAAAAAGAAACGAAGGTGGATTTATAATGCCAATTAATCTGTCTTCCCTTTGGAAAAACTGGACTGATACCCGGCTTACAGGGTTCTGGGCCTTACAGGTGAGAAAAGAATGTCACTTCCTGGCAGGCCCAGGACCCTAGGATATCTTGAGGATCTCAACAAGAGAAGAATTCATCCAAATCTGTAGGTATTGTTACTGGAAAGGGGTACTAATACAGACTCCATTTAATACAGACACATTTAACGCAGTGTGTCAAGGGAACTTTATAGCACTAAATGCCCACAAGAGAAAGAAGGAAGGATCTAAAATTGACACCCTAACATCACAATTAGAAGAACTAGAGAAGCAAGAGCAAACAAATTCAAAAGCTAGCAGAAGGCAAGAAATAACTAAGATCAGAGCAGAACTGAAGGAGATAGAGACACAAAAAACCCTTCAAAAAATCACTGAATCCAGGAGCTGTTTTTTTAAAAAGATCAACAAAGTTGATAGACTGCTAGTAAGACTAATAAGAAAAGAGAGAAGAATCAAATAGACGCAATAAAAAATGATAAAGGGGATATCTCCACCGATCCCACAGAAATACAAACTACCATCAGAGAATACTATAAACACCTCTACTCAAATAAACTAGAAAATCTAGAAGAAATAGATAAATTCCTGGACACATACACCCTCCCAAGACTAAACCAGCAAGAAGTGGAATCCCTGAATAGACCAATAACAGGCTCTGAAATTGAGGCAATAATTAATAGCCTAACAACCAAAAAAGTCCAGGACCAGACAGATTCACAGCCGAATTCTACCAGAGGTGCAAAGAGGAGCTGGTACCATTCCTTCTGAAACTATTCCAATCAATAGAAAAAGAGGGAGTCCTCCCTAACTCATTTTATGAGGCCAGCATGATCCTGATACCAAAACCTGGCAGAGACACAACAAAAAAAGAGAATTTTAGACCAATATCCCTGATGAATATCTATGCGAAAATCCTCAATAAAATACTGGCAAACCGAATCCATCAGCACATCAAAAAGCTTATCCACCAAGATCAAGTCGGCTTCATCCCTGGGATGCAAGGCTGGTTCAACATGCTCAAATCAATAAACGTAATCCATCACATGAACAGAACCAAAGACAAAAACCACATGATTATCTCAATAGATGCAGAAAAGGTCTTTGACAAAATTCAACAGCCCTTCATGCTAAAAACTCTCAGTAAACTAGGTATTGATGGAACATATCTCAAAATAATAAGAGCTATTTATGACAAACCCACAGCCAATATCATACTAAATGGGCAAAAATTAGAAGCATTCCCTTTGAAAACCGGCACAAGGCAGGGATGCCCTCTCTCACCACTCCTATTCAGCATAGTGTTGGAAGTTCTGGCCAGGGCAATCAGGCAAGAGGAAGAAATAAAGGGTATTCAATTAGGAAAACAGGAAGTCAAATTGTCTCTGTTTGTAGATGACATGATTGTATATTTAGAAATCCCCATCGTCTCAGCCCAAAATCCCCTTAAGCTAATAAACAACTTCAGCAAAGTCTCAGGATACAAAATCAATGTGCAAAAATCACAAGCATTCCTGTACGCCAATAACAGACAAACAGCCAAATCATGAGTGAACTCCCATTCACAATTGCTACAAAGAGAATAAAATACCTAGGAATCCAACTTGCAAGGTATTTGAAGGACCTCTTCAGGGAGAACAATAAACCACTGCCCAATGAAATAAAAGAGGACACAAACAAATGGAAGAACGTTCCATGCTCATGGATAGGAAGAATCAATATCGTGACAATGGCCATACTACCCAAGGTAATTTATAGATTCAGTGCCATCCCCATCAAGCTACCAATAACTTTCTTCACAGAATTGGAAAAAACTACTTTAAAGTTCATATGGAACCAAAAAGAGCCCGCATTGCCAAGACAATCCTAAGCAAAAGGAACAAAGCTGGAGGCATCATGCTACCTGACTTCAAACTATACTACAAGCCTACAGTAACCAAAACAGCATGATACTGGTACCAAAACAGAGAAATAGACCAATGGAACAGAACAGAGGCCTCAGAAATAACACCACACATCTACAACCATCTGATCTTTGACAAACCTGACAAAAACAAGCAATGGGGAAAGGATTCCCTATTTAATAAATGGTGTTGGGAAAACTGGCTAGCCCTATGTAGAAAGCTGAAACTGGATCCCTTCCTTACATCTCATACAAAAATTAATTCAAGATGGATGAAAGACTTAAATGTTAGACCTAAAACCATAAAAATCCTAGAAGAAAACCTAGGCAATACCATTCAGGACATAGGCATGGGCAAGGACTCCATGACTAAAACACCAAAAGCAATGGCAACAAACGCCAAAATAGACAAATGGGATCTAATTAAACTAAAGAGCTTTTGCACAGCAAAAGAAACTATCATCAGAGTGAACAGGCAACCTACAGAATGGGAGAAAATTTTTGCAATCTACCCATCTGACAAAGGGCTAATACCCAGAATCTACAAAGAACTTAAACAAATTTACAAGAAAAAATCAAACAACCCCATCAAAAAGTGGGCAAAGGATATGAACAGACACTTCTCAAAAGAAGATATTTATGCAGCTGACAGACACATGAAAAAATGCTCATCGTCACTGAATGCTCATGCATTTCTCATCAGAAATGCAAATCAAAACCACAATGAGATACCATCTCACACCAGTTAGAATGGCAATCATTAAAAAGTCAGGAAACAACAGGTGCTGGAGAGGATGTGGAGAAATAGGAACGCTTTTACACTGTTGGTGGGAGTGTAAACTAGTTCAACCATTGTGGAACCCAGTGTGGTGATTCCTCAAGGATCTAGAACTAGAAATATCATTTGACCCACCATCCCATTACTGGGTACATACCCAAAGGATCATAAATCATGCTACTATAAAGACACATGCAACGTATGTTTATTGTGGCACTATTCACAATAGCAGAGACTTGGAACTAACCCAAATGTCCATCAATGATAGACTGGATTAAGAAAATGTGGCACATATACATCATGGAATACTATGCAGCCGTAAAAAAGGATGAGTTAATGTCATTTGTAGGGACATGGATGAAGCTGGAAACCATCATTCTGAGCAAACTATCGCAAGAACAGAAAACCAAACACCACATGTTCTCACTTATAGGTGGAAATTGAACAATGAGAACACTTGGACACAGGGCGGGGAACATCACACACTGGGGTCTGGCATGGGGTGGGGGTATGGGGGAGGGATAGCATTAGGAGAAATACCTAATGTAAATGACAAGTTAATGGGTGCAGGAAACCAACATGGCATATGTATACCTATGTAAAAAAAAACCCACATGTTGTGCACATGTACCCTGGAACTTAAAGTACTAAAAAAAAAAAAAAAAAAAAAGAATAGTCTGACTCATGTAGAGCTCTGGCAGTGGCTAATTAATTATGGTGTTTCTAGAAGTTAAATCGACAGGAAGCCTACTGCATTTCTGCTTAATTTATAAAAGCAGAAAACTTCTAGGTCGAATGGACAAAATACTGATTTGAATTATAAAAAGAGAGAATCACAGCCCCTCAATTTCCAGACTTGAGCCAGTTTACAGACCTGGAGCCCCTTGAATGAAGGGGAGGCCAGGTACCCTTCAGGAAGGACCCCACTACATTACCAACAATTTATGTAGTGAATCTTTCACCCATCCTTCTTCAAGGAGACCTCTGGCCTTTTATCAGGGTAACTGTGCACTGGGGAAAGGGAAATGATCAGATATTTGAGGAACTGTTGGACACTGGCTCTGAGCTCACATTGATTCCAGGGGACCCAAAACGTCATTGTTGTCCTCCAATTGAAGTAGGGTCTTATGAAGATCAGGTAATTAATGGAGTTTTAGCTCAGGTCTGACTTAACATTGGGTGCGCTGGTTCCCTGGACTTATCCTGTGGTCATTTCCCCAGTGTCAGAATGCATATTTGGCATAGACATCCTTAGCAGCTGGTAGAACCCCCACATTGGCTTCCTGACTGGTAGGGTGAGGGCTATTATGGTGGCAAAGGTCAAATCAAAGCCATTAAAGCTGCCTCTACCTAGAAAAATAGTAAATCAAAAACAACATCACATCCCTGGAGGGACTGTGGAGATTAGTGCCACCATCAAAGATTTGAAAGATGCAGTGGTGGTGATTCCCAAAACATCCCTGTTCAACTTTCCCATTTGGTCTGTGAAGAAGACAGATGGGTCTTGGAGAATGACAGTGGATTATTGTAAGCTTAACCAAGTGATGACTCCAATTGCAGCTGCTGTACAAGATGCGGTTTCATTGCTTGAGCAAATTAACACATCTCCGGGTACCTGGTATGCCACCATTGACTTGGCAAATGCATTTTTTTCCATTCCTGTTCATAAGGCCCACTAGAAGCAATTTGCCTTCAGCTGGCAAGGCCAGCAATATGCTTTTACTGTCCTACCTCAGGGATATATCAACTCTCTGGCTTTGTGGTATAATCTTTTTCGGAGAGACCTTGATCGCTTTTTGCTTCCACGAGATATCACACTGGTCTATTACATTGATGACATTATGCCGTTTGGATCCAGTGAGCAAGAAGTAGTAAACTCACTGGACTTATTGGTGAGACATTTGTGTGCCATAGGATAAGAAATAAATCCGGGTAAAATTCAGGGAACTTCCACCTCAGTAAAATTTCTAGGAGTCCAGTGGTGTGGGGTCTGTCGAGACATTCCTTCTAAGGTGAGGGTTACGTTGCTACATTTGGCCCCTCCTACAACCCAGGAAGGGGCACAGTGCCTAGTGGGCCTATTTGGATTTTGCACACAACACATTCCTCATTTGGATGTGTTACTCTGGCCCATTTGTCAAGTGACCCAAAATGCTGCCAGTTTTGAGTGGGGTCCAGAACAGAAGGCTCTACAGCAGATCCAGGCTGCTGTGCAAACTGCTCTGCTACTTGGGCCATATGACCCAGCAGATCCAATGGTGCTTGAGGTGTCAGTGGCAGATAGGGATGCTGTTTGGAGCCTTTGGTAGGCCCCCATAAGTGAATCACAGAAGAGGCCTCTAGGATTTTGGAGCAAGGCCCTGCCATCTTCTGCAGATAACTACTCTCCTTTTGAGAGACAGCTCTTGCCTGTCACTGGGCTTTGGTGGAAACTGAACAGTTGACTATCGGTCATCAAGTCAGCATAGGACCTGAACTGCCTGTCATGAACTGGGTGCTTTCTGACCCATCTAGCCATAAAGTGGGTTGTGCACAGCAGCATACCATCTCCAAATGAAAGTGGTATATAACGTGATTGGGCTCAAGCAGGTCCTGAAGGCACAAGTAAGTTACATGATGAAGTGGCTCAAATGCCCATGTTCTCCACTCCTGCCACCCTGCCTTCTCTCCCCCAGCCTGCACCAATGGCCTCATGGGGAGTTCCATTTGCTCAGTTGACAGAGGAAGAGAAGAGAGGAAGAGAACTAGAGCCTGGTTCACAGATGGTTCTACGTGATATGCAAGCACCACCTGAAAGTGGACAGCTGCAGCACTACAGCCCCTTTCTAGGACATCCCTGAAGGACAATGGTGAAGGGAAATCTTCCTAGTGGGCAGAACTTTGAGCAATGCACCTGGTTGTGCACTTTGCATGGAAGGAGAAATGGCCAGATGTGTGATTATATACTGATTCATGGGCTGTAGCCAGTGGTTTGGCTGGATGATCAGGGACTTGGAAGAAGCATGATTGGAAAATTGGTGACAAAGACATTTGGGGAAGAGGTATGCAGATGGACCTCTCTGAGTGGCCAAAAACTGTGAAGATATCTGTATCCCACATTTGTGCTCATCAGTGGGTGACCTCAGCAGAGGAGGATTTTAATAATCAAGTGGATAGGATGACCTGTTCTGTGGACACCACTCAGTCTCTTTCCCCAGCCACCCCTGTCATCGCCCAATGGGCCCATGAACAAAGTGGCCATAGTGGCAGGGATGGAGGTTATGCATGGGCTCAGCAACATCGACCTCCACTCACCAAGGCTGACCTGACTATGGCCACTGCTGACTGCCCAATTTGCCAGCAGCAGAGACCAGCGCTGAGCCCTCAATATGGCACCATTCCTGGGGGTGATCAGCCAGCTACCTGGTGGCAGGTTGATTATATTGGACCTCTTCCATCATGAAAAGGGCAGAGGTTTGTCCTCAATGGAATAGACACTTACTCCAAATATGGGTTTGTCTATCTTGCATTCAATGCTTCTGCCCAGACTACCATCCAGGGATTCACGGAATACCTTATCCACCATCATGGTATTCCACACAGCATTGCCTCTGACCAAAGCACTCACTTTATGGCTAAAGAAGTATGGCAGTGGGCTCCATGCTCATGAAATTCACTGGTCTTACCACGTTCCCCATCATCCTGAAGCAGCTGGATTGATAGAATGGAGGAATGGCCTTTTGAAGTCACAATTGCAATGCCAACTAGGTGAAAATACTTTGCAGGATGGGGGCAAAGTTCTCCAGCAGGCCATGTATGCTCTGAATCAGCGTTTAATATATGGTACTGTTTCTCCCATAGCCAGGACTCACAGGTCCAGGAATCAAGAGGTGGAAGTGGAAGTGGCACCACTCACCATCACCCCTAGTGATCCACCAGCAAAATTTTTGCTTCCTCTTCCCATGACATTACGTTCTGTTGGCCTAGAGGTCTTAGTTCCAGAGGGAGGAATGCTGCCACCAGGAGACACAACAACAATTCCATTAAACTGGAAGTTAAGATTGCCACCTGGACACTTTGGACTCCTGCTATCTTTAAATCAACAGGCTAAGAAGGGAGTTACAGTGTTGACTGAGATGATTGACCTGGACTATCAAGATGAAATCAGTCTACTACTCCACAGCAGAGGTAAGGAAGAGTAAGCATGGAATACAGAAGATCCATTAGGACATCTCTTAGTATTACCATGCCCTGTGATTAAGGTCAATGGGAAACTACAACAGCCCAATCCAGGCAGGACTACAAATGACCCAGACCCTTCAGGAATGAAAGTTTGGGTCACTCCACCAGGGAAAAAACCACAGCCTGCTGAGGTGCTTGTTGAAGGCAAACGGAATACAGAAGAAGGTGGTCATCAATACCAGCTACGACCACGTGACCAGCTGCAGAAACCAGGACTGTAATTGTCATGAGTATTTACTCCTTCTTTTGTTAAAAACATGTTTTTGCATGTATACACTTGTACTAAGAAAATATCTTTATTTTGTTTCCTTTCTCCTTTATCATGTGATGTAAGATTTATTGACTTGACATCAACATTTAAGTATTGTTAACTTTATGTAATAGTATTTGGGTTGGGGATTGGTGTGTTTCCAGTTGTATGAAGGATAGTTATGTTAGGCATAATTATGACCTTATTATTGTCTTTATTTGAATATTATGTATGATCTCAGGAGATGTGTATGGGTTCAAGTTGACAAAGGGTGGACTTGTGATGGTTAATACTGAGTGTCAACTTGATTGGATTGAAGGATACCAAGTATTCATCCTGGGTGTATCTGTGAGGGTGTTGCCAAAGGAGATTAACATTTGAGTCAGTGGGCTGGGCAAGGCAGACCCACCCTTAATCAGGGTGGGTACCATCTAATCAGCTGCCAGCATGGCTAGAATATAATAAGCAGACAGAAAATGTGAAAAAAGGTACTGGCCTAGCCTCCCAGCCTACATCTTTCTGCCATGCTGGATGCTTCCTGCCCTTGAACATCGGACTCCAAGTTCTTCAGTTCTGGAACTTGGACTGGCTCTTCTTCCTCCTCAGTCTGTAGATGGCCTATTCTGGGACCTTGTGATCATGTGAGTTAGTACTTAATAAACTCAGATATATATACATATATATATATATATATATATATATATATATATATATATATATATTCCTTTAGTTCTGTCCCTCTAGAGAACCCTGAGTAATACAGACCCTGAACACAGGAGAAAATCAAAAATAATTTTCCACATCTGGCTAAAACTATGAGCCTTACTCTATCTAACTTACTCTGTTTTATCCTGAGCAAGTTTATTTTATACCTTCAAGTCTACGATTTTTATTGGATTCCCTTCCCCACCCCAATTTATGTCTTTGTGGCAGAATAATCTTAGAGAGTCTTAGATAGTTTTGGGAGGAACTCTTTCCTCTACCATTTGAGGTTCCAGTGGTTGGAGGCCTGCGAATTCACTGACAATAGATTAATAAGAAAAAAGACAAGGTTTGTTTCCATGTGCATTTGAGAGTTGCTCAATGATGAGCAACTCACTGAATAACCGGAGATAAGAATTTATATAACAATTTAATGGGAGGGGAGGGGCTTGTGGTGTTAGAACTTGAAGGGGAACAATGGGAAAGTACTACTGGGCTTTTTGATGCTAATAGGAATGGACAGTCTGTCTCTTTGGCAGCTGAATTAGCAGGAAGCTCCCTTGGAGGGTGGCTAATGGTAGCTGTATTTTGGGGAGGGTCTGCTATAGTCAGATCAGAGATGTTCAGATAAGATTCCTTTCAGCATATTCTGTAGCTCAAATGTTTTCACTTTAAAATGATCTTTATGCCAACTTTGGGGGTCTAAATGGGCCCCCACAGATGTTAAGTGTGGCTTACTCATATCTTAGGAACTCACAAATTCAAGTTTTCAAGAAAACAAAATGATTTTAATATCTCCCTAAAAAGTAAAACAGGGTATATTCTCCAAAAACAGGTATAACACTTCATTCCTTATAAGCATACATTTTATTGCCCTTCTAAAATTCAGATAACAACTTTTAACAGCTGGATATCTCATGTTTGCCTAGAACAACGAGGTATGCATCACCAGAAGGGATTGGAATGTGTTTTATTTCTTTTTTTATGGTTCCTTGTAGCTTACCCATCATCAAGTTGTTGATGGTAGAGAATCACTACTGGATCAAGGACCAGATTATCCTTAATAACCTAATCTTCAGCCTGTTCAGAAAATGTTGGCTTTAATCCCTAGTGGGTGAGCTCTTAGTAATCTCTTCCAGACTATTGTGAAGTATGCTATACTAAGCTCTATCAGTGTTTTACCAGAAATTCTCTTCCTTGAGTACTAATCCTAATGCTTGTGAGACAGGATATTGTCTTGGGACATTTAAGAATGTTGCCTTCAATTTTACTATTTTAAAATATTTATTGAGTGCCATTGAACCAGAGACCTTTGGAAAGGTCTTATTACAAAAGGAGCCTCAGGGTTGTGTATGCCTTTCCCAGGAACAAGAAAATTAAAGATAATGAGAATCCAGAAAAAGCACACATGAATGTATATATAATCATCTCCTCTCTTTTGTTTCAGTCTTAAGATAGTACCACCAAAGCATCCTTACTGACATCTACACAAAAATATTCTGTATTTTTGGTCTTTTAAAAATTAAGTTTAATATTTTCCCTCCATTTTTGATGATGTGGGAGTTCTGTAGGAGTTCTTATACCAGTTTTAGGTCAGTTTTGAAGTTTTATGGGATAACGCTTGCTGTTTTCCACACCAGAAGTCACTTTATTTGAATACCATACTTTTTTTTTTTTTCCTGCTAGCATACTGGCAAAGACTATTGGAAAAAAAAAAAGTGTGTAAAATTTGATTTTATTGCTACCCTAACATGTTAGCCATAAGGTGGAAGTGTGAGAAATCTCCCACTTTGCAAAAGTAAGTCAGCGTATCGGACCTCTGGGCTCTATGGAAATTGGTAATAAATTCTTAAAACTTTGTACCTAATGCAGAAAATTGTTTAGTTAGTTGCTATCATAAAAACAGAGAGGCATGCCCTCCTTTTTTTGTTCTTTTTTTTTTTTTTTTTTTTTTTAAGATAGAATTTTGCTCTTGTTGCCCAGGCTGGAGTGCAGTGACGTGATCTTGGCTCACTGTAACCTCCGCCTCCTGGGTTCAAGCAATTCTCCTGCCTCAGCCTCCTGAGTAGCTGGGATTACAGGCACATGCCACCACGCCAAGCTGAGTTTTTGTATTTTTAATAGAGACGGGGTTTCATCATGTTGGCCAGACTGGTCTCAAACTCCTGACCTCAGGTGATCCACCCGCCTCAGCCTCCCAAAGTACAGGGATTACAGGTGTGAGCCACCGTACCCGGCTGCATGCCCTTCTTTATCCTTCTTGCTGGTTGGAATGTGGAGGTTATGGCTATAGTTCCAGTAACCACCGTGAACAATGAGGAGGGAGCCATGTATTGAGGATGGCAGAGAAATAAGGTAGAAGCCTGGCTCTCTATGGTCATGGAGCTGCCATTCTAGCCCAGGATTATATGAGGAGGAAAGAAACTTATAGTTTATATATTGAAGACTTCAAGGTAACTAAAACACATGTATTAATTTTCTCTTTGGGTAACAATGTTGGCTAATCTTTCTATTCTGTGCAAACCTAAATTGTTATGGGCTAAATGTGTCCCCCTCAAAATTCATATGTTAAAGCACTAACCCTCTTATTAGGTATTATTCAGAGATGGGGTTTTTGACAGGTAATTAGGTCATGAGGGTAGAGTCTATATAATAGAATTAGAGCCATTAGGGAAAAAAAAAGGAAACTTTTTTCTCTGCTCTCACACCACAGCAATCAACACAAAAGACTTCTGTGACCAAATGTGTGAGGGTTTTTCCCCACACACCAAGCAAGCAATTAGTTGTATAGGAGACACCAGCTGGGTGTCTTCTAATTTGTTTCAATTCTGACACTGTCTACCTGAAGTTAGCATCAGATCCCACAGGTTGAGGGCTCAGTGCCACAAGACTGCCTCCACTTCTGTAGCAGGACAAGCCGCAGACAAAACCCCTCAGACACTAAGTTAAGGAAGGAAGGGCTTTATTCAGCTGGGAGCTTCAGCAAGACTCACATCTCCAACAACCGAGCCCCCCAAGTGAGCAATTCCTGTCCCTTTTAAGAGCTCACAACTTTAAGGGGGTCAATGTGAGAGTGTCGTGATTGATTGAGCAAGCAGGGGGTACATGACTGGGGGCTGCATGCACCGGTAATTAGAATAGCACAGAACAGGGCAGGGATTTTCACAGTGCTTTTCTATACAATGTCTGTAATCTATAGATAATATAATTGATTAGGTCAGGGGTTGATCTTTAACTACCAGGCCCAGGGTGTGGCACCAGGCTGTCTACTTGTGGATTTCATTTCTGCCTTTTAGTTTTTACTTCTTCTTTCTTTGGAGGCAGAAATTGGCCATAAACAATATGGTCTCCTCCCTTATTCCACCCCTTTGAGAATTTCACTCAATAATGGGAGTTCTCACTTTCATTCTCACTACCTATGCCTTCTTGCAAGACAGATCGATAGTGATTCATATAGTACATTTGTGCTGAAGCATTTTGGTGAACTAAGGTAGCAATGAAGCTTTTTATTATTTGAAGAAGTACAGGTAGCAAACAAGGGAGCATTAAGCAGGTTTCTATTACTGTTATAACTCCTATTATAAGAGTTTTAAATCTTTTTAGGACTGGGAACCATTTTCCAAACATGGCCCCAGGATCAAATCCATGCCACACTTGCACGGGCACATGTGCCAGTTTTGTCATATTTCTAATAACTATGTCTTCAACTAGTTGCCCTTGGTCATCTATGTGTAGACAGCAATTAGTAAGGTTAAATTTTCTACAGACCCCTCCTTCAGCTGCTAGGAAGTATTTGAGAGCCAATCTATTTTGATAGATAGCATTTATCATCTGAGTTTCTTGCCAGGCCAGAAGAGTCAAGGCTCTGCTGGTCTTATTAGTAATTATTTCTAAGACTGCTTGTAACGGTATGATTTGGCGAGCATGTAAATGGGGTTCGGGTATCCCCATGAGCTGTCTTGTGCCCAAGTACCAGGCCTATAATATTGTATGTTTCTCTCAGGCAGCCATTCATCATCTTTTTAATTTTCTATAGCTATGCTTCTCTTTTTGCAGGAAGCACAGACAGGGAAGGCCAGGAGTTCGCCTGTCTTTATGTGCAGTAGGAAGAAAGATGGTTTAATAGTGCCAATCACACAACTACCTGCCCACTGGTCAGGTAATTTGATGTAAGCTTTATGCCCGCATATCCAGTATAATCCAGTGGGGGCTGTCCAGTCCTGGTGGGACTCCAAGTGGGTTCACACGGTTTGCAACTTTGGGAATTTACTAAATGGATTTTTCTTAGTGTGGTTTGAACTCCAGCAGGTGGCTGTTTTTGTAGTAGTATTATACAGTTTTTGCCCAAGGCAGCTGAGTCTTCCCACAGGAAAGGTGAAGTCCTTCCCCACTCTTGCTATACAGTATTGTCAATGATTGAGGCTTTTAGGACCCAGAAGTTATCAGCGTGATTCTTTTGAGCCAGGAATTAATCAGGAACTGGGTCTGTAGGTACTAATTCTCGGGCTTCCCGTGGCCATTGATCTCCTATTACAGTTCCTCTACATACATAACATGAAGTGACATTGAGAGACTGGGCCACATGCTCAACTAATTGCAAAAACAAATTTCTTGTTTTTCCTGGGATTTCTGGTACTGGTACATTCAGTTTATCATAGAAGTTGTGAAATACTGGCTCAGGAGAGCATTTATAAACTTCTCCTCAAACCACGATATTTACTCGAGGATCCAGTCCAGCCTCATCGATTTCTAGGGTTACATGCTCCCCTTTTTTCCAGCGAGGATCAAAGCGGTTGGTTATTACTAGTTCTAAGGGTTTACACTGACCACTGGTACAGGAAAGGCCACTTTTCCCTTTCTGAAGGTGGACAGGATCCTTTTTATTATTTATCCAAGTAGCCTAAATGACATAAGACTAGTATCTACATTCATTTCCACACAGTCCTAATTCATGGCAAATGTAATTATTTTCTGCCATATAGCCTCTTTCCTATAAGAGAACTACATCCTATTCCTAACTTATTACTATTAATGACAGCACAGGCATCAAACTTCAAGGTGAATTGTTTGGGCACCCCTTTTACTTTTGTTTTGGCGAATACTTTACTCATATCATTTATGAGCCCCCACCATTCCTCAGTCCTTAATCTTATTTCAAAAACTGTGGTCATTGGAGGCTCAGATGGGTCATAACACACATCAGGTTGGTGATTTCCTGGGCTACATACCTTGCATAGAATAGCATTATACAAATACGTTTCTTTTTAGAGTCCCAGTGCACTTGTAATAATCATAAAATTATAGGACCGTAGCAACTTTTTGTCCTACCTCAGTGACTTGATGTATACACTGGGAACAGTGCTCAGTCTGAGGAAGGTCATTTAAAGTCCTTACTGTACGAGTCCAAATTTTAAGGAAAATGAGTCCCACGATGAGTTTTCTCATGCTTCGGCCATGCGTCAACTTCTGGGTATGACTGGAGCAGGGCTTGTCATCTTCTTCAGAGTCACTTTGCAGGGGTTGGCGAAGCTGCTTCTGTCCATGTACAGCTCACAGTCTACTGATGTTCAAGGATGGTTTCGGAGGTTGGGCCCGCTAAAATAAACTGAGTCCAACAACTCTACACAGTTATGTTCAACTGGGCTCTCTGATACCAGGAGCAAGGTGGCAGGGTTTAGGGTGTTGCAAACTTCAATGATTATGCGGGGATTTTCACATAGCAAGCTTTGGTACTTGGTTAATCTGGCATTTGTTAACAATGATGTCCTTTGGTAATCATTAAAGTTACCACAGCATGGGGGGTCTTTATATTCAGGTTTTACCCAAGGGTTAGTTTATCTTCTTCTTGTGCTAACAGGGCCGTTGCTGCCAGGGCCCTTAGACATGGGGGCCAGGCTTTGGAAACTCCATTTAGTTGTTTTGAGAGATAGGCCACTGGCCTTAGCCAGGGACCTATAGTCTGGGTTAAAACTCCAACTGCCATCTTTTCTCTTTCCGACACATAGGGTATAAAGGGTTTTATCAGGTGAGGTAGCCCCAGGGCTGGGGCCGACATGATTTCTTTTAACTCATGAAAAGCTCATTGCTGTTGGTTGTAATAGATGTAATTTATCCAATTTACATTTTTATTAAGTGTCACCTACCAAAATATTGACTCAAATCCTGCAGCTATTTGATTTCAAGCTTTAGATTGATCTGGTATTCTCTGTGGGACTCCAACTGTGTCTAAATGGATGTGAGAGTCGAAAGACCCATAAGGGGCTCCTCTCGCTTTACAATGTCTTATTTTCCTCCCTCTGGTTGACAAAATGCCAGGGTGAAAGGGATAGCCAACTGGACTAAAGTACAAGAGCCACTCCAGTTATTCGGCAGAGTGCCCAGTAAAGGTCCACCACAATACCACCACACATCTGCTCAGGGATGAACAAGGGCTGACTGATTGATAAGCTCTTGAAAATTTTTAAGCTCACTGCATCCTTTCAGGTCTCCAAGGGATGCTAAGTTTCCTCCCTGTCATGAGAGACACGAAATGAACTTAGTGTTGGGAAATGGAGGCTGGATGGCCCTCAGGGGCTGACTCACAGGGTGCCGGACATTGGGATATAGCAAGAGAGCTTGGCACGACTTATTACTCCAGGCTGTAGAATCCTGGAAAAGAGCTACCGTGCAGCCCATGCCTGGTCGACTAGAGGACCACCTTAGTGGAAAGGGGACAATCTGGGCCTCTGGCCTGCCATGTGCACAAGCATAACAATTGCTTTTGTTTAACGTGCAGGTGGAATATTTGATCCATTCCAAGGAGGCATTTGCATCTTGGTATGCTGTCTTAATTGCCAAAGTTTGTTTTAAGCCTTTAACTTCCATGAATGTCTAGTAAAATGAATGTATGATTTTGGGAAATTACAAAAATTGGTTGGGGCAGTCCATCCTTGCTCTTTAGTGTTCCACAGAATGTTGGACCAACTACAGCATAAAAGCTCTATATTGGGGAGCAACACTCCTGGTTGACACTGGAGTCTTTATCAAAATTTCCCTGGATTAAATGGTCCTAATTTACTAATGCCCAGTCTGAGGAGAGTCAGGAAGGAAAGAGGTAGTTTTCTGAAGTAGAGAGCTGTCTTTGACTTGGCAAGTCCCCACAGGGTATAACAAGGCAAGCATTAAATGCAATAGTTTGAGGCGAAATCGACTTGCTTATGTTAATAACCAGATGGTCAGCAATAGAGCGAGGAAAGAAGAAAGTAATAGAATGACGAAAGAGTTAAATTTTTCTTAGTGTTAGTTTGGTAGGGTTTTCCCCTGGGACTGTGGCCCACGACTCTGGAGGGGGTGGCGCTTTGACTCTGGTGTGATGAGTCCATCCCTCTTCCGCTGTACAAACAGCAGTCTTGGTGGTAGCAGCACAAGATAGGGTCCTTCACAGGCTGGCTCGAGTTTTTCTTCTTTCCACCCTTTGATAGGAAGGTGATCTTCAGGCTGGTGCTGGTTTACTGGAAATTCTAGGGGTGGTACTTGTACTAAAAGACTTTTAGTTTTGAGGGAAAGGAAAGTGGAAGATAAACAAAGTATATAATTTCTAAGAAACTGACTTTTTCTTTTAAATGTGGGGACATCAACAGTGGACTTTGGTCTTTGGTGCCTTCTTGATGAGAAATTTCCTTTAGCATCTATTTTTATTAGTTTTTAGACAAAGAAAGCCAAACACCATTTTATATTTAATAATGCTTCTTGTATGATTTTTTATACCAGATAAGCTAAATTTCACCTTTATATTTAATGTTAAACTTAGTTTTAATAAAACTTTATATACATACTTATTCAATTTTTAATGTCGGACCATAAGGTAAGATTTTTATAGACTCTTTTTAACCTTTTATAATCTTTGTTAAAGAGCAGGTTAGTGCTTTAAGAAAAACCCATTGTGTTTTTACTTTAATGTCCAGTTCACAGAAAAACTGGATGATACTCCTTTAACTTTAGCTAATATGTTTACACACAGAATTTTTTTATATAATTAACATTTTAAAACTTGCTTAAACCTTCAAAACAAAATTTTTTAACCTTTTACTGTAGATAAAAATTTGCATTCTTATGCCTCCTTATAATCCTTTTATCAAAGGTATATTTTACTTTCCTTATACACCTTGCACATAAACTTTTTTTTTTTAATAGTTTTACATTCAGGAGGCCTAGTAACTTTTAAATTATACAACATTTCTTGCATAAATTCTTTTTTTATAACATTTTTCTCTTTCATGACTTTTGTAGACAATTCTTCGACATGCCTCAACATTCTGACTTACTACAAACATTTGTGTCTTTAAACAACCAGTTAATTTATTTCAGGACAAGAATTTACCATATAACACTCTTTTTACATAAATTCTGCCCCCCCCCCCTTTTTTCCCTTTTGTTTTTCGAGACAATAACCATTCTTTTCCAAAGCAAACTTCTTTTACGTCTGTGGACTAGACTGTCTAAGGCCACAAGATTAGAAGTTACTATAATACATGTTACACTGTTAACTTTTAGCAAACTTTACTTCTGTTGGAAACCTTGTAAGTTTGGGACTTTAATTATCCTTTGCCATTAATAAGGCCTTGTTTTGTCCAAATTAACTTAGAATTGGTATAGATGGCATTTTTTTTTCCCTTCAATTACCTGGGAGGAACCATCGATCCTCCTGTCCTGAAGGGAGTTCCTCCTAGGTCTGGTCGGTCCTTTGTATGGTAATTTAGATTTAGATCCCCTATTAGGAAACCTGCTGGGTTAAGGGAATTTTCAGTGGTTAATGTTAAATCATCCTTTTTTTTTTTTTTTTTCGTTAGGATACTTCTGAACTGGTGAGGTGTGCTCACAATGAGGTTTCCTCTAAAAGTTATTTTTTTACTTTTTTCTGTTAGCAAAGCAGTTGCTGCTACAGATTGAATGCATTTGGGCCATCTGTGGGTTACTGGGTTAAGGACTTTTGATAGGAAGGCCTCAGTGCTTTCGGGATACGCCCTTGTTTACACTGACAACAAAGTGGTATTGGAGTGTTATAGGGTAAGGAGAATACCTTCAATTATAGGTTCTTAATTTACCTTGGCTTTTAAAGGGATAGTATACACTGTTTTTTTTCTTAACTGCTTGCATATCTCCGTCTTTCTTTCTTTCTCTCTTTGATTTTCTGTCTCTTTTTCTCTTTGACTTTACTTTTGCATCTGTCTCTTTCTCTCTCTGCCTCTCTCTTTCTCTCTCTCTGTCTCTCTGCTGGTCTTTCCTTGCCTCTGCCAACCGCCTATGCTGCTGTTCTCTCAACCACTGTGTGTGTGTGTGGAGGGTGGGTCTAAAACCAGCTATAACCAAGTGTCTATATATGGGAACTGGTCTGGGTGCCTTGGCTTACAGGTTACCTTGTGCCATACCTTTGAAACAAGGGACCTGTCCAGGCTTCCTTCTGATGGCCAACCCACCTCTAATGCTGGCCAGTCTATCTTACACAAAGTTTTAAGTTTTCCTGGTGTCATAGTACTCGATAGTCTCCCTTAAATCCTTTCTTGAAATTTCTGAACATATTTCCTAGTGGGGTGGGCTTACTTTGTGCCTGACCCATGCTTCTTTGAGACAAAACACCATGCTCACACCACACGCACACTACAAAGAACAGGTAAAAAGGGCACACACACACTTTTACAGTTTACACCAAACCAGAATCAAAACCAAAATCAGAGTATGAAGAAATCCAAGCCAGGTCAAAACCAAAACCAAAGTATCAAGCAATCCAAGTCAAGTCAAAAACAAAAACCAAAGTGCTGGTACAGGCACGTCGTGGGTGATGAGGCCATGCTTCCACTCAAATGGAATGGGCAAGTTCCAAAGACCAGTCTTACCAAGTTTCAGATGTCTGGACTCCAAGTACCAGTTCCTTCCCGGTGTTCAGCCACTGCGTTGATCCTCCACGGGGGCCTGCCATGTGCTGCTCTGGTGAGGCATTCCACTAGGGCAATTGCATACCCAGGAGTGCTCTCAGGATCTGCGTCACTCAAGCTGGCCGGAGCCCCCTGCAGGGATGCTCCACAGGGCAGGCCTGAGCCACCTAAGGGACTGCCTCAACCGTCCATTAATCACCTTGCTTCCCGGTCAGGGAACCAAGAAATGTAGCAGGACAAGCCACAGACAAAACCCCTCAGACACCGAGTTAAAGAAGGAAAGGCTTTATTCGGCTGGGAGCTTCAGCAAGACTCACATGTCCAACAACCAAGCTCCCCACGTGAGCAATTCCTGTCCCTTTTAAGGGCTCACAACTTTAATGGGGTCCTCGTGAGAGGGTCATGATCGATTGAGCAAGCAGGGGGTATGTGACTGGGGGCTGCATGCACCGGTAATTAGAAAAGAACAGAACAGGACGGGTATTTTCACAATGCTTTTCTATACAGTGTCTGTAATCTATAGATAACATAACTGATTAAGTCAGGGGTTGATCTTTAACTACCAGGCACAGAGTGTGGTGCCGGGCTGTCTGCTTGTGGATTTCATTTCTGCCTTTTAGTTTTTACTTCTTTCTTTGGAGGCAGAAATTGGGCATAAGACAATATGAGGGGTGGTCTCCTCCCTTACTTCCAATGCCAGTTGCAAACCCAGGTTTTTGTTTGTTTGTTTGTTTGTTTGTTTGACCTGTGCTTCTGACCAACTGTCTATAAATCAGCATCCTATGACTTCCTCTTTAGGTTCCATTAGTTTGGTAGAGCAGCTCACAGAACTCAGGGAAACATGTTTACTGGTTTATCATGAAGGATATTACAAAGGATACAGATGAAGAGATGTATAGGGTGAATTATGGGAAGGGGCATGGAGCTTCCATGCCTTCCTTGAGTGCATCACTCTCCAGGAACCTCCACGTTTTTAGGTGTCCAGAAGGAAGCTCCCTGAAGCCAGTCCTTCTGGGTTTTTATGGAGGCTTCATTACGCAGGCATGATTGAGTAAAGTATTGGCCATTGGTGATCAACTCAACCTTTAGTCCCTCTCCCCTCTGAAAGATAGGGGGTGCTGAAAGTAGAAACCCTCTAATCCTGCCTTGATCTTTCTGGGGACCAGCCCGTCATTCTGAAGCTCCCTGGGGGCTGCCAGGCATCAGTGAACTCATTAGCATACTAAAAGAGGTATTACCTTGAGGATTCCAAGGATTTTAGGAGTTGTATGCCAGAAAACCAAGATGAAGGCCAAATATATATTTTAGAATATCACAGTCCACCCTGATCTTTGAACCCGAATACCTTATATCAAAAGGACATACAATTGAAAAGATAATGCCATATTGCTAGCATCCCATTCAGTCATTAATAATTACTCCAGTCCATCATCTCGTGTGACTGTCTTCCAGGGTGAAGCCACTCAGAGTTGCAGGTTTCCATCCAATCTTGTCAGTTTCCAAAAGCAGGAGGAGTCTTGGCCAACACATGCTTCACCCTTTCAGGCAGCTGACATAATTGAGCTAAGACAGGATGTCCAGGATGTCATCTTTCAGGGTGTTAATGTAATACTAGGTTTCTCTCAATTTGTAATCCATTTGTTCATTCTTTTACCCTCAGCTACTATTCTTCCTTCTCTTCATTTATACCCAAACTTTTCCACCTCTGGAAGAGACATTAGGTTCAGCTACTGTGCTTGTCTACACTGCAGGCAGCAATACTAGTCTAGCAGCAAGTTCCTTCCCTTCAGTTCATTCCCATTGACATAGGATAAGGTGAAACAGGTGCAAAACTAGTGGATGATGATGCAGGGTATTTTCATGACCCCTTTGTTGGATTCATGGCAGGGTGTCTCGTTTACTTAGCCTGCCCCATTCAACCCCTTGTGGGAGGGAGCCTGTGAGCAAACGAGCACAGGAACTGACTGGCTTCTGTGGTGCCAGCAAAAGCAAATTCCACTTGCTTGGGTCTGCTGTGCTTCACCCCTCATGGGAGGACGCATGCAGGTGAGCAAGTGCAGAAACCAGCTGCTTTAGTGCCAGCAGGAGTGAACTCTGTGCAGGCCCCATGGCAGCATCTACCTGGAGGTGGCTGCGACCCCAAGGCCCCAGAGGGCGTGTTACAATGCTCTCTTAGCTCCATTGTCTGAAGACAGCAGTGTGTTATCAGCTCAGTGGGCCCTTTGCCTCATTTTGTGGGGTGGCTGCCCTCCACCAGCAAGGGCAAAGGGCCAGTGTGACAGCCTTTTTGGGTACCTGCACCTGGTGAGTCCCAAATTCTTATCTGGTGTCCAGGAGGAATAAGCTCCCGCAGACGAATTGAAGGATGGTGAATGTGGAGCATTTTATTGAGTAATGAAAGTGGCTCTCAGAGGAGAGGGGAGCTGGAAAGAGGATGGGAAGGGAAGGTCGCTGTCCCCTGAAGTCAAGCTGCCTCTCTACCTCTCTCTTCCAAAGTTAAGTTGCCTCATCCAGCCACCATCTCTGAAGTCAAAGTTGCCTCTCCCCAGTGTCCAGCTGCTTCTCCCTGATGTCCAGCCGCTTCTTCTCTCTGTCAGCTGAGTATGGGTTCTTTATAGGCACAGGATGGGATCAAGGGGGCTGTAGGTAGTTTTGGAAAAGGCAACATTCAATTGGTAAAAAGACATTACTCAGAACCAATCAGGAGAGAGTGGGCTAACAGAAATGGAAGTTCTCACTTTGGGCCGTGGGTTTCAGGCTTTTTGTCTTGAAAGTGGGGTTTTGCCAGAGTCCTACCCCATTTGTCTAGAATTTCTGTGCCTTCTGTTGCTAACACTGTTTTTACCACCAGGCCATATAGTTGCATTTACTGCTAACCCCAATTATGCTAGATGGAGTGAAGTACAAGCCACTTCTATCAGGCCCTTAGGAATTCTAGCATAAGATTTCTTAGGAATTATACCTACTTCCAGCACTTGTAGTCGTAGCCCTGGTCCTGTGACCACTGCATCAGGTAGGGAGATAAAAGTTGAGGTAATACATGGAGAAAAGGAAAAAAGTATGATCATTATACCAGCATATTCCCCCCTTGGCAAGAATTGCATAGTCCTACCTGCATACTCTCCAATCCCTCTTCCTCAGATGCACCAGAAAAATGGAGAATTTTAGATCCTTTGGTTCCACTCGTGTTGAGTGTGAGCACACAGTCATGAAGGTGTGTAATCCAATCTTAATGCTTTTAAATAGTGGTTTTAAATCAATGTTTTAATTGCCTGTTCTACTTCCCTATCAAACCATTACTCTAAGGAGAATATCTCTCTGCCTATTGCTGGACATTACAGGCTGTACAGTGTGTTCCTTAGTCTGAAGAAATGATATTGGCCAATAAATCCATGCAATATCTTATTTTCTGGTTTACATCTATATCTCCTTTTTCCCAGATATGAACCACAATTCTTAAGGTTACTGGTAAATACAATTAGCATATTACATAATTGTTTATTTCCTTTAACCCATGCAACATGCAATAGTTTCAGAATAACAGTACTAAATGCAACCAACAATATGATTACTGAAAATAGTTTTGATCTTTTTGTTTTTCATCTCTTTTGTGATGATATCACTGTGTTTTAAACTCACTTGGAATAGTTAGCCTCTATGTTTATGCCTCCAACTAAGTATACAATTAAGTTAATTTGTTATGTTTTATTCTCAATTTGTAGATGTCTTTTAAAAAATTATCTTTTGTTTTACAATAAGGTAGGAAATTCACATGGCTCCAAAGTCAAACATACCACGCAGTTTGTAGTAAGCACAATCACATCTCCCTAACGATGTTTACCTCCTAAACCAGGTGTGTGGTGCAAGAAAAGGGTCCAATTTCATTCTTTTGCACGTGGATATTTGGTTATCCCAACACCACTTATTGAAGAGACTCTCTTTTCTTCATTTTGTCTTCTTGGTGCTCTTGTCAAAAATTTGTTGAATGTATATAGATGGGTTAATTTTGGGCTCTCTATTCTGTTCCATTGGTCTGTTTCACAGTATCATACTGTTTTGATTAATGTAGCTTTACATGTTTTGAAGTCAGAAAGTGTAAGGCCTCCAGCTTTGTTGTTTCTCAAGATTGCTTTCTCTATTTGGGTTCAGCTATTGTTTGTCTAAATTTTATGGTTCCGTATACATTTTAGGATTCTTTTTCTACTTCTGCCAAAAAATGTGATTGGTATTTTTATAAGGATTACTTTGAATCTGTAGGTCACTTTGGGTAATGTGGACATCTTAACAATGTTAAGTACATTCCATGTACATATGGTGTCTTTTCATTTATTTATGCCTTCTTTAATTTTTTTAATCAATAGTCTATAGTTTTCAGGGCATAAGTCTTCACCTCCTTGTTTGAACTTATTCTTTAGTATTTTACTCTTTTGAATGCCATTGTAAATGAGATTGTTTTCTTAATTTATATTTGCTTTGATTTTTTGTAGTGTATAGAAATGTGACTGATTTTTGTATCTTAATCCCACAACTTGGATTTAGGTAGTTTTATCCTGAAACTTTGCTGAATTAATTTTTTAATTCTAACAGTTTTTGTGTGGCATTGTTTTGGTTTTCTACTTATAACATTATGACATCTGCAAACAAAGATAATGTGACTTCTTCCTTTCAGATTTGGATGACTTTTATTTTTTATCTTGCCTAATTGCTCTAGCTATGACTTCTAGAACTATGTTGAATAAAAGTAGTGACAGTAGGTATCCTTGCCTTGTACCTGATCTTGAGAAAAAGCTTTTAGCTTTTAGCTACTGAGTATGATATTAGCTATGGACTTTTCATTTCCTTTGTTATTGGAAAGTAATTTCCTTCTATTCCTAGTTTGTTGAGTGTTTTTGTCATGAAAGAGTGTTGAACATTCTCAAATGCTCTTTCTGCATCTATGGAAATCATCATGTCATTTTTATTCTTTGTTATGTTAATGTGGTATGTCATTATGACTGATTTTTGTATGTTGAACTGTCCTTTCATTCCAGGAAAAATTTCACTTTGCTATGGTATATAGTGCCATTAATGTACTGCTAAATTTGGTTTGCTAGGTGACAATTTTTGCATCTCTATTCAGATTGGTCTTGAATTTTTTTTCTTGTAGCCTCTTTGTCTCTCTTTGGTATCAGGGAAATGTTGGCTTCATAAAATGAGTTTGAAAATATTCCCTTCTCTTCACTTTTTTTGAAGAGTTTAAGAAGGATTTGGCATTAATTATTTAAATTTTGATGGAATTAACTAGTGAAGCTATCTGGTCATGGGCTCTTCATTGTTGGGAGGTGTTTGATTGCGATTCTATCATTTTACTAGTTTTAGGTCTGTTCAGATTTTCTATTTATCATGGTTCGGACTTGGTAGTTTGTATGTTTCTAGGAATTTATTCATTTATTCTAGGTTACCGATGTGTTGATGTATAATTGTTCATACTAGTGTTCTGTAATACTTTTTATTTCTGTGTTATCTTTTTTAATGTTTCCTCTTTCATTTCTGATTTTATTTGAGTCTTCTGCATTTTTCCTTTTTTTCTTTTTCTTTTTCTTTTTTTTTTTTTTTTTTTTTTTTTTTGAGACGGAGTCTCACTCTGTCACCCAGGCTGGAGTGCAGTGGTGTGATCTTGGCTCACTGGAACTTCCATCTCCAGGGTTCAAGTGATTCTCCTGCCTCAGCCTCCCAAGTAGCTGGGATTACAGCTGCACACTACCATGCCTGACTAATTTTGTATTTTTAGTAGAGATGAGGTTTCGCCATGTTGGTCAGGCTGGTCTCAAACTCCTGACCTCAGGTGATCCACCCACCTCGGCCTCCCAAAGTGCAGGGATTACAAGTGTCATCCACCGTGCCTGGCCCCTGGATTTTTTCTTAATATAACTAAAGGTTTGTCAAGTTTATTGATCTCTTCAAGAAAGAATCTTTACATTTATTATTATTTTTTTTTTACTGTTTTTCTATTCTCTATTTCATTTATATCTGCTCTAATCTTATTGTTTTTTTCCTTCTCTAACTTTGGACTTAGTTTGTTCTTTTTCTAGTTCCTTGAGGTTAGATTACTAATTTGAGATATATGTATATTTTTATACATAAAGTTTACACTATAAACTTTCTTCTTAGTACTGCTTTTACTGCATCCCATGAGTTTTGGCATATTGTGTTTCTATTTTCATTTGTCTCAAGATATTTCCTAATTTACCTTCTGATTTCTTTTTGACCCACAGGTAGTTCAAGAGTGTGTTGTTTAATTTCTACATATTTGTGAATTTTGCAGTTTTTCTATTGTTACTGCTTTCTAGTTTTATCACATTGTGGCCAGAAAAGATACTTGGTATGATTTCAATCATCATAAATTTGCTAAGATTTATTTTTTAACCCAACATATGTTTTATCCTGGATGATGTTTTATGTGCACTTGAGAAAAATGTATATTCTATACCAGCTGGATGGATAATACAGTACATGTTTCTTAGGTTCATTTGGTCTGTAGGTGATATCATTTGGAGTTGTGTCCCTGCCAAAATCTCATGTTGAATTGTAATTCCAATGTTGGATGAGGGGGCCTAATGGGAGGTGACTGGATCATAGGGGCAGAATTCCCCCTTGCTGTTCTTGTGATAGTGGGTGAGTTCTCACTAGATTTGGTTGTTTAAAAGTATGTAGCACCTCCCCCTACTTTCTCTTCTTCCTGTTCCAGCCATGTAAGATGTGCCTCCTTTCTTTTCACCTTCTGCCATGATTGTAAGTTTCCTGAGGCCTCCCCAGCCATGCTTTATGTACAGCCTGTGGAACTGTGAGTCAGTTAAACCCCTTTTCTTTATAAATTACCCAGTCTCAGGCATTTTTTTTATAGCGATGTGAGAATGGACTAATTGGTACCAAGAGTGGGGTATTGCTATAAAGGTACTTGAAAATGTAGAAGCAGTTTCAGAACTGGGTAAAGGGCAGAGACTGGAACAGTTTGGATGGCTTAGAAGAAGACAGGAAGATGAGGGAAAGTTTGAAACTTTCTAGAGACTTGTTAAATTGTTGTGACGAAAATGCTGTTGGTGATATGGTCAACGAGGTCCAGGCTGAGGAGGTCTCAGATGGAGATGAGGAACTTATTGGGAACTGGAGCAAAGGTCAATTGTTATGCATTAGCAGAGAGGTTGGAGGCATTGTGCTCCTGCACTAGAGATCTGTGGAATGTTGAGCTTGAGATTGATGATTTATGGTATCTGGCAGAAGAAATTTCTAAGCAGCAAAATGTTCAAGATGTGGTCTGGCTGCTTCTAGCAGCCTATGCTTATATTTGTGAGCAAAGAAATGACCTGAAACTGGAACTTATATTTGAAAGGGGAGCAGAGGGTAACAGTTTGGAAAATTTGAAGTCTGGCCATGTGGTAGAAAAGACAAATCCATTTTCTGGGGAGGAATTCAAGCTGACTGCAGAACTTTGCGTAAGTAAAGAAGAGCTGAACGTTAACAGCCAAGACAATGGGGAAAATGCCTCGAAGGCATTTCAGAGACCTTTGCAGCAGCCCCTCCTGTAACAGGCCCAGAGGCCTAGGAAGGAAGAATGGTCTTGCAGGCCAGGTCCAGGGCCCTGCTGCCAGGCACAACCTTGGGACACTGCTCCCTGTGTCCTAGCTGCTCCAGCTCCAGTTGTGGCTAAAAGGGCCCCAGATATGTCTCAGGCTGCTGTTCCAGAGGGTGCAAACCATAAGCCTTGGTGGCTTCCATGTGGTGTTAAGCCTGCAGGTGCCCTGAAGGTAATTGTTGATGCTTGGGAGTTTTCACCTAGATTTCAGAGGGTGTATGGAACCACCTGGATGTCCAGGCAGATGTCTTCTTTGGGGCATAGCCATCATGGAAAACCTCTACTAGGGCAGTGCAGAGGGGAATTGTGAGGCTGGAATCACCATACAGGGTCCCCACTGGGGAACTGCCTAGTGGAGCTGTGAGAAGAGGGCCACTGGCCCCGAGACCCCAGAATGCACCATTCACCTGGAAGAGCCACAGGCACTCAATGCCAGCGCATGAAAGCAGCCAAGGGGGCTGCACCCTACACAGCCACTGGGACAGAGATGTCCAAGGCCTTGGGAGACCACCTTTGGCATCAGTGTTTCTTGGATGTGAGACATGGAGTCAAAGGAGAATATTTTGGAGCTTTAAGATTTAACAACTGCCCTTCTGGGTTTGGGACTTGCATGGGGCCTGTAGCCCCTTTGTTTTGGCTGATTTCTCCCTTTTGGAATGGGAGTATTTAACCAGTGCTTATACCCCCATTATATTTTGGAAGTAACCAATTGTTTTCGATTCTACAGGCTCATGGGTGGAATCAACTTGCTTTGTCTCAGATGAGTCTTTGGACTGTGGACTTTGAGTTAATGCTGGAATGGATTAAGACTTTGAGGGAACTGTTGGGAAGGCATGATTGGTTTTGAAATGTAAGAAGGACATGAGATTTGGGAGGGGCTGGGGTGGAATAATATGGTTTGGATTAGTCTCCCTGCCCAAATCTCGTGTCGAACTGTAATTCCCAATGTTGGAGGATGGGGCCTGGTGGGAGATGATTGGATCATGGGAGCAGATTTCCTCCTTGCTATTCTTATGATAGTGAGTGAGTTCTCACTAGATCTGGTTGTTTAAAAGAGTGTAGCACCTCCCCCAGCTCTCTTCTTCCTGTTCTATCCATGTAAGACATGCCTCCTTCCTTTTCACCTTCTGCCATGATTGTAAGTTTCCTGAGGCCTCCCCAGCCATGCTTCCTGTGCAGCGTGCAGAACTGTAAGTCAATTAAACCTCTTTTCTTTATAAATTACTCAGTCTCAGGTAGTTCTTTATAAGCAATACAAGAATGGATCAATAATAGGGTTTCACAAATCCTGTTTTGTTTTTGATCTTCTGTTTGGATAATGGTCTATTCATTCTTGACTGTGGGGTATTGGAATCTCCTACTATTATTGTGTTGCTGTCTATTTCTCCTTTCAGTTCTGTCAATGTTTGTTTTATGTGTTGGGTCCATACATATTTATTATGGTTATATATCCTTGGCAAACTGACCCTATTATCATTATATAGTGACCTTCTTTGTCTCTTGTGACCAATTTGACTTATAGGCTCTTTTATCAGATATAGGTATGGTCACCCTGTTCTTTTTGGTTACCATTTGTGTGAAATATCTTCATCCTTTCACTTAGACACTATATCTGATATCTAGAGTGAGTCTCTTTTTATGTTATTGACAGAGTCATAGACATGATACAGTTAAATCTTTTTTTTTTTTCTTAAAATCCACTTAGCCACTCTATGTCATGTGATGTGGGAGTTTAATCCTTTAACCTTTAAAGAATTACTAATAGGGAAGGACTTACTATTGCCATTTTGTTGATTGTTTTCTGTCTTGGAGCTTTTTGTCACTTTTCCTCTCTTGCCATTTTCCTTTGTGTTTTGTTGAACTTCTCAGTTACATACTTTGAGTCGTTTCTAATTTTCTGTGTGTCTTCTATATATATATATTTTATTTTTTTTTATTATTATTTTTTTTTGAGATGGAATTTTGCTCTCGTTGCCCAGGCTGGAGTGCAATGGCACGATCTCAGCTCACTGCAACATCTGCCTCCCGGGCTCAAGCAATTCTCCTGCCTCAGCCTCCCAAGTAGCTGGGATTACAGGCATGTGCCGCCACACTCAGCTAATTTTGTATTTTTTTTTTAGTGGAGGTAGGGTTTCTCCAGTTGGTCAGGCTGGTCTCAAACTCCCAACCTCAGGTGATCTGCCCACCTTGGCCTCTCAAAGTGTTGGGATTACAGGCATGAGCCACCATGCCCAGCCAAATATTTTCCTTGTTGTTACCATTGGATTTACATAAAACATATTATAGTTATAACAGTCTATTTAAAGCTTATAACAACTCAATTTTAATCACATAAAAAACTCTGCTCTTTTACTTTTCCCCTCTACTTACTGTCACAGATTACATATTTGATGTAATATGTATTTGATGTAATTGTTACTCCTCATGATCAATTACACAAATCATTACATTTGTGTAAACTGTAATTGATATCATGAGTTCTATTTTTAATGTGTACCCATTAACATATTTTATAGTTATACACTTATAAGGCAGGTCTAGTAGTAATAAACTTCTTTAGATTTTGTTTATTTGGAAAAGTCTTTATTTCTTCATTTTTGAAGGATAGTTTTTCTAGGTAATAGCATTCTGGATTGGCAGCTTTTTTTTTTTTTTTTTTTTTTTTTTAAGAATTTGAATTTCCATTCCCTCAGCCTACAAAGTTTCTGCTGAGAAATCTGCTGATTGTCTTATGGAAGCTCCCTAGCATGTAATTACTTGCTCTTCTCTTGCTGCTTTCAAAGTTGTCTTTGTCTTTGACCTTTGCCAATTTGATCATAAAGTGTTGTGGTTTGCACTTCATCAGTTTATCTAGTTAGAGATATTTGAACTTCTCAAATCTGGGTGTTCATTTCTTTCCCTAGATTTTGGAGGTGTTAGACCATTATTTCTTCAAATAAACTTTCTGTTTCTTTCTCTCTGCCTTCCCCCTTCTTCTTCTGAGACTTACATTATGTGTCCATTGGCCCACTTGACAGTGGCTTATACGTCCCTTATGTTTTCTTTACTCTTTTTCATTCTTTTTTTCTCTCTTCTCACTGGGTAATTTCAAATGACCTGTTTTTGAATTTTCTAATTAATTCTTCCATTTGACCAAGTCTACTGTTGAAACTCTCTGGTACATCCTTCTTTCTTTCTCTTTCTCTTTCTCTTTCCCTCCCTTCCTCCCTCCCTCCCTTCCTCCCTTCTTTCCTTCCTTCCTTCCTTCCTTCGTTCCTTCCTTCCTTTCTTCCTTTCCTTCTTTCTTTTTGACAGAGTCTTGCTCTGTCACCCAGGCTGCAGTGCAGTGGCAGGATCTTGGCTCACTGCAACCTCTGCCTCTTGGGTTCAAGTGATTCTCATGCTGCACCCTCCGAGTAGCTGGGATTATAGGCATATGCCACCACGCCTGGCTGATTTTTGTATTTTTAGTAAAGACAGGGTCTCACCATGTTGGCAAGGCTGGTTTTGAATGCCTGGTCTCAAGTAATCTGCCTGCCTTGGCCTCTCAAAGTGCTGTGATTACAAGCATGAGCCACCACGCCTGGCCTCTGGTACATTTTTCAATTCAGTAATTGTATGTTTCAGTCACTAAATTATTGTTTGGTCCTATTTAATATTTTCTATCTCTTTGTTAACATTCTCATTTTGTTCTTGCATCATTATCCTGAATTTGTTAAATATCTTTATTACGTTTCTTTTGAATGTTTTATTAGGTAATTCACATACGTTCATTTATATAGGGTCAGTTCCTGGAGACTTATTTTGTTTTGTTTTGTTTTGTTTTGTTTTGTTTTGTTTTGTTTTTGATAGGGCAATGTTTCCTGTTTGTTTATGTGCCTTGTAACTTTGTGTTGGGATCCATGCATTTGAAAAAACAGCTGCTTCTCCCACTATTTGTGGACTAGATTTGTACAGAGAAAGACCTTCACAATTAGCTACTCCTCTTAAACCTTTTTTTTATGTATGTGTCTTCCCTGGAGTTACATGTGTGAATTATCAGTTAGAAGGATCTTCTGTTTTTCTTTTCAGGCACTCCTAATCTCTTTTTTTTCTCTAATGATTGTGCCTTGAGCAGCTCCCCGAAAAGACAGAACATTGGGTACATGGTGCACTCTTTTCTCCATTTCCCCCACAATGGAGAGGTCACTGAGCTGTGACAGCCACTGTCTGCTGCACTGTGGGTCTTCTGGGATATAAGCAAACTACCTGTCTCTCTTTTGTTCTCAGGAGCTCCCAGGCCTCTACAGTTTGCTGGGTCCCATTAGTTTCTGAGACAGGTGAGATGGAAACAAGTCTCTTGGGAAGGCCCCCAAAAAGCCCATTGTCATAGAAAGCGCCTGGCTTCTAATGTAAGTGTGAGAATTGGAGAGAAATATCTTGGTAAAAGATAGAAATAGGAGAGAAAAAGTATGTCAAATTCCAGGTCTAAATAGGGGGATCTCTATTGACTTTATTCTGTGTTTTTCTCTAACATACCAATATGATTAAAGTAATAACTTGCTTAACAGCAACTGGGTGTAAACACTGTTTTTTTTATTTATTTTCCAAATGAGATGAAATCTGTCTTTGAGCTCTAATGTGTTTAGTTGAAAAGAGATTAAATTTATTGTTTATTTAGGTTACTCTAGCCCAACTTTATCAAAGTGAGGGCTGGGGTAATGCTATTGCTATCCAGAAAACTTGATGAAATCTTTCTTGTTCTTAGTCTATTAAACTGTTTCACTATCGTCTGCAGCTCCTGAATCTGTCTGCTGGTGTGTTCTTGTGCATTGTTATCTATGGCCATCTCTGAAATGAATATTCTAGTGTATTTCCAGTTTAGAAAAAGTACAGGGGACAGAAGAACATGTTAAAGAATACCATAGGGATGCAACAAAGAGGTTTATTTTCTGAGCCCATGGTGACTATTGGAACACCAGCAACTCTGCTGCTTAGGCTATTTCCCTGCTTTGTGTCAGCTAAACCTTTAGAGTAGGGGTTTGGTGCCTAGCCTCACATGTCAACACCATCAGAGGTCCTACCTCCTCCTGCAGCACTGTGGAAAGTGCTGTTCCCATTTTCATCACCAGCAGTTTATACTATACATCAGCATAGTTTGCCACTGGGATTAGGACTTTTCTCTTATTCTTTCAAATGAATGAATTCTTGCTTAGAATAATCCAGTATTTTTTCCTCTATTAGTATGTTAGTTAGCTATAGCTACTGGAACAAAGTACCACAAAATAGATGGCTGTAAAAGGCAGATATTTGTTCTTTTAAAGTTCTGGAGGCTACAAGCCCAAAACAAGATGTAGGCAGGGTGGGTTCCTTCTGAGGGCTCTAATGGAGAATTTGGTTCATGCCTTTCTTCTAGCTTCTGGTGATGTCTCACAATTGTTGACATCCCGTGGTATTATCTCTATGTGTCTCTGTCTTTGTCTCTGGTTTTGTTTGTTTGTTTGTTTGTTTCGAGACAGGGTCTTTTTCTGTTACACAGGCTGGAGTGCAGTGGCACAATCATATCTCACTGCAGCCTTGATCTCTTTGTCTCAAGTGATCCTCTCACTTTGACCTCTCAAAGTTCTAGGATTACAAGCATAAGCCACCACTCCTGGCCCTGTCTCTGTGTTCTTTTCTTTTCTTTCTTTCTTTTTTTGTTTTGTTTTGTTTTGAGACAGAGTCTCCCTCTGTCACCCAGGCTGGAGTGCAGTGATGTGATCTTGGCTCACTACATTTTCCAGGCTCAAGTGATTCTCAGCCTCCTGAGTAGCTGAGATTTTAGGGATGTGCCATCACATCCAGCTAATTTTTGTATTTTTAGTAGAGATGGGGTTTTACCATGTTGGCCAGGCTGGTCTCAAACTCCTGGCATCAAGTGATCCATCTGCCTCAGCCTCCCAAAGTGTTGGAATTACAGGCATGAGCCACCATGCCTGGCCTCTGTTTTCTTTTCCTATAAGAAACTGGTCATATTGGAAGGGTGCACCATACTCCAGTATTATCTTAATTAATTATATTGGCAAGTACTTTATTTCCAAGTGAGGGTGTATTCTAAGATATGGATGTTAAGACTTCAATATTTCTTTTTAGGGGTCACAATTCAACCCATAACAACTTGTCTGATCTTGTGCATGCTACCCTAGGAAGCCCACCACTCCCCTCATCCCACCTCCAATTTTAAAACACAAAACTTAGCTTGCCCTTTTACACAGTGAAACCTCGTCTCTACTAAAAATACAAAATATTAGCCGGGTATGGCAGTGTGCACCTGTAATCCCAGCTACTTGGGAGGCTGAGGCAGGAGAGTCGCTTGAACCTGGGAGGTGGAGGTTGTAGTGAGCCAAGATTGTTCCACTGTACTCCAGCCTGGGTGACAGAGTGAGACTCCATCTCAAAAAAAAAAAAAAAAAAAAAAAAAAAACTCAGCTTGCCCTTTTAAAGGAAGTAGGGAAAATACTTCTCAAAGAAAAAATTTAAAGATAATCACTACTATGTTTTTAAATTGGAAATATCTTTATTACTTTTGCTGATTATAAGTGGAATGTATTCCAACTATAAAAATTTAAACAATTTAGAAACATGAGTAGAATATAAAACAGACCAGTTTCCTGATATAACAGAGAAGGTGAAAGAAAAGAACAAATTGTTGTGGACTTAGTTATTAGAACCAACCCTCCTTCTGAAAAGACCTACAATTTTGGGAAAAATAGAAAAGATTTTTTTTTTTTTTGCAATCATTGAAAAGCTGCCAAGATGTAAGAAATTCCCCAGCTAAAATCTAAGGGAAAATGAAAGCTCACGAAGGTAAGCAAAGCACAGAAGCCTCTTGGGTTCTAAAGGCATTTGCTGGTCTGGGAAGGTTGATCTTTGGTTTCGATGGCCTTAGAAGATGACAGAAAGCAAATTCCATGATCTGCCTAAGAAGGGGAGAAAACACTCCCCACGTTAAGATGGGTTCAAAAGGCTATACCATAAGGGTAAAGTAATCAGAAGTGAACTCTCACCAGGTATCTATAAGAAAGGCTACTCTGAAGTTTATCAGAGGTGATGTGGAGGGCAGGGACCTTATTCCTGAGAAACAGTAACATGTAGCACTTCTCATGGATGTTCAGCATAAATTCTTGTCTCCTGCATGGCCAATTTTTTTTAAGCCTTGAGTTTATTTAAAACTGATCTTGGTATAATCACCTTGGAAAACAGTTTGGTAGATTTTGTAAAGTTAATCTGTGCCTACCACCTGACCCAGGAACTCCATCCCCAAGAGAAACAAAAACATATGTTTACAAAAATATTTGTAAATGCCTGTTCATTTATGTGAATGGGACTATTCATTAATAGTAGCCTTATTGAAAATGACTAAAATCTGGAAAGAATTCAAATGTCCATGAGCTGTTGACTGGATAAATAAATTGTGGTATATTTATAACTTGAGTTACTATTGAGATATAAGGACAAATTGCTGATACATACAACAACATGGATGATTCTCAGAAATGTTATGCTGAATAAGAGTAGGCAGACACAAGAGTATAAAAAAGCAAAAAGTGTGCAGTGTAATTTGTGTCAAATTCTAGAGCAAGCTAAACTAATTTATAGTGACAGAAAGCAGATTAGTGGTTCATTAGGGTTTAAGGTGGGAAAAACAGACTGCAAATAGACACAAGGTAAATTTCTTTTTTTAAAAAATTTGAAGTTCAGGGGTACAAGTGCCGGTTCATTACATAGGTAAACTGACACACAGTAATTTTCTAAGGAGAAAATTCTACTTGTTGACATTGACAGTGGTTACACAGTTTGTAAACTCTTGTTAAAAGGCACTGATATGTACTATTAAAGTATGCAAGTATTGTTTTATGTGGTTTCCCAATAATATTGTTTAAAAAGTTAGAAAAAAAGTGGTCATTTTACTAATAGTGCCACTACACATTTACCACTGGGTAGAGATATCTTTATCTTAGGCCTCAAAAAGTCTCCACAAATAAATTTTCATGGATAGTGCCTAGCACACAATTTAAAGAGTGTACATAGATTCACTGCATTATGGACACAAAAAGAGAAAAAGGAAAAAGCAGAAACATCAGTTTGCAGAAATAAACTCGTAAGCACTTCAGGCAGTGAAAATGTCAGCCATGGATTGATCGTAAAACGATCAGGTTTGCTGCCTTTAAAGAAAAAAATATATGCAGGAATAGAACCCTATAATAAGTGACCTACCAAATCTAAAAAAGAACCAAATGGAGTAATAAATGGAAAATAGAAAGACTAAACTTTAAAAATTTGTTGGATGTGTTTAACAAAAGATTAAACTCTACCACAGATAAAATTAGTTAACCGAAACATAGGGGAGAATGTTTCATCTAGCCTGTATTATTGAGACACAAAGAGATGCAAAATATGGAAGGAGGGTAAGAAGGTGAGGAGAATAAAGTGAGCTCTAACAGATAAGTGGAGTTCTAAAGAAAGAGAATGAGAGAGGCAATATTTGAGAAGATGAAATCTGAGAATTTTCTGGAATTAAAGATCAGAAATTCACAAATATGGGACGCACACTAAGTACAAAGACATCCTCATCTAGCCTCAAATAAATATGATAAAATAACAAATACTAATAAAAATGATGATAGCCAAAGGCAAGAGAAAATGTTTAAAGCAATTACTTTCAAAATATTATCAGAGTGAAAAGCAGACTTCTCAATAGCAACAATTTAAACAAGAAGACAATTTGCTGAAGGAAAATAGTTTCCAATCTTGTATTCTGTAAGCAACAAAAAAATACCTTTTTCAAAAATGACCTTTAAAAAAGGCATTTTCAGATAAATGTCACTGTCAGCTGAGCATTACTAAATGAAATTTTAATGAATATACTTCTTGATGAGGCATGGTGGCTCACCGTCTGTAATCCCAACACTTGCAGAGACTGAGGCAGGAGGTTTGCTTGAGGCCAGGAGTTTGAGATCAGCCTAGGAAACATAGTGACACCCTATATTAGTCCGTTTTCATACGGACTAACATAGGCATACCTGAGATTGGGCAATTTACAAAAGAAAGAGGATTAATGGACTCACAGTTCCACGTGGCTGGGGAGGGCTTACAATCATGGTGGAAGGTGAAAGGCATGTCTCACATGGTGGCAGACAAAAAAAGAGAATGAGACCCAAGCAAAAGGGGGTTCTCTTCATAAAACCATCAGATCTCATGAGACTTATTCACTACCATGATAACAGTATGGGGGAAACCACCCCCATGATTCAATTATCTCCCACCAGGTCCCTCCCACAACATGTGGGAATTGTGGGAGCTACAATTCAAGATGAGATTTGGGTGGGAACACAGCCAAACCATATCACACCCTGCCTCTTAAAAAAAAAATTATCTGGGTGTGGTGGTGCATGCCTTTAGTCCTTGCTACTTGGGCTGCTGAGGCAGGAGGATTGCTTGAACCCAGGAGTTTGAGGCTGCAATGAGCTACGATTGTGCCACTACACTCCAACTTGGGTGATAGAGTGACATCCTGTTAAAAAAAAAAAAAAAAAAAGAATATACTTCAGGCAAAAGAAAATAATTCCAGTGGAAGACATAACATGCAAGAAAAAGTAAAGAGCAATGAAAGTGAGAAGTATCTAGATAATCCTAAAGGAAAAAGATGAACAATAATATTTAATAGGATTGAAAAAAAAACAGAGTTAATACTCACAACAATAACATATAAATTAGGAAAAGGGCAAATGAAATTAAATTTTTTCTGAGGTCCATTCATTGTCTAGGAGGAGGATATCTTTAGATTTTGTTAAGTATGTAACCATAGAACTGGCTCAATCTAATTCATCTTTGTGTAATAAAATGGTGAATTGTTTTTCAATTGCTGTGAAGCCTTAGAATGCAGGGCACATAACCTGAGCATGCCCAGATGAACCAAATGTGCCTTATTCATGACTCCAGATCTGGGCAGAACTAAAAAGTCTACCACAGGTGGAACCAAACCTCTCATATGAAGGAACAGGGACTGAATATGGCAGCAAGCCTGGGGATTACCTCATCTCATGCTCTAATTAGATAGTACCCTGGCATCACCTCATGGCATCATCCAATTAGATCACACCCCCAGGCATTACCTCTTTGCAAGATCCAATTAGATCACACCTAATTACCCTTTTCCTGTAAAACCTGCCCAAGCCCCTGGCTTGGGGAGATTTTTTTGGGGAGATTTGAGCATTTTTTTTGGGGAGATTTGAGCATTGTTTTCTGTCTTTTTGCCAGTTGATTCACAATAAGGTCTTTCTTTTCTCAAAAGCCTCTGCCATAACATTGGCTTCTTTAAACATCAGTCAGCAAGTCCATTGCTTGCTTAGTAATAGGTATTCATGTTTTTATTTCTAGGATAACCATTAAAAGAATAGTATCAGCAACAATCTCACTACTGGGTATCTACCCAGAGAAAAAGAAGTCATTATACGAAAAAGATACTTGCACACACATATGTATAGCAGCACAATTCGCAATTGCAAAAATATGGAAACAGCCTAAATGCCCATCATTCAACGAGTGGATAAAGAAACTCTGGTATATTTATCCCATGGAATACTACTCAGTCATAAAAAGGAATAGAATAATGACATTTGCAGCAACCTGGATGGAATTCAAGACTATTATTCTAAGTGAAGTAACTCAGGAATGGAAAGCCAAACATTGTATGTTATCACTCATAAGTGGGAGCTAAACTATGAGGATGAAAAGTCATAAGAATGACACAGGCCAGGTGTGGTGGTGCATGCCTGTAATTCCAGCACTTTGGGAGGCCGAGGCGGGTGGATCACTTGAGGTCAGGAGTTCGACACCAGCCTGGCCAACATGGTGAAACCCCATCTCTGTTTAAAAAATAATAATAATAATAATACAGTGGACTTAGGGGACTCAAGGGAAAGGGTGGGAAGGGGGTGAGGGATAAAAAAAACTACAAATTTGGCACAGTATATACTGCTCGGGTAATGGGTGCACAAAATCTCAGAAATCACCACTAAAGAACTCATTCATGCAACCAAATACCACCTATTCTCCAAACATCTATTGAAATAATAATTTTAAAAAGCCCCTTTCAATCATACTGGAGTCTGTGCTAATGAGGTGACTCTTGGAAGATGGGGTCTGGTGGCCAGAGGAGCCAATCATGTGATTTAAAAAAAAAAAGCTTGTTGCAGTTGAAATCTGAAAGCATATTGATTATTTTTTCATACCTTATTACATTAAAGTATATTGTTTTATCTTATAAAAAAGAATAGGATCAGATGATCTAATTTGAAATCAGTAGAGAAAAAAATGGAATGATAAAAAATATTACAAAAGGAGTAGAAGAAAGAAACACTGAATAGCTATAACAAATATAAAGTCTAAAATATGCTAGATTTAAGCCCAAATATAAAATAATTATATTATATGCAAATGGCTTAAATATGTCAGCTAAAATACAAAGATTATCAGATTAGATAACAAGAACATCAAAACCATAAGAATACAATTATATGGTATCTACAAAAGGTACTTCCAAAATATAAGGTAGAGAAAGGTTTAAAATGAAAATAAGAAAAAAGATGTATTATTCACATTATAATTGAAAGAAGCTGGTATAGCTATTTAATAAACTAATGCTGGGGCCCGGCATGGTGGCTCTCACCTGTAATCCCAGCACTTTGGGAGCCCAAGGCGGGTGGATCACTTGAGTTCAGGAGTTGGAGACCAGCCTGGCTAACATGATGAAACCCATCTCTATTAAAAATACAAAAATTAGCCAGGTGTGGTGATGCATGCTTGTGGTTCCAGCCACTTGTCTCAGAAAAAAAAAAAACAACAACCTAATTTTGGCATATTCATACAATGGAATACCATGCACCATAAAAATTGATTAACTGCAGTTGTACATAACAACATAAATGAATCTCACATATATAATGTTAGATGAAAGAAACAGGACACACACACACAACACATTCAGTGTGATTCTATTTACATATTTTTAAAACAGGCAAACTAAATTATATCACTTAGAAATGCATAAACAAATGGAAAATTTTAAGCAAGAAACTGAATTTTGCAAAAGTCATAATGGTTATTTCTGATTAGGGAAGGAAAAGCTTATGATTAGAAGTGACACACTGGGGGCCTCTGTAGTGGTCACAGTATTAGCTTCATTAAATTTTGCATATATATGTGTATATATGTGTGTATGTGTATATATACGCACAATTTTGCATATATATGTATATACACACATATATGTGTACATACACACAATTTTGCATATGTGTGTGTGTGTATATATATATACACACACACTCACAAATGCCACTAGTGTGGATTATAGCTGAAGAAATGGATAACACACTACTTATTAATGTAGAACAAAGGCCAATGCACCCCACCAAACTGATACCCCCAAACTCACTTATATGAATAAGTTTATGAAACCTATGAGGTTTCCCTGTGAAACCTACTCCATAAAATTGCTGAAGGCAACTTTTCCATCAGATGTGTAAAATTAATGTAGGGTTACATCAAACATTAGAAAGCAAGGAAAACAATAATTCTCCAGTAACAGTCCATAATTATAAGAAAATATGTGAAAGGTGGAGAAAAATGTAAAATAATAGTCATAAGGAAACTCAGTGAGATACAATAAAATGCAGACGTACAAACTCAATAAAGTTAGGAAAGCAATTCATGGTTTGAATTGATTTGAATGAGAAATTCAACAAAGAGACAGATATCATAAAAAAGTATCATAAAAAAGAACCAAACAGAAATCCTAGAGCTAAATAATTCAATGAATAAAACAAATAAAATTGATAGCTTCAACGAAAGACTAGATCAAGTAGAAGTAACAATTTCTGAACTGAAAGATAGGTCTTTTCAAACAACTCAGGAAGTAGAAGCAGCAGAAACAGGAGGAGGAGAAGGAGGAAAAGAAGAAGAAGAGGAAGAAGAAGAGGAGGAAGAGGAGGAGGAAGGAAAAGAAGAGGAAGAAGAAGGAGGAGGAGGAGAACAAGAAGAAAAGGAGGAAGAGGAGGAGGAAGAAGAAATAATGAAGCAAGGATATCAGATTTATAGGGCACTATTACACCAAGAAATATTCATATTATGGGTGTTCCAGAGGCAGAAGACATGGGAAAAGGTGAGAAAAACACATTTAATAAAAGAATAGCAGAAAACTTCACAAGTTTTGAGAGAAAGGTGGACATCCAGGTCTAGGAAGCTCAAAGAATTCCAAATAGATTAAACCCAAACAGGTCCTCTCCAAGGTACATAACAGTCCAATTGTCAACAGTCAAAGACAAAGAATTCTAAAATCAGCAAGTGAAAAGTGTCAAGTCATACTTAAGGGAATCCCCATTAGACTAAGAGCAGATTTCTCTACACAAACATTACAGGCCAAGAGAGAATGGGGCAAGATATTGAAAGTACTGGGAAAAAACCCCTGTCAACTGGGAATATTATACTCAGCAAAGCTATCTCCTTCAGAAATAAAGGAGAAATAAACTCCCAGACAAGCAAAACATAAGGGAATTCACTATCACTAACCTGATTTTATAAGAAATGCTCAAGGGAGCCTTGTATCTGAAAGTGAAAAGATAATAATGTGAACCCAAAATATCTGAGACAGGTCACAGTCAATTTAGAAAGTTTATTTTGCCAAGGTTAAGGATGCACCCATGACACAGCCTCAGGTGGTCCTGAGGCTTGGACATGTGCCCAAGGTGGTTGGGGAATAGCTTGCTTTTATGCATTTCAGGGAGACATGAGACACTTCAGGACAACTTGAAGTGGGGGCTTCCAGGTCAGAAGTAGATAAGAGACAAAAGGTTGCATTCTTTTAAGTCCTCGATCAGCTTTCCACTGAATACACAATTTAGTCTGGCTTGGTGCATCTGCATTGTTACATAAAGAATAGGGCAGAGGAAACAATCAGATATCCATTTGTCTCAGGTCAACCTCAGAGGGATGACTTTGAATTCTGTCCTTTGCCCACAAGGAATTTCCTTGAGACAAGGAAATTCCAAGTCTCAAAACACTAAAACATCAAAATTATGTCAAATATCTTATGTGACCACAGTGGAATAAACTAGACATCAATTACAAGAGGAACATTTAAAACTATGCAAATACATGGGAGTTAGAAAACATGCTTCTCAATGACCAATGAGTGAAGGAATAAATTAGGAAGGGAATTTAAAAATTCCTTGAAACAAATGAAAATAGAAACACAACATACCAAAACCTATGGGGCACAGCAAAAGAAGTGTTAAATGGCAAATTTATAGCAATCAATGCCTACATGAAGACACTAGAAATATTTCAAATAAACAGCCTGATGATGCACAAAGATACAAATCTACAAAAAGAAGAAAAAACCAAATCCAAAATTAGTAGAAAAAGGGAAATAATGAAGATCTGAGAAGAAATAAACAAAATTGAAGCTAAAAAATACAAAAGATCAATGAAACAAAAATTTGGATTTTTGAAAAGATAAACAAAATAGACAATTAGCTAGACTAACCAAAAAAGAGAGAAAACCAAGTAAATAAAATCAGAAATGAAAAGGGGATGTCACAATGGATATCACAGAAATACAAAGGATAATTAAAAACTACTAAAAACAACTATATTTCAATAAATTTGAAAACCTCAAGGAAATGAACAAGTTCCTGGACGCATACAACCTCTCGAGATTTAACCAAGATGAAATAGAAAACCTGAACAGAGTGATAAGAAGTAATGCGATTGGGCCGGGCGTGGTGGCTCACACCTGTACTCTCATCACTTTGGGAGGCTGAGGTGGGCAGATCACAAGATCAGGAGTTCGAGACTAGCCTGGCCAACATGGTGAAACCCTGTCTGTACTGAAAAAATACAAAAATTAGCCAGGCATGGTGGTGTGCACCTGTAATCTCAGCAACTCAGAAGGCTGAGGCAGGAGAATTACTTGAACCCAGGAGGCAGAGGTTGCAGTGAGCCAAGATTGCACCACTGCACTCCAGCCTAGGTGACAGAGTAAGTCTCTGTCACACACACACACACAAAAGAAGTAATGAGATTGAATTAGTAATAAAAAATTCCCCAAAAAAGAAAAGTTCGGGACTGAATGGCTTTCCTATTGAATTCTATTGCTCCTTTAAATAAGAATTAATACCAATTTTTCTCAAGTTATTCCAGCAATGTTGAAGCAGTGGGAATTCTTCCTAATTTATTCTAGGAGGTCAGCATAACCCTGATACCAAAACTAGGCAAGAACACAACAGCAACAAAACAATCTACAGGCCAATATCCCTGATGAACATAGGTGGAAAAGTTCTCAGTGAAACACTAGCAAACTGAATCCAAAATTACATCAGAAAGATGATACACCATGCTCAAGTGAAATTTATGCCAGGAATTCAAGGATGGTTCAACATACACAAATCAATAAACATCATTATGACATCAATAGAATAAAGGACTAAAACCGTATCATCATCTCAATAGATGAAGCAAAAGCATTTGATTAAATTCGGCATCCCTTCATTATCAAAATTTTCAGTAAATTAGGTACAGAAGGAAAGTACTTCAACATAATAAAAGCTATGTATGACAAAACCACAGCTAACATTTTATTCAATGGGAAAAAGCCAAAAGAACTGGAACAAGACAAGGATGTCCACTCTCATTGCTTTTGTTCAACATAGTACTGGAGGTCTTGTGCAGTGCAATTGCCAAGAGAAGAAAATAAATAGCATCCAAATTGGAAAGGAGGAAGTCGAATTTTTCTTTGCAGATGACATAATCTTATATACAGAAAAACTTAAAGGCTCTACCAAGAATTCTTAGAACTGATAAATGAACTCAGTAGAGTTGCAAGATACATAATTAATATACGAAAATCAGTAGCTTTTGTAGGCACATACAATGAACTAGCTGAAACAGAAATCAACAAGGCAATCCTATTTACAATAGTTACAAAACAAATAAACTACCCAGTAAGAAATGTAACCAAGAAGGTGAAAGGCTGCTGTAAGGAAAACTACAAAACTTTGATGAAAGAAATTGAAGAGGATACAAACAAATAGAAAGACACCCCCATGCTTATAGGTTGGAAGAATTAATATTGTCAAATGACAATACTACCCAAAGCAATCTACAGGTTCAATGTAATCCCTATGAAAATACCAATGAAATTTTTCACAGAAATAGAAAAAAATCATAAATGTATATTATACTACAAGAGACTTCGAATATCTAAAGCAATCCCAAACAAAAAGAACAAAGTTGGAGGTATCAAATAAGAAGGGTGAGAATGCCCCCTGGGCTGACCAAAGCCCACGGGCCACTGCATCCCTTGCCAAGTGCCTACATCCCACTGCCATAGCTGACATCATGCCCAAGACAAAGGTTGAAGGGGATGCTAAAGGAGATAAAGCCAAGGTGAAAGACGAACCACTGAGAAGATCCGCGAGGTTGTCTACTAAACCTTCCCTTCCAAAGCCAGAGCCCAAGCCAAAAAAGGCTCTTGAGAAGAAGGGAGAGAAGGTACCCAATGGAAACAGGGAAAAGCTGTTGCTGGCAAGGAGGGGAATAACCCTGCAGAAAATGAAGATGCCAAAACAGACCAGGCACAGAAAGCTGAAGGTGCTGGAGATGCCAAGTGAAGTGTGCACATTTTTGATAACTATGTGCCTCTAGAGGTGACTGTAGAGTGTGAAATACTCTTTTTATCAAGTTTTATAAAAATGCAGCATTTTGTTTCACTTTTTTTAAAAGCTATGTTGTTAGCACACAGAACAATTCATTGTTGTTTTTGGGAAAAGAATGTCTGTGAAGCTGGATTGATGTGGAGAAGACACCTTTCCCTTCTAGTTTTGAGAGACTTCCTCTTGGCTCCCAGGAGGAGGGATTTCCTGACTTTGACACACATGGCCACCTTGTCACAAAAGCCATTAAAAACAAATTCATTTTTATGTCCTCTTCTCCCTTTCAACCTTTCAGCATAGACTTAACTCCCTTAAACCCAGACACCTGTTGGGATGTGACCCCCCCCCCCGGTAATTGGTCTCCAGTGTGTCAGGCAATCTGGACTTTCCAGTGATAGCACTGAGATGGTGCTCCTTAAAAGAGCAGTGGTTCCATTTGTAGGTTGTGGATCTTTGGATAAATTCTGCCATTTTCATTTTACTTCCTGAAAGCCAGGGTTGGCTCATGAAAAGGTGTTGAACAACATGCTAAATGTGAAATGTTAACCCTCACTCTAAACTTTCTCTGTTCAGAGCATCAGATGAAGACTTAATTGAGTTTTATAGTGGCTTTCTGATTTTGGGTAGTCAACTGAAGAAGGGAGTTTGAAAGTTGTTGTGTACTGTTAATGATTGTCTGCCCAAGTCCTGCTTGAAATACCATGATTGTTTATGGAAAGTACCTTTAGTAAAGCTGGATAAAGTTTGAAATAAAAAAAAAAGTTGGAGGTGTCACACTACCAGACCCCAAAATATATTACAAAGTTGTAGTAACCAAAATGGGCATTAAAAAACACGTAGATCAATGGAACAGAATAGAGAACACAGAAATAAATGCACATATTTATAGTCAACTGATTTTTGTCAAAACTACCAAGAACACTCATTGGAGAAAGAACCGTTTCTTCAATAAGTAGTTCTAGGAAAAGTGGATGAAACTAGACCCCTACCTCTCACCCAATACAAACGTCAACTTAAAGTGGATCAAAGACCTAAATTTAAGACCTGAAACCATGAAATTACTAGAAGAAGTTCTTCGGGGGAAATGCTTCAGGATATGAGTCTGGGAAAAGATTTTATGAATAGGATATCCAAAGCACAAGCAACAAAAACAAAAATAAACAAATGGCATTATAGCAAACTAAAAAGTTTCTGCGCAGCAAAGGGTACAACCAATAGAGTGAAAAGATAATTTACAATATTAGAGAAAATCTGTGCAAACTACTCATCCAATTTGGGGTGAATATCCTGAATATACAAAGAACTCAAACACTTCAACAGCTAACAAAAAATAATAATAAAAGAAAAAGATGGACATGTGGGCCAGGCGCAGTGGCTCATGCCTGTAATCCCAGCACTTTGGGAGGCCGAGGTGGGTGAATCACTTGAGCCCAGGAGATCGAGACCAGCCTGGCCAACATGGTGAAACCCCGTCTCTATTAAAAATACAAAAATTAGCTGGGTGTGGTGGCACATGCCTGTAATCCTAGCTGCTTAGGTGGCTGATGCATGAGAATTGCTTGAACCTGGGAGGCGGAGGTTGCAGTGAGCCAAGATCAGGCTACTGTACTCTAGCCTGGGTGACAGAGAAAAACTCTGTCTCAAAAAAAAAAAAAAAAAAAATGCAAATGATCTGAATAGACATTTCCCTAAGAAGACATAAAAATGGTCAAGAAATATGTGAAAATGTGCTCACATCTCTAACCATCAGAGAATTGCAAATCAAAACTACAATGAGGTATCATCTCGCCCCAGTTCGGATGGCTGTTATCAAAAAGACAAAAAATATAAAATGCTGGTGAGGATGCAAAGAAAAGGGAATTCTTATACATTGTTGGTGGAAATGTAAACTAGTATAGCCACTATGGAGAACAGCATGGAGATTCCTCAAAAAACTACAAACAGAACTACAATATGATCCAGCAATTCTACTACTGGAATTTATCCAAAGCAAAGGAAATCATTATATTGAAGAGACATCTGCACCTCCACATTTATTGCATCACTATTCACAATAGCCAAGATGTGAGATCAACCTAGGTGTCTAAAACCAGATGAATGGATAAGAAAAATTATACACACACACACACACACACACACACACACACTGGAATACTATTCAGTCATGAAAAATAATGAAATCTTGTCATTTGCAGCGCGGTGGATGAAACTGGAGGACACTATGTTAAGTAAGGCTAGAAGAGAAAGTTAAATACTGCATGTTCTCACTTACATGTGGAAGCTTAAAAAAGTACATTCATAATGTTGTATTTAGGTTGATGTAAAAGTAGTTGCAATTTTTTTGCCATTGAATGCTATGGCAAAAACTGCAATTACTTTTGCACCAACCTAATACACCATCACCACTATCTATTTCCAGAACTTTTTTCATTATCCCAAACAGAAACTTAAGGTCTGGACTGTCCCAAATTATTAATGTTTCCAAGGACCACAAATAAACTACAAAAATTTTTACTGAGGGGATCATAAGCATGCATCATACCGTTTGTTTATTCATTATTAAAAAGTATTTATTCAACTCCTTCTACGTACCCAGCTCCAGGCTAGGTGCTGTGAATAATAACAGCAATTACTCGGATTTGTATAGTACACGTTATGTGCAGGTACTGTTCTAAGTGTTTAACATGTATTAACTCAACAAAGACAAGTAAGCTGGTCTTTGATCCCAAGGACCATACATTTAGAGTGCTAAGGATTATGATAAAAATTGGCACAGGCTAGCAGGCTTAAGGAAGGTTAATAAACCAAACTGAACACTCAAGTCCACCTAAAAAGGATCTAACATCAATCCATTTTAAGCCTATTGTCCTTGAAGATTGGCTGAACTAGTTTCACAGGTTACATAAGCTGTCACCATATTGCATTATGGCCCATTCAGGTCAGCAGCCTTTAATACCGGCGCTTACTTCAGGGAGGGGTACAGGAACTTTTCAGTTCAAAAGGGATTACTCCTATTAATAGATTCTTGCTGTATTCTTGTTCAAGAGGTGTACCTCAGGGGGTGTTGCCGGTTAGACAACATTTTCCTTTGTCCTCAGATTTGGGTGGGTCCGTGAAGTTTCCGTGTGACAGCTACAAAGTGCCCAATACACTGGCTGCTGGGAGGGGAATTTGTTCCTAGGAGCTTTGCTCACAGGGATGACACGAATCTCCTCATAACGCAGCAAAAATAAGGATTTGGAAAGCTTTTAGCCTATCCAGCAACAGATCTCAAAATGTGGTCCCAGACAAAAAACATGAGCTTCACTTTGGAACTTGGACCCCATAGCAATTTGAGTTTTAACAAGTTCTGGAGTTGCTTCTAACTCTAAAGTTTCAGTAGTCAATTCAGTCTCTTTTCTTGTATGGTTACTTTGTCTGAAAAAACCTGTTTAGTATCCTTAATATTCATACTTAGATATTTATACTTAGATTTCCAAAATGGTCTCTTAAGAACAGAAAGAAGTCAATGAACTTTGCCTGTTAAACAGAGATCTGCAAGCCCCAATTTTTAAAAGTTTCTTTTTTCTTTTCTTTTCTTTTTTTTTTTTAAGATGGGGTTCCCTCTTGTTGCCCAGGCAGGAGTGCAATGGCACGATCTTGGCTCACTGAAACCTCCGCCTCCTGGTTTCAAGCGATTCTCTCTCCTGCCTCAGCCTCCCGAGTAGCTGGGATTACAGGTGCACGCCAACAAGTGGGGCTAATTTTTGTGTTTTTAGTAGAGATGGGGTTTCACTATGTTGGTCAGGCTGGTCTCAAACTCCTGACTTCAGGTGATCCACCCACCTCGGCCTCCCAAAGTGCTGGGATTACAGGCATGAGCCACCGCGCCTGGCCAAGTTTATTTTTAAAAAATCAAAGAACAGGTGACAAATGCAATATGGTCCTCAAAGCCTAAAATATTTAGTGTGACCCCTTTTAGAAAAACTGTGCTGATCCCTGCTTTTAGAACCTTATTTCATTTGAATTAAACACTTCTATTGCTTTTGTAAATGTAGTCTAATGTCCAAATTTATAGTAGAATACAATTTTTCCTCAAAAAAAAATGCTTCAATTTACTGAATTGTGTTTTTCTGTTAGTGAAATTTAAACTCTGTACTGCTTTTTATGACTGCCTATCCTCTGGTTAGAGAGGAACAGGTTCCATGTTTTGCTGTCACCTGACAAGTGTTAAACAGACACATAGAGAAAGTTAAAATTTGTTTTGAGTCCTTAAGAGTGAAGTTAAGGAATCAGACCTATAAATGGACACCATGTGATGAGTGCTGTCATCAAAGCATGGACAATGGGCTTTGGGAGTACATTCAGGGGACACCGATTTAGTACTCCATTATAGGGGGCGGCCTCACTCATTTATCCTGTGCCCTGATTATGGACATTTTGGTTGTTTTCCAACTTTTCTTTTGTTTATCAAAACAATGTTGTCATGCATAACCTTGTACATGGTTCATTTCATTCACACGGGAACAAAAGTGCTGAGTTGAAGGCTATGTGCTGGGAGACTGAATAGACCAGTGGACAATGGCCAGGCTATATAAAAATAGGATTCAGATCCACAAACTGCAGCAATAATCTCTGTAACAATTGGCCCAAAATGTTAAGAACTTGTTTTTTTTTTTTTTTGAGACTGTGTCTCACTCTGTCACCCAGGCTGGAGTGCACTGGTGATCATGGCTAACTGCAGCCTTGACCTCTTGGGCTCAGGTGATCCTCCCACCTCATTCTCCTGAATAGCTGGGACTGCAGGTACAGCCAACATGTCCGGCTAATTTTTTTTTGTATTTTTTGTAGAGACAAGGTTTCACCATGCTGCCCAGGCTGGTCTTGAACTCCTGGGCTCAAGTGATCCACCCACCTTGGTCTCCCAGAGTGTTGGGATTACAGGCCTGAGCTGCCATAACAGGTCAAGAACTTGAGTGTTGATTGACAACTTCTCTAATTTTTGTTCCTGCTTCCAACTAACAGCCAATCAGAGAAAGTCAAATATGCACCCTAACCAATCACATAGGAGGCCCCACTTCTAGTTAGCTGCCTCCAGCTTTCCCACGCCTATATCCTCTAATCAACATGCACTTGAAAGCTTCCCCTTATTCTACTATAAAGCTTTCCTACCTCTCTCCTTGCCTTTGAGTCTCTGCCGAAATGCAAGATGGTGGGTGACGCCCTTGCTATGGCAAGCTCTGAATAAATAGTCTTTGCTTGTTCTCACTTGGTTGGTCTTCATGTATTTCCATAGTTAACAGTGGAGGTCTGCACACTCTATTGTCCTGGACTCAACCTTCAGCCAGGTCTGGTACCCACAGAGGCCCCCTGTGTCTTGCCACTCGAAGCACGGATGTGCTAAGTCAGCCCTGAGTCTAAACCCCACTCTCTTTGTGTTGAGTTCCTTGACTATGCTCACTTTGGTATCCAGCTTTTGTTAATAACTGGGTATTAGTTCCCATTTGTTTGGCAGCCTTGGTGGAATCATACCTTTCTTTGTCAGTCCTTTTCGCTCACGTACCTGTGAGCTTGTGGTTCTCACTGACAGGCACCCACTTGGACAAACTCAGCTATGGATAACCAATAAAACCAGATGAGGTTCTCCTTCTGTCTGGATTTTGTGTCTTGAGAGCTTGACTTTGATCCATCTGGATTTTGTGTCTTGAGAGCTTGACTTTGACCCAGAGACAGCATTCTCTCTGGCTTTCTGCCTGCTGGGAGAGCAGATTGTGAAGCCTGCATTCAGGGGTGGCCACCTGTCAGTCTAGGGGCCTGAGACAGGAGGTACAGAGCATTACATCCTTTCCAACCCTCGCCATCTCTCAGGGGTCTTTGAAGTCTGAATCCTCTCCTCTACCTCAAAACACTCCTGCTTCTTATACACAATCTGACTCAGTCTAAATTCTTGTGCCTGTTTCTCTAAATGGCATAACTTCACCAAGGGTGATTGGGCCTTCAGTGGCCACTCGGCAGAACATTTCATTTGAACAAAATGGTCTGTTTGAGAAGAAATGAAATAATGTTCCTCCAGCCCAATGGGTGGCATTTTTTGATTGGTACACCTCCAGGTAAAATTCTGACGTACAAAGTGCTTCACTAAAAGATTCATTGGCCAAAGCTAATGAGCAATTCGACAAATGTAAGAAAGAACACACTAGATTCATTTTTCTGGAAAACCTCCCCCTCCATGCTCCCTTGGTTGTCTCCTAATATCCAGCTCTCTTTTCCTTTTATGCTCTGATCACTGTCCTTCCACACCCACACCACCTCCCTCATCTTCCCTTGGTCCAGACCTCCTACTTTTCCCAAACAACCCTCCTAAAACTCCTCTTTCAAACCAGTTATGTGGGGAAACTGTAGAATTAAGCCTTGGGCCTGGGCTGAATTAAGAGGTATAATTAAAGATTTCCCTAATGCTTGTAATCTCAGCACTTAGGAAGGTTGAGGCAGGAGGATTGCTTAAGCCCAGGCATCTGAGACCAGCCTGGGCAACACAGTGAGACCCTGTCTGTATTTTTTTTTAAGTTGAAAAAAAAAATGATTTCCTTAAAGCCAAAGAAGACCAGCAAATATTTATTAGAAAAGTTTAGAATTCCTCTGGAGGCATATGACCCAGGGACCCCTGACTTTGTACACATGTTGTACACATGGGTACCTTGTACATTTGTCAACGTGTACACACGTTGGTCAGAACCTCCGATGCTAAAGGTTGGAGGGTAAAAGCTGATTGGACTGACCAGGAAAGATGCCTTATAGGATTCCCCTTTCCACAATAAACCTGACAGTCAAAAAAAGGGACCTACCCAAAATGTAGGTCAAGTGCCCTAAAAATCATACCCTAAATGTTTTCAATACAAATCTGCTGGAGCATAATTCAATCATGCAAACAAACAAACAAAAAAGATGACACTATAGGAGATTTCTGAGATAGACTAGAAAGCAACTTTGGATGACAGCTGAGTGTTACAGAGGTGCTGAGGGAGCAACAGCCCTTTCATCTGGCTTTGTCAATGGGGTTGAACCTGAAGTTGGAGACCTAATTCAAAAACAGAAATGAGCATGGAGAATAGCCACTTGAGATGAGCAACAACACCAGGCACAGCATGTTGCAAGGGCTTTAGAACAAAAATGAGGCAAGATCCAAAGTAAACTGTGGCCCTGCAGATCAAACAGCTGGGTAGCCCACTCCCCAGTCAACCACCTATGGACAAGGACACTTTGGGATATCTTAAACTGGAAAGAAGATCTTCCCATCTTACACACACACATGCACACACGCACACACACACACACAGAGAACAGAAAAAAAATGACAAAAATTCCTTGATTCAAATCAATGAAGGAGTTGTGTAGAAGGACAAAGGGCATGATACCCTGTTATGCTTAAACACTCAAGATGAATTAGCTTAACTGCAGATGGCCATCCTCATCAGCTGCTAGTAGACACTCTTTATACATTGAACCCTGCTGCCTTTGTTCAACCTCCTCACGGTAACAACTCACAAGTCATTGGGATTTCAAGTAATCCATAGGCTTTTTGTGTCTCTCAGCCCTTAACCACAACCTTTGGGATATTCCTGTTCTCTGACACCAATCCTGCAAATTTAGTAGGGAGAGATCTATTCTGCAAATGGAATTGTAATATTAAATGCATACTGGGGGTGGGGGGAACTGTCTCCTGCGGTGTCAGAGGACCCTCCATTCATAATCACTTTGCCTGCTCTGGCTGGCTGTGTACCTTAGCCTCTTTTGTTATATTTGAGGCACACCCAAGATAAGGATTATGGGGCAATGTAGGGTTGAGGGAAATTTGTGTTAGGATTTAATAGAACATTCTGAAATTTTTGGAGAAAAATGATAGACATAATATTCTTAATAACAGCTACAGTAGTATAGAGTATATACAGCATCCAAATGGAAATAGTTGTAAATATTTGTTAACATTAAATTTAGCTTAAAATAAAAACCTTGGGAGCTCAGTAGTCAGCTGAGAAAATGTCCTAACCTTGCATTTTGAAGGGGAGATTGACATTTCTTTTTTTTTCCATTTTGTTTATTTATGTATGTATTTGTTTTTCAATTTTACTTTTTATTTTAGATTCAGGGGCACAGGTGCAGGTTTGTTACAAGGGTATATTGTGTGATGCTGAGGTTTGGGCTTCTAATGATCCCATTGCCCAAGTAGCAGACATAGTACCCGATGAGTAGTTTTTCAGCCCATGCCCCCAGCTTCCTTCCTTTTGGAGTCCCCAATGTCTATTTTTCCCATCTTCATGTCCTTTTGTGGTGAAGCTAAACATTGGTTTAGCCTATAAGTGAGAACAGGCCGGGTGTGGTGGCTCATGCCTATAATCCCAGCACTTTGGGAGGCCAAGGTGGGAGGACCACTTGAGCCCAGGAGTTTGAGACTAGCCTGGGCAACATGGCAAGACACTGTCTCCACAAAATTTTTAAAAAATTACCTGGGCATGGTGGCATACACCTGTAGTCCAAGCAACTTGGGAGGCTGAGGTGGGAGGATTGCTTGATCCTGAGAGATTGAGGCTGCAGTGAGCTGTGATCACGCCACTGCACCGCAGCCTGGGCTGGGCTTTTGAGACAGAGCAAGATCCTGTCTCAAAAGAAAAAAAAAAAGTGAGAACATGCAGTATTTGGTTTTCTGTTTCTGTGTCAATTCGCTTAGGCTAATGGCCTCCAGCTGCATCCATGTTGCTTCAGAGGACGTGTTCATTCTTTTTTGTGACTTTGTAGTACTCCGTGGTGTATAAGTTTGATATTTTTTCTTTCTTTTTTATTTATTTATTTATTTGAGAGGAGTCTCGCCCTGTTGCCCAGGCTGGAGTGCAGTGGTGTGATCTCGGCTCACTGCAAGCTCCGCCTCCCGGGTTCACACCATTCTCTTGCCTCAGCCTCCCGAGTAGCTGGGACTACAGGCGCCCACCACCACGCCCGGCTAATTTTTTTGTATTTTTTAAAAGAGACGGGGTTTCACCCTGTTAGCCAGGATGGTCTCGATCTCCTGACCTCGTGATCCACCCACCTCGGCCTCCCAAAGTGCTGGGATTACAGGCGTGAGCCACCACGCCCAGCTGACATTTTCTTTATCCAATCTACTATTGATAGTCACCTGGGTTGTTTCTATGTCTTTGCTGTTGAGAACAGTGCTGTGATAAACATACAAGGGCAGGTGTCTTTTGTGATTTATTTTCCTTTGGGTGTATACCCAGTCATGGGGTTGCTGGGTTGAGTGGTAATTCTATTTTTGCTTCTTTGAGAAATCCCCAAACTGTTTTCCACAGGGGCTGAACTAATTTGCATTCCCACCAGCAGTGTATAAGCATGCCCTTTTCTCTGCAGCCTCACTGGCATCTGTTATTTTTTTGACATTTTAACCATAGCCATTCTGACTGGTGTGAGATGGTGTCTCATTGTGGTTTTGACCTGCATTTCTCTGGTGATCAGTGATGCTGAGCATTTCTTCACGTGCTTGTTGGCCGTATGTATGGAGATTGACGTTTATGTTGGATGACAATTATGGGAAGAAAACTCACCAGGACTACGTAATATAATCTTCCTTCTGTGTAGAAAGAGGCATTTCCTATGTCCCCAGACCATCACACTGACTCTACAAGATTGGGTTCTCTTGTCGTTATGGTGCTACAGGGCAGGATGTCCAACTCTGACACTCAAGGGAGATCAGGTGGGTTATAGGTAGTGTGGTTTAGTAGAGTGAAAACTATCCAAGTCACCTGGAATCCAGACATGAAGCCATCTTGATAGAGGGCCCAAGGGTAATCCACTTCAGTAGCCAGGAACCTCTTGAGCAAATGCCAGCTTGTGATAAAAATTTATTGTATGGATCACAGTGTCCCATAAAGTAGAGACTCTAAATGTTAAAAACAACAGTGGCTGCTTGACTTGATTAGAACGCAGCAGTTTGAGATGTTTAAATGTGAAGGGCGAGAGGCTTGGCTTCCTCTGTTTAAGGAGTTGATCTCGTGATGTTTGGAGAGCCCAGCTTTGAGATGCCTGGTCTCTCCTGATGCTTCCCTTTGATTCCACAAAAGGGAGGGCCCGGTGGCTGCTGAATGGAACAGTCTGAGGCGATGACAGAGGCTGCAGGTCTCTGCCAGCATTGGAGACCCTCAGACACAGTGTGGCTGGTCACCACTGGAGGAGGCAGGGTTCAGGTTCCTGGGCATCTGCAGGCCAGCTCCCAAACCCCCACCCACCTCCCACTTCCCCCCGAACCCCCGGCTCTCCACAGCTTGCACCTATCCTGTCTGGAGTAGTAGTGAGAGTTGTATCACTTAATTCCCATTTTTATTGGGTTTCTGGGCAATGCTGGAAGGCATTCAAAATAGCTCATATTTTACTCTTACCTTGTGAGTCTAAGTAAAGATCCATTCATTTCAAGAAAAATAACTTGCTTTTGGTTCTGTCCCTGGAGCTAGAAAGTTTGCTGTTAAGTAGATTGATTACGCATCAGCCTGGAATAGCTAGTTCCTTGCTGTGTGACCTTGGGCAAGCCACTCAAGTGCTCTGGGCTGTCATTTACTCACCTGTGAACTAAGAGGGCTGAACTGGATGATATTGAAGGTCCCTATTAGCTCTAAGTCAGGGCCCAGCATGCAGGCATATCAAGTTTCTTTTCTTCATTTTCAAAAAGTAATCTTCTGAGAATATTTTTGACCATATTGCAAAGTCAAATAATTATTGAGTGAGTCTGTTATTTCATGCCATTCCTTTTCTACTAGCTAATCTAGTTTGCAAAATACCCTATGCTGCTGGTGAAAGGAAAAAAAAAAACAAAGTGTGAACCCAAAACTCATGATTCATTCTAAGTTAGTTCAACAGATTAGTTCCTCATTCTCTCAGATCTCCAGGGAAAAGACATCAACACCAGCCCATCGCTGATACCCTTTGTCCTGGCCTCCGGAGTGCTCCCTGCACAGTCCCAAGTCTGCAAGAAGGGGGATCTTTTCTTGAAAACCTACAGTGCTAATAATTGTCAAAAATATATAAATTCTAAATATAAAATTTAAGGTATTGGTGCCTATGAAATGTCCCCAACACAAAGAAATGATAAATGTTTGAGATGATGGAAATGCTGATTACCCTGATCTGATCACTCACTTTATATGTATTGAAACATCATTATGAACTCCATGAATATGTATAATTGTTATTAGTCAGTTAAAACAAATAAAACTAAAAATGTTTAACGATAAGAAGAAAAAAGTGTTGTGTTGTCAACACTAAGTTTTAAAACACGCTGTAAGGTGGTTACTGAAAATTGCCTGCTGTGCTTGGTATGTTGTGCACAGCATTATGGTTATTTATTTGGGGGTGTTTCTGGTTGTCTTCTCTTGCCCCTGTCGCCACACACAACCCATTGTGCAGCATTATGAGTGTCTCTTGGGCCAAATTTTCTCATTTCAGGTCCAGGATTTTTATTTCTTAGTGATAATAGTATGCATTTTTAAAAAGTATAAATGATTAGTATCAAATTCTAATATGTAGCTTTAAATTGGAAAATTTTTTAACTAGAAAAATTTTAACATCATGTACAGGCTAGAGTCTTTTTTTCTGCCAGTCTTTGTGGATTTTACTGGAAAAATATACATACATCCCATGATAGAATTTATTCTCTAGAAGATGATTGGCAAACTTTGGCCTACAAGGCCAAATCTGTCCTTCCTCTGCATCTGGTACTACTCTTGAGTTAAGAATGGCTTTTACGTTTTTAAGTGGTTATGTAGGTGCCCACGTAATAGTCTCGACTTTACCTCTTGGTCCCCAAAGCCTGAAATATTTATGATCTGATCTTTTAAGAAAAATTTGCCAACTCTATTCTACAGAAAAGGAATGAACAACTAACTCAGCAATGCATATGGAGAGGAGAGGAGCATGTAAGTAAACCTGAGAACTTTGGTAATAAAGAGAAAATTTTGTTCAGATTATACAGAAGTATTTATGTTTATAAATGCCTCTTTGACAATATGATCGGTTTCAGTTTATCTTGTTGGCATGATTCAAAGCCCTAGTGTCAGAGATTGTTCCATTAAGTAGGCAGATTACACACACACACACACACACACACACACAGAGAGATAAGGACATATCAAGTAAAAGCACAATTAAAGAGAAGTTCGTGGGAAGATCCTGATTTGCATACCCAGAGTGGGTCTGTATACACATTAATCTGACAGCGGCCTGGACGATTTTAATGTTTCTAACTCCGAATATAAACTTGTGTTTCTCTCATGCAGATGTTGCCCTTTCTTCTGCTTATAGGAAAATTCCCATGTAGTTTCAAAGCCCTGTCATGGGCAAGGTAAACAGTGGTGCTAGCTGTGAACAGATAAAATGTATATCCATCGATTAACTAAGCCTTGGAAATGAAACACGTCCTGTCTCTTGAATGCTGTACACAGAGCCAAGAGAAATAGATGGATCATCAGGCTTTACAAAGGGAGTTCACAGTAGTCGCTGATACGAGGGAATAATATCTTTGAAAGTTTCAAAACACAGATAAGATGAACTCATTTGTATTTCTTGGGAAATACTCTTCTGAAACAATAAGAAGCTCTTGCCAGGTTTAGGCTGTTCTGGTATGCAGTCAACACCGCCACCAGCTGGCCTAATTGAGAAAGACTATTTGTGCCTAAATTTCTCTTACAGAAACTCTGCGATAAAAATAAAACACCTGGCAGAAGGACACAAAGCTCTATCATTTCAAAATTCAGTTTTTTTCCTGTTTTGTGAAATGGCTTTCACAGAAATGTGCCTTTAGGTGTGACTGTTATCTTTTGATAGGAGTGAATACGTATTGGTATCATATGCAGCTACAAACCATTTCCAATATACGTATAAAATAATGGGAATTATGGATCTTTGTGGTGCTAATAATTACGTTTGTAAATACCCTGGTTTCCATTTTTTTGTCTTTCCATTTTCAAAATATGTGTATAGTGGAGACAAAGGAGAAGAGGGTGAACCTTACATTAACCGATTGTATCTCATGCTGGCAGGCATTCGTGAAATGTTTGGTGAAAGGGAAGTTTAAAATTACTGATTAAAGTGAGGGTCTGTGTTTACTAAAGCATTGTACTTTAAAGCCATTCTTCACTGATATAGAACATTTCAATGGCTTTCTGTTGATTTAATCGTAAAGGTTCTGATGTTTATATCTGCTTATACTCTTCTACTGCAAACATTCACTTCCCAACAAATTTATTCGAACCACACATTACATTTTGGGAAGTTATGTTAACCAAATATTGTTGCTGCTATCTCTGTAATATGACTGCATTTAACTTTACTTTTGAATTTGTTTTTGAAAAGAGTACTTGCAGACAATGGGAGCTGCCTGGAAGAAATACATATAAGCAACATTTGTGTAATGGGCTAAATCCTTTAAAAAGCAGTGGTGGAGGTGGTAGCGGAGGGGTAGGATTGATTTAGGGAAGTCTATGTGTGTGTTAGCTGAAATATCTAAATCTGAAAGCAATGATAATACCATATGTAAAATTTCCAATGCATGTAACTTGAAGTACAGTATATATGCCCAAAGACATACTTTATTCTTTGACAGATTTCTAAGATTTCTAGTGAAAAATGAAATTAAAAACCCCGAGCAACAACAACAACAACAACAATCTAAGAGAAATATGACATTAAAAACCCATTGATCATAGTTTTAGACTTTAAAATAACTTGTAATATTAAAAGCTGGGACAGAGAACAAAAAGTGTGTCTGTATTAAGACACAAATCAAATATTTTGGTTAAAACCATATTTTAGTTCCTATTCTTAAGGCAACACAACTTATTTTCAGCAATTCCGTCTTCTTGGACTCTAAGCAAGTTTTAAGACTCTTGGAGAATAGCCCAGGGTTTCTTACTTAGTGGTTAAAGTCTATTTGGAGTGCTTGGCATTTGTAATACTTTAAACATTAGTTTAAACTACTCCTCGCTGAAATGATGCTGTTGGTTTTTTGAACTGGGAGACGCCATAACCACCACGTGATCCAACCCTCTTTTTGGGGGGAAATGGAGGCCCTGTGTGGCCAAGGAAGTCATCTCAGTATCAAAATGTGTTTCTGAGTTAGGATGAGGACGTACGTTAGAGTAAGCAGTGGGTGTACTTCCTAATTGAATGAGTATTCTCATGAAGCACTAACTAAACTTTTGTCTTGACTGTTGTTCACACATTCATTGTTCCACTTTGGGTCTACTATGTCTTAAAACAATCTTTTGGGTCTATACATTTAAAAAATTTATAGTATGTGTTGATGCATGCTATATGTATTGATGCATGAGATATGCCAAACAAATCAATAGCGTCCATGTGATTTAAAAATTAGCATCTTCATTAAAAGATGAGTTCACAGTTAGACTTTAGCACTCCACGCAACTACTAGATCTGCTTAAGGACAGTGAGAACATGTGGCTGCTGCTGAGTGAGGAAGAAGAGGGAAACTGTTGACAACTACTTGTACTTTCATTACTATCCTTCATAGACATATTGATCCCAAATGATGAACCATTCTATCCAATCATTTGTTTTTTATTCATTCATTCACTTATTAATTCATTCTGTGTTGTCTTTATTAAGGAGAGCCTATTATGGCAAAACTTGTGTTAAATCATATGTGGAAAGAGGAAAGTGGAGAAATTAAAGAAAAAGGTGCTCTTGTATTTGTTTCCTCATTCTTCTAGTGGGTATTTTTAATCTTCTTTTTGAGCAGAGCAGCCTGTGAAGTTTCCTGGTCTTTTTCTTCTTTTCAGGGCTGTTCCGCAGGGCTCCTTTTTGCTTAGAGAAACATAATGTTTCATTAATGTGGACTCCCAAGACATCTATTGCTCTGGAGCAAATTTAGAAAGAGCTGGCATACTGTATTTTAATATTAAATTAATGTGGATTAGCCTATGTGTGGCCAGCTGCACTTTTACATCAACCTTTTAGACATATACAGGAAGTCTTTCTTCCTGTGAAAAAAATGTACTTTAATAATAAAGACTAATTTTGAATGCTTCCAAGTAGTGATCCTAATTTGGTAGATTGCCCATAGACAAGCATTTTTTCCCTTGTTTATCTGGGCTCTTTGCTGTAACTTGCCTGAATTTTTCATTTGGTACTTTGGTGTTCATGAGTGTAAATTTAGTATGAAAAGTTATCAAGGGGATACAATTATATAGCATGAATTTGTTCATAATATCAGTCAGAAAGCCACAAAGCAAACTAAGATATATGCATTTTTTTTTTTTAGCTTGAACAGTTTGGAAATTCATTTCATGTAGTGAGAAAGCCAGAGGTAGGAGATCCCAGGTTCCGCAGCTTGACAACTCGTACTTCCTCCATCCTTCATGCATTGTAGAATAGCAGCCTCCAAAGATGTCCGTGCCCACATCCCTGGAAACTGTGAAGATGAAGAATCACAGTTAATTACAGGAAAGAGCCTCATTTTTTTTTTAATTTGAGATGGGGTGTCCCTATATTGACCAGGCTGGTCTTGAACTCCTGGCCTCAAGCGATCCTCCCACCTCGGCCTCCCAAAGTGCTAGGATTGCAGGCGTGAGTAATGGGGCCCGGCTGAGCCTCACTTTTTTTTTTTTTTTTTTTTTTGAGACAGAGTCTTGCTCTGTCACTCAGGCTGGAGTGCAGTGGGGCGATCTCGGCTCACTGCAAGCTCCGTCTCCCGGGTTCACGCCATTCTCCTGCCTCAGCCTCCCGAGTAGCTGGGACTACAGGCACCCGCCACCACGCCCGGCTAATTTTTTGTATTTTTAATAGAGACGGGTTTTCACCGTGTTAGCCAGGATGGTCTCGATCTCCTGACCTCGTGATCCGCCCACCTCGGCCTCCCAAAGTGCTGGGATTACAGGCTTGAGCCACCGCGCCCAGCTGAGCCTCACTTTTTTATTGTAAACTTTTGTCTGCATTTTTTCCAACAAATGGATTCATTGCTGTGTGTTATTTGTCATGGCCCATTGTAAACAAAATGCTTATATTATGGCATATAAACTGTTACTTGCTACTGCCTACAAATCAGATGAATAAGTAACAGCACATTCACTATTTGGAGGTCAGGAAATGATGGTTTAAGCATTTCACATCCTGACATAATAGTTTATTATGTATATGTGGACATTTCACTGTGTTGTAGTTATATATTAGGAAATTGGTTGGGGTTATGGTTGCCATGCACTGTAATATAACTTTTTTTCAATTTACAAACAATGATAAGAAAATTTTTAGTGGTTTTTCACAGAATATCTGATTTTCAGGAACAAATTAATGACGTTAAGTGGGAAATGTTGGGATCATCCAAATTCACCCCCGATCCCCACCCACCGGCATCACTCCCTTTCTAGTCTAAGCCTTGACTGTCACGGTTGCCTCCTAAAAGGGTCTTTCTGCTTCCATTCCTGCCATCCTTCCTCCAACCTCTCCTCCACAAAGCCAACAGAGAGACTTTTAAAAAAATCATGGTAAAATTTATATAATATAGACTTTACCATCTTCACCACTTTTTTTTTTTTTTTTTTTGAGGCAGAGTCTCACTCTGCTGCCCAGTCTGGAGTGCAGTGGTGCGATCTCGGCTCACTGCAGCCTCCGCCTCCCAGGTTCAAGCGATTCTCCTGCCTCAGCCTCCTGAGTAGCTGGGATTACAGGTGTGCACCACCATGCTCAGCTAATTTTTTGTATTTTTAGTAGAGATGGCGTTTCACCATGTTGGCCAGGTTGGTCTCGAACTCCTGACCTCTGGTGATTTGCCCACCTCGGCCTCCCAAAGTGCTGGGATTACAGGCATGAGCCACTGTGCCTGGCTCATCTTCATCATTTTTAAGTGCACAGTTCAGTGACATTTCTGCACTTACAATGTTGTGCAGCTATTGCCACCATCCATCTCCAGAACTTCTCATCTTCCCAAACCAAACTCTGTACCCGTTAAACACCAACTCCCCATTCTCCCTGCCCCCAGGCCCTGGACACCCCTATTCTGCTTTCTCTCTCTATGCTTTTGACCATTTTAGGTATCTCACAAACTGGGATCATACAATATTTGTCCTATGTGTGTGGCTATTCTCTTAGCATAATGTTTTTGCAGTTCATCCTTGTTGCGGCGTGTGTCAGAATATCATTTCTATTTATGGCTGAGTGGGTATTCCAGTGTATGCACCATATTCTGCTTATCCATTCCCCTGTTGATGAACATTGTGCTGCTTCTGCCTTTTTTCTGTTGTGACGAATGCTGCTATGAGCATGGATGTACAAGTACGTGTTTGGGTCCCTACTTTCAATTATTTGGGGCTTATACACAGAAGTGGAATGCTGGATCGTATTGTAGTGCTATGTTTAACCTTTTGAGGAACTACCAAACTGTCTTCCACAACAGCTGCAAAATTTTACATTCCTACCAGCAATGCGTAAGGGTTCCAGTTTCTCCACATCCTTGCCCACACTTGTTATTCACCCTCATTCTCACCTATTTTGCTAAGAGCCATCCTAGTGGCTGTGAGGTGATATTTCACTGATTTGCACTTCCCTAATGACTAATGTTGTTGAACGTCTTTTCATGTGCTTATTGGCCATGTGTATATTTTCAGAGAAATGTCTATTCTAGTCTATTCCATTTTTGAATTAGATTTTTTGTTGTTGAGTTGTAGGAGTTAAATGCATGCATTTTTATTGTTTTCTTTTTGGTTTCCAAGTCATACTACCAAGTTGTACTGTTAAGTTGAAAATAAAATGTGAAGATTTAGCTCACGTACTCTTGATATTTCTTGATAGTGTTGAATAAGGTGTTTATATAGTTAATAGTTGCTTTAAAAATGCCATATAAGTCTCAGCCTTCATATTTCTAGGATTGAGAAGACAAGTGGTCATGCCACTGATACTCATACCTGGTATTTTTAAAATGCCATTCCCAAAGTGTTGGGATTACAGGCATGAGCCATTGAACATGGCAAAATTTTTCAATAGAAGTTATGCTTTTCGGTAAAAGTTGCTTTGCCGGAGAATAACACAGTGGTTTGGGCTATCCTGCTTCATGGCTGCAGCTGCTCCTCAGCTACCATTGAGCTCCCACCTCCCTGCTCTTAACAGAGGAAGACATAGGGAAAGAAAAGTAGATAAAACCTAAATAAGCTGCTTTCCCAGTTTGCTGTTGGCTGGGATGATATCTTATTACCTGCTGCACACCTTCATTTGTCAGTCTCCTTTGATTTGAGGAGGACATTTTAGTGGGCATGTGGTGTCTGCCTGTTATGGGCTAAATTGTGTTCTCCCTAAACTCATATGTGATCATATTTGGAGACAGGGTCTTTACAGAGGTAATCAAATTAAAATGAGGTCATTAAGGTGTTCCTTGTTCCAGTATGACTGGTGTCCATATCAGAAGAGGAGATGAGGACACAGACACTCATAGAGGGAAGACCACATGAAGACAGAGGGAGAAGATGACCTCTACAAGCCAAGGAGAGGGACCTCAGGCCAGCACAAGAGTGCAGGGCAGGCACCTCTTCCTGCTCACTGGGGAGAGCCTGAAGTCTCCACTGTGGTCACCTCTGATGAGATGTGTGCTTGGAAGCAGGGCAGGGGCAAGAAGGCCCAGAACAAGGAGCGAGTGCCACTGTGTCCTCAGGGACCTGGCTTCTGCTGGGCCCAGCTGGGCAGCTCTACTCTGTCACCATCTCAGCTTCCCATGGCTTGGCTGCTTCCTGTGCATGAAGACACCATCCCCACTAACCTGCCCCAAGGCAGGGCCTGTGTGTCGGTCGGAGTAGCTCTGTCTGTGGATGCCGGGGAAATGAATGAAGGTGCTGATACTCTGCACTCAGGCACTTCCAGTAACATTACTGCATCTAAAGCTGTTTGTTTCACTTTCAGAAGGTGAATTCCACGAGGGCCCTCTGTCGTCTGCCCTATCCCCTGCACATAGTTCCATGCCTGGCATTTCAGAAGTGTTTGTTAATACTGAGTGTAGGATAGGAAAAGGTTTGTAGTATGGATAATATAAATAATTGGTCTAATGAGACTGATGCTGAATTCTGCTGTGCCACCTACTGTCCCATCCCTCCGCAGGGCCTGTCTTGAGATGCACCTTGTTTGCCCACGGGGGAAACGTGCTTTGGAAAGTGCTGGACACCATGGCTGTGCAGGCCCAAGAAGGTGATGTATTTAGTGTGCTTCAAGAAAACTAACATTTTCAGAGGGAGCAAATTACTTATTATTGGTTACCCTTAATGTATACCATCTAGATTAAGCATATTTATTTCCAAATTGTTCGCTAAGGTACAGGTCCTTGTCTTAGTCAGTCTGAGCTGCTGTAACAAATTACCATAGACTGAGTTGTTTATTAACAACAAAGTATTTCTCATGGTTCTGGAGGCTGGAAGTCTGAGGTCACGGTGCCAGCATGGTTGGGCTTCGGTGAGGGCTCTCGTCTTGGTTTACAGACAGCTAGACAGCTGTCTGTATCCTCACATGGCAGAGAGAGACAAAGGTTGCAAGCACTCTGCTGTCTCTTCTTATAAGGGCACTAATTCCATCGCAAGGGCTCCACCCTCATGACAAATCATTTCCCAAAGGCGCTGCCTCCTAAAATCACATTGGGTGTTAGGATTTCAACATATGAATTTGAGGGGGACTCGAACCTTCAGACCATAACAGTTCATGACTAAGATTATAAATGACCAAAGCCCAGTGTCACCAATAATCCAGCTCTAGAAAGTGTAGTAATGGAAACGACTTCATCCCCATGGGATGGAAACAGTTAGAAGGATGAATGACTCAAGCCTTGACAAGGATATGGAGAGACAGGGTGTTGCTAATGGGAGTGCAAACTGGTACAGTCATTCTGGAAAACCATCCGTTTCTTTGTGAACTCAAGTGTGCATCTGTCTTCTGACCCAACAGTCCCACTCTTGAAGTTGCGCAATGTGTCGCTTTTACAACTATAAGCGGTGGCCCTGATTCAAGACCACAGAATGAGCCACCAGAACATCTGAGATGAGGACCTCCTGCTTGCCAGGTAGTTGAAAGACCTAGGTTCGTCATAGCAACAGGGCCTGGAAAAGAGAAGAAATACAGCCTTTGTATTTCTGGGATTGAGAAGGAAAGCAGTCATGCCACTGAGAATCTCTGGGTCTGGAAAGGGGCTTGGTCATTGTGGATTCCATGAAGGCTCTGCCAGAAGAATCTGGAAGGACTGAGTCTTCAGAGCCTCAGCCCTGGGAGGTGGAGTGACAGGGACCTATACCGATTGAGGACAGAGAGGAAAAGATCCCTGCTGAGCATTTCTCTTTTGAAAGACCCTCTGGCTGCAGCCTGGATGAGCAATGCTGACAGGTGATTTGCAGTACTGGCTGGCAGTGTGAACCAAGTTAGCAAAATAGAAGCAGCAGCCTGGGAGAAAACAGGGCTTGGAAGAAGACTGTGGTGGAGACTTCCAGGACTCCTAGATGATCCAGGAGGACAAGAAAGTGCAAGTTTGGGATCCTGGAATTCCTGCCAATCTGCAGGTGGAGGCTTAAGCCAGTACTGATTTAATCTGAAACCTAACGTGAATGAAGCGGCTTGCACAGCGCAGCAAGCGGCAGGAGCAGTGTCTCCATGCCAAGCTCACCAACATGTCCATTTCCTTACTGGGTGGTGACTGTCTCAAAAGGAGGATCCACATTTGGTTTTACTTTGTATCACCATGACTTGGCACAGGATCTGGTACATAGTAGTTCTCAGTAAACGCTAGCTGAGGGGCAAATAAGGAATGGTACAATGTGTGTGGACACAGGTTAACCTTATGGAGGTCAGAAGAAGGCAGAGGGGAGCAAATGGAGTCCCAGACATCAAAGGAACTTCCCCAAAGCCCCCCCCACCCACCTCTCTCTTTCTCTCTAACAGTAGGGTTTACAAAGAGCAGCTTACTCCGGGTGATTTGCTCAAGAATCTGGCAAGGGTAGGGTCTCTGCTTCCAAATACTTCTCCTGAAGAAGCAAAACTCGGAGAGGGATATTGATTGACAGGTGATAATTATTCTATGATATACCCACCATGCTTACTTTGTGACACACCTTGGAAGAGAATCCATCCCAAATTGCACTCTTAGCTCAGATTTCATCCTGACCTTTTCTCATCCATCCACATCCAGTAAAGTTCTGGTTAGAAACCCAAATAACGACTGGAATGGAAAAACAAATTACCCACATTCCAAGAGCTGGCGTGCATAGTAGGAACTTAATTCATTTCTTGACTGATTGATTTCCCTAGAATATGTATATTTTCTTGTAATACTTTGTACTTAGTAGTCCATAAAGAAAAAAGGGGCACTTCATTTCTAACATTTGAGGGAGAAGGCTATTGAAACTGTAACTGCTGATAAGATTTTTTTTTTTATTTAATTTCCACAAATCTTGACCTTTGCTAACAGAATTTAGTTTTGGCCTCTCTATGGTATTTTACAGATTCCAACTGAAATAAAAACTTTAGCTGCAGTGAGCTTTAGTCCTTGGAATGGAGAATTGTGAAATGCCTTAGTCAGATTTAAGGATCAATTTATCAGTTTTATAATAAACAAATGCAGATCTGCTCTTTCTAGACAGGCTCTGTTGAGTTTAGTGGCTGGGGGTATTGATATGGAACCCTGAGTAGACCAAGGTGTAAAAGGTTATAAACAATCTTTTCAACTCCTTATCCTATTCTTGGGGTGAGGTGCACTTCAGTGTTTTCCTACTACATTAATATATGTCTATGGATATAAAAACAATTATAGATTAGATGTGAGATAGGCTTTAGAACACAGATTTATAGTTTTATACACACTATGTAGGGTAGGTGTTTCCACAGCTAAGTTATATCTGGTTTACTTCTGTGTCCAAACACATGGGAGAATTGCACATGCTCCTCCTGCCCTGCCTGGTAGTTAGTCATGGCTGTGTGACTTGCTTCAGTCACTGAAATGTGGTTTCTGCCTTTCTAGACATTTCCTTATCTGTCATGGCTATCGTGGAAGCAGGTATAAGATGGTCAATCTGGGTTCCCGAGTGACTAGGATGAGCAGAGCTGATCCTCTACATTGAGCCTATGGATCATTAGTAAGGAATAAGCTGAGCCATTCAGGTTGTCTATGACTGCAGCATAACCTAGCTAGTCCTGACTAACAGTAAACTCCATATTCATGCACATAAAATGAACATGCAAATAGGTGGGAAATAAATAATAGGAATAATGGACAGAGTAATGCAGTCATCAAACTGTATCTTTTCCTTCCTGGATACCAAGATAGGCAACATTGTTCAGCTTCTCTTGCAGGTAGGAGAAATGTGAAAAGAAGTGAGTGGCCATTTCTAGGCCTGGCCCATAGAACATCTCCCGTACAATTCCCTGCATATTCTCTAAGCTTTTCTGCCATTCAGATGCAGAGAATCCAGGAAGGCCTCTGATGCTCTGGGAATAGTAGTGCCAGGAAATGGAAGGAACATGGGTCCCTGAAGGATCGCATGGAAGAAAGTCCTCACATTCCCCTGTGACCCATGTTGGGCTCTGATTGAGTGATTAAAACAACAACAACCTTTAAATCACTGATATTTGGGGGTTGTTTCAGAAATTAGCAATAGTTGGATACTTCCTTAAAATAAAAGATACCTATTTTAGTCTCAAACCAGCATCATGCATAATGGGGAAATACAAAGTATTCCATCAAAGTTAGAAGCAGGGGCTGGGTGTGGTGGCTCATGCCTGTAATCTCAGCACTTTGGGAGGCCACGGTGGGTGGATCACCTGAGGTCAGGACTTCGAGACCAGCCTGGCCAACATGGTAAAACCCTGTCTCTACTAAAAATGCAAAAATTAGCCGAGCATGGTGGCAGGTGCCTGTAATCTCAGCTACTTGGGAGGCTGAGGCAGGAGAATTGCTTGAACCCAGGAGGCGGAGGTTGCAATGAGCTGAAATCATGCCACTGCACTCCAGCCTGGGTGACAGAGTGAGACACCATCTCAAAAAACAAAACAAAAACAAAAACAAAACAAAACCCAAAACATTACAATAATATTTAGCATTGTTTTGGTGGTACTAGCCACTGCAATCAGATGAGAGAGAGGTCATGGATTTTAGCTATCTCAGACAGACTGTGGGATACACTGGCCCTAACACCTCCAAAGATTCATTATATGATAAAAGGGAAATGAAATCAAGGAAGAATAGATGGGTCATATAATAAATAATGCTGGGACAACAGGACAAACATCTGAATAAAATTGGATTCAGTCTTAAATATTAGCACCATGTAAACTGTAGATCGACCAAAGCTTTGAGCGTAAACAAACAAAAAACCTAGAAAGAAACCATGAAAACACTTTAAGAGAGCATAGAACTTTAAAAAGATTGGAATAGGAAACATCTTTCTAATTATGTTACAAAACTCAGAATTCATAAAATAAAAATTATTAAATTCAAATATATAAAAACCATTCTGAGAGTTCAAAAGTTAAAAGATGAAGTATGAAAAATATTTAGAAATTGTTTCACAAAGGGCTAATTTCCCTAATATTTAAATTATTCCTTATAAACCCGTAGAAAAGCTTTAACAACATAACAGAAAAATAGGAAAAGACTATGAATAGATGGGACCCAGAAAAGCACATACAAATAAGTGGCTATTTTACTATGCCTTTACTTTGGAAAACTTCAAACCTGTACTAAAATAGAATAGGGCAGTGAACCTCCCTGCCTGCACCCATCACTCAGCGTCAACATTGATCAACTCATGGGCAATCTTGTTTTATCTATTACCACTCCCCCCTGCCCCCCGCTCCCTGACAGCTCCCTCAGAAATACCATTTCCACCTGCCGGATTGACAAAGATTTAAAAAATTGACAGACTTTGTTAAAGAAAAAGTTTAAAAAAACAGGAAGTCTCATACATTGCTAGAAGGAATGTAAATTAATTACAATCCCTATAGAGAGCAATTTGTTCTTACCCATCAAAACTCTAAACACTTCTATCCAGAAATTCTGCTTCAATGATTTTATTATGCAGCTGTACTTGCACATGTGCAAACAGCACATCCACAGTTATTAATTATAATAGCCAATTATTGGAAATACCTAAAATGTGAAAACTTTGTAGCTCTGAACAAAAATAAGGAAACTATATTGATATGGAGTGTTCTCCAAGGTGTATTGGGGTGAAATGCAAGGTGCAGAACAGTGCAGCAATGTAAGTTCCCATTTGTATAAAAAAAGAAAGAAAAGGCCGGTAGCAACAAGTGCCGGAGGGCCACTTTAGAAGAAACTAGGTAGCTAGGGGTAAGGAGAGAAGGAGAGAAATTCAATTTTTTTCGACGTACACTTTTAAATTGTGTATCATCTCCAACTACTAACTATTCAAACATAAAATTAAGTTAAAAATTATAAAACAAAGTCTGATAACCACCACACTGTATTGGCAAAGCCCAATACTTGTGTCCTGCTAGCTGATGAATATAACATACTGATGATGACCTCTCCTCTTTGGAAAATTTTTTTAAAAAGCAACTCATTTGAAAAATAATAATCTGTTGAATTAAAAAGAAATTAGGCTGGGTGCAGTGGTTTATGCCTGTAATCCCAGCACTTTTGGAGGCCAAGGCGGGAGGATCACTTGAGCCCAGGAGTTTGAGACCAGCTTAGCAATATAGTGAGAGCTTGTCTCTATGAAAAAAATTTAAAAAATTAGCCAGGCTTGGTGGTGTATACCTGTATTCCCAGGTACTTGGGAGGCTAAGGTGAGAGGATTGCTTGAGCCTGGGAGGCAGGAGGCAGAGGTTGCTGTGAGCCAAGATCGTGCCAGTGCACTCCACCCTGGGTGACAGAGCAAGACTCCATCAGGAAAGAAAGAAAGAGAGAGAGAGAGAAGGAAGGAAGGGAGAGAGAGAGAAAGGGAGAAAGTGGAAGAGAAGAGAGAAAGGAAGGAAGGGAAGAAAGAGGAAGGAAGGAAGGAAAGAAGGAAGGGAAGAGGAAGGAGGGAAGGAAAAGGAATGGAATTAGTGGCCCAGATCTTGGTTTGTAATTGTAAAGGACAGTTATTCTATGAAGAAAATGTACTTAAACTAAGAAAAACATTTTTTAAAAAGAGAAAAGTATTGGCTCCTGCTTTGAGAAATAACTATCCTGTGGAACAGCATTCATGCCCACACATACACATGGCACACATGCATGACGAACACACACACACACACACATGCACACACCCCACACACTCCTGTATTGGTAACTTGGCTTTTTTCCCAAGTAGAATGAGACAGCACACACATTTAGAAATTGTTTCACAAACAAAGAACTAAGTTCCCTAATATTTAAATTATTCCTATGAACACACACTCTGGCTTACAATATGCAGTTCTGAGTGCCTCTGCTGAGTCTTGGCGCTTGAGTGGAGGCTCTGTTTGATCAAACACCATGTGTTCTGAACTGCATTTTATTTTACAGCTTTCCAAAGAGCTGTCCAAAATGCCCCCCGCCCCCTGCTTTTCCACAGAGGAACCCCAGCCATCTCAGTGTGTGTCTCCCTCACCCAGCTGACCTGGCCGAAGGCTGTTCTAGGTGCCAAGAGGACCCTTCTCTCATTGTGGGGAGCACTCGGGGATGGTTGCGTTTCCTGCCTCATCCCATTACTGAGACTTGCTACTCATCTCCCTTCGGGGCACTCTCTTACCCGAGTTGAGATACCTCTGCAACTGAGGGGTTGACTCCATGTCATTTAAAATGGACTTTCCAGCTACATTTGTAAAATTTCATGATGCTCATAAGAAATAATAAATCTATGCAATTTAGTTGAGAAAAATTTCACCTCAACTCAGAGCCCTGAATGGAAACTGACTCGCTGTAATCAATGCATCAGCACTGCTTATCTCAGTGCTAACTAATCAACAAATTTTACTGACCAATAAATACCATGAGACAGGCTTTGTTCCAGGTGCTTAAGGATGCTGGGATAAATAAGAAAGGCAAGGCGCGTGTCCTCCTGAAGCTGATAATTGAGGGATGCAAACTTTGTATTTACTGTTCAGCATGTAATCAAGTCTTGCTGTGCTGTGCTGCTGGGACCCTCTCGGAACCTGGTGCTCGTGCCTCCAGCTGCCACAGTGTTGGTAGCTGACAGTCCTCAGCGAAGCCCCTCTTTGGGTACTGCCTTTAGTGGAAGAGAATGGCTTGGGTCCAAGGTCTCATCCTCCTCGAGAGGCACCCGAATCCAATGGCCAGCTGTTCGTAATGGTATGATGCAAAGACGCAGTCCCCCACTCGTGGCCGGGACTGATTTTTTTTCTTAGCCTTGTTCTACAAGTGAGCTAATTTCTTTGTTAAGAGAGCAGAAAATAATGACCTTGGTCATTTCTAAGAAAACAGAATACATAGTGACTTTGGTCATTTCTGAATCTTGCTCTTTCTTCTGTAAGGATCTACTATTTCCTTGAAATCTGTGTCCTAATTATAAACATATGTTTGTAGAATAACCTTTTAAAACTTGGTGTCTCTTTTTCCAACCATATTTGATACTTAATCCAAGTCAGTATTTCAAAGGAGGTCTTCCAAACTGGAACTTTTTCTTGCTTTTAGAACCATCAAAATAAAAGTTGGCCGGGCGCGGTGGCTCACACCCGTAATCCCAGCACTTTGGGAGGCCGAAGTGGGCAGATCACTTGAGCTCAGGAGTTTGAGAACAGCCTGACCAACACAGTGAAACCCCGTCTCTACTAAAAATACAAAAAATTAGCTGGGAGTTGTGTTGTATGCCTGAGAATTGCTTGAACCCAGGAGGCGGAGGTTGCAGTGAGGTGAGATTGCACCACTGCATGCCAGCCTGGAGTGAGACTCCAGAGTGATAGTCTGTCTCAAAAATAAATAAAATAAAATAAAGCAAATGTTTAATTAATTTAAAACAAATGTTTAAAAAACAAGCATACACAAGGTCCACATGAGACTCACTGGTGGAATTTGAGTTTAGCATACCCCGCTTAAAAACATTTCTAGGAGACGATTAAAGGATGTCATTCCTCTTTGTCTGTCACAGGTTTCTATATGCTGCAAGTGACAGACAAGTCTACTGGAACTGACTTTAAGGTAAAGCAGTTGTTCTCAACTTGGGCCTATTTAGCATCCTCGCTCCCCCTCCCCAGGGAACATGTGGCAACGTTTGGAGCATTTTTGGTTGTCCCAACTGAGGAGGGGGCGCTACTGGCATCCAGTGGCTAGAGGCAGACGTGCTGCTCAACATCCAGCAGTGCAAAGGACAGCTGCTGTGACGAAGAGTGGCCCAGTCCAATGTCAGAAGAGCTGAGGTGGAGAGGCCTGATGTGATGGCAGTGGCAGCTCAGCATCCCTTTCCAAGGAGAAAGGAATTCCCTCCCGGTAGCTTCTCCAAAGGAAGAGCACGTTTCTGGTTTCCCAGAAGTCCCAGCAAATAGCCGCCCAGCCTCACTGCCTCAGGAGGGTCTTGCTCACTGAAGCCATGCCACAGGGTGATACATGATTTAACTCAGTCATGGCCTGACACTGGAGCTGGGGAGCGGGAGGAGGGGGCCCCTAGAAAAAAACTGAGGTAGGCTCTCAGCAAAAGAAAAGTGAATGTATGGGTACTAGCAGGAAGAGAAAGAGAGAGGTTTCCTCTCCTGACTGCAAAGCAGGGCTTCCATGGGACTATGCAACGAAATGTCTTTTGGGTGTTTTCTTTGCACAGTTAAGGAAATACTGCAGAACCAAGTGAAAGCCATGTTGTGCCATTGGGGTCCGATTGCTCCAGTGCCACCAGACTATGGGCCCTCTGATGGGCAGCCTGAGCCTTCAAGGGGTATCTGGGGCCCAGAGTAACCCTGAGTGTCCAGAGTAATCCATTGGAACTAGGATGGATGCAGGAGTGCCACACTTCCCAAAGAATCCCTCTGTAGAACCTCAAGTCCTGCATGTGTGTGAGCCCATGTGTGTCTGTGTGTGTTGGGGTGGTGATGGAGGGAAGTGCTTTGGTTTCACCTAAAACCCCCAAACCTTTAGGATAACGATTAGCAATCTGCTCTTTCCCTTTTCTTTTCTATCCAACCCACCCCCATTAGGAATTACTGTACACAGTGAGAAATGATAGTAATAACTAATATCATTGCGTGCTTACTACGTGCCCGACACCTTAAATGCAAATGGCCACAAGGCACCTGTGGCAAACATATATTTTTATTCCCTTAGAAGGTGAGACAACTGAAACCGAAAGTGGTTATCTGAGACTAGTGCGTGGCTCAAGGGAATGGCGTGGAGGCAGAGAAGACATGGTGAATTGTTGCTCTAAATCAGATTAGATCACTGTGGCTCACAAACACGGTCCTGCTCTAATGAAGCTCTGTCTGGATGTGTCCTGCTTCAGTTAAGGATGTAGAAGGGGACATGTGGCCTGCCACTCTCAGGCTGGGGCTCCAAGAGCCAGCACCAGCACGTGATCTGCCTGCCCCCTCTGCCTCCTCCACAACGACTACCAACATGGTGATATTCCAGAGAAAGCTGCGCCATCAGTCAACCTGCATCCCAGGGGCCTCGGGCAGAGCAAGAGCAGACCTGAAATGGATAAGAACTGTGGGCAAGTGAAGAGTCTTTGGTAGAGGAAACTCCTGAGATCTTGCAGCTGTTTGCCATCCTAGAAGAGTGTAGTTATGCTGATAGATTCAGGGGACCTTGGGACTTTTGGCCTTAAAGATTTGGGTCCCTAGAGTTCGCAGCTGAGAGGAGTGCATGGCAGAGTCTCCTTTGGTGCGCTGTTGTGCTAGCCATGGGACCCGTGTGCAGAGGATTTACAATGAAGCAGTGGTCAGGTGGGTCCCACCTTCCCACACCCCTGGGTTGCTGGGATTGGGGGAGTGGTGAGCATTGGAAGGAGGTACTCAGAGGGGAGAGGGCTTCAGCCTATAATCTGATATCTAGGTAGACATTTGCCCTATTGTGAAATAAATGAAGTAAGGATTTCTAGGATCTTTTATATGAAATAAAATTAGGCCCAGATGGTTTCACTGGTCAAATTTTCTAAATGTTTAGGAGAGAAACAATAACAATGCTATACAGAGTTTTCCAGATGATAGAAAAAAGGGAACACTTTCTATTATGAGGCATCTACCCTGAATATCAAAATCTGACAAGGAAAAGACAGGAAAATCACAAGATGCTTAATTCCCTAATAAGATATTAGCAAACCAAATCAACTGGTGTATAAAAAGGATAGAACATCATGTTCAGATGTGGTTTATTCTAGGGATTCAGAGTGGTTTAACTTTTGAGAGTCGATGTAATTCTTTAGATTACTAGAACAAAAGGGGGAAATCGTATGCTCATCTTGATAGATGAATAAAAAAATTGGACAAAATTCAGCACTCCTTCATGATAAAAACTCCCAGCAAACTAGGAACAGAAAGGAACTTTCATAATCCAATAAAGAATATTTACAAAAAACCCACAGCAGCAAACATGATACTCAATGGCGAAACATTGAAAACTCTAGGGAAAGCTGAGGCTTTAAACAAACAGGTTTAAATGGAGTCCCCAGAAAAGCATGTGTACTTGTGACACATGGGTACATATGCACACATATGAATGTTTCGGCTTCATAAATGCAGTGATAGTTTTCTTTCCGAAAAGACCCTGAAGACCAAGCCTTTGCTCACTTCTGTGTTGATTGAAACACTGTTTGAAATGTTGAAATCTAAGGAAACTTTGGCTAAACTCACAAAAACAAAACCAAACAGGCCAAAAAGAAATCAGATATCTGATCAGGACTCCATATTGTGAAGGTTTTTGTGGTCACACAAATAGTGCATTAGAATGAGTTCTCTCTGTGAAGTCTGATCTTTGAAACTTTAGTGGTGCCTTTGGTTCCTGAGCTCTCTTGAATAATGAAGAGGGTCTATAGAGTGTACATTTCATATGGGCCAGTGGTTCTCAACCTCGAGAAATGTCTGGACAAATCTCTTTCAAAGAAAAAAATTTCTGACAGAATCCCCCAGTGTTTAAATAAATTGTCATTGTTGTAGTACTTCAGTATGTACAGTCCCTAAAGCTATGCATAAACTCCATTTACTTTAATTTATAATTTTATAATTTATAGTTTATATAATTATATAATTTATATATTTAATGATCACCATTCTAACTGGTGTGAGATGGTATCTCATTGTGGTTTTGATTTGCATTTCTCTGATGGCCAGTGATGATGAGCATTTTTTCATGTGTCTTTTGGCTGCATAAATGTCTTCTTTTGAGAAGTGTCTGTTCATATCCTTCACCCACTTTTTGATGGGGTTGTTTTTTTCTTGTAAATTTGTTTGAGTTCATCGTAGATTCTGGATATTAGCCCTTTGTCAGATGAGTAGGTTGCAAAAATTTTCTCCCATTCTGTAGGTTGCCTGTTCACTCTGATGGTAGTTTCTTTTGCTGTGCAGAAGCTCTTTAGTTTAATTAGATCCCATTTGTCAATTTTGGCTTTTGTTGCCATTGCTTTTGGTGTTTTGGACATGAAGTCCTTGCCCATGCATTAAAAAGTCAGGAAACAACAGGTGCTGGAGAGGATGTGGAGAAATAGGAACACTTTTACACTGTTGGTGGGACTGTAAACTAGTTCAACCATTGTGGAAGTCAGTGTGGCGATTCCTCAGGGATCTAGAACTAGAAATACCATTTGACCCAGCCATCCCATTACTGGGTATATACCCAGAGGATTATAAATCATGCTGCTATAAAGACACATGCACACGTATGTTTATTGCGGCACTATTCACAGTAGCAAAGACTTGGAACCAAGCCAAATGTCCAACAATGATAGGCTGGATTAAGAAAATGTGGCACATATACACCATAGAATACTATGCAGCCGTAAAAAATGATGAGTTCATGTCCTTTGTAGGGACATGGATGAAGCTGGAAACCATCATTCTCAGCAAACTATCACAAGGACAAAAAACCAAACACGGCACGTTCTCACTCATAGGTGGGAATTGAACAATGAGAACACATGGACACAGGAAGGGGAACATCACGCACCGGGGCCTGTCGTGGGGTGGGGGGAGTGGGGAGGGATAGCCTTAGGAGATATACCTAATGCTAAATGACGAGTTAATGGGTGCAGCACACCAACATGGCACATGTATACATATGTAACTAACCTGCACGTTGTGCACATGTACCCTAAAACTTAAAGTATATTAAAAAAAAGTGGTAATGGGAAGGAGGGACTTTTACTGTAAAAAAAATTATATATTTAAATTTATAAATTTAAAAATTCTGCAAGTACATAGACTCTATACCAAAATCACTGCTCTTAACGTGAATCTGGAATGGACTGTTAAGGTTCAGTTTCTTTTCTATTTTTAATTCAGGATGACCATTTTAATATCTTCTGCAAAATGATGCTATTATTCTGCCATTTCTCTCTATTCAAACCACCAGCAAGCTTTCCTGTAACACTCTGATAGGTCATCTGGCCAGTGGTTGGCTCCAGGTATCATTAGGTCCAGGGTGGGCAAGCTGTAGCTTGTGGGCCAAACTCAGCCTGCTACCGGTTTTTGTAAATAAAGTTTTATCAGAAGACAGCCATGTCTGCTTATTCATATTTAGTCTGTGGCTGCTTTCACACTACATCAGCCATCAGGTAAATGTGACAAAAGCCAAAAAGCCTGCAAAGTCTAAAGTATTTACCATCTGGCCCTTTACAGAAAAAGCTTACTGACCCCTGATTGACAGGATAAGCTCTATTCTTTTATTAGCTCATTGCAATTAAGGTAGTACTTTTTGACACTAATACCCTCATAAAGCCCAATGCAGAAGCAAGCATTGATTATATCAAGGGACAGTACTTGGTAATGGGGTAGGCATTCAGATCACTCAGGATCGATTTACTGATTATAAATTATGTTTCTGGAGCAACTTAGACCACTTCACACTACTAGATGCTAAGTATTTAGCACTGACATAAAGTTAGAGGTGCTATGGTGTGAAAATGTCCCCTCCAAAATAAAGGTGTTGCCAATGTGATAGTATAAAGAGGTGGGACTCTATACATTTAAGAGGTGATCAGGCCATGAAGGGTCCTCTTTCATGAATGGGATTAGGCACCCTTGTAAAAGGGCTTGATGGAGGGAGTCTGTGTCTTTTTGTTCCTTCTGCCTTCAGCTATGTGAACATGCAGCAGGTAGGCCCTCACCACATGCTGGCACCTGGATCTTGGACTTCCCAGCCTCTGGAACTGTGACAAATAAATTTCTGTTCTTCATAAATTATCTAGTCTCAGGTATTTTGTTGTAGCTGCACAAAACAGATTAAGACAAAAGGGAATAATTGCTGGGGGACAGTTGTGAATGGAAAAACACACTTACTCCCCTCACATAAGCTTAGCAGGATGGATGGCTTTATGTAAGTGAGGTGAGATGCAACAGACATCATGGGATCCCACAATAGGGGAAGTCGGGAACAGAAGAAGCACCTGGGAAGAAATCATGTTTGAGCTGAGACTTTGCGTATGTGTAGGAGTTAGATAAGCCAAGAGGATAGGAGGAAACTTCCAGGCAGGATACAGAGCATGTGCCCAGGTACAGTCTTAAAACTTTTGAGGAATGGAAAAATGAAGATGTCTATGGATACATTGGCCACATACATCTGAGTGATTTGCACACTCTGACTTTCACCTATTTATGTTTTTGGCCAGGGTTCCATGTTAGAATGTCGAGATAGCATCTCTGGGATAGTTCGTTGCTGGACATGTATTGACATTAAATTCCATGTTCTCTTAGTACAGGTGAAGAAGTTTCGCTTTCCTACCCACCTTGTTCCTACACAGTCTCAAAAGTAAAAGCAGACAGACCAGTCTGTATTTGCCAAACTCTTTCATGCTCTGAGCTTGTAATATATTGGCCTATTTCTCCTTTTCCCCAAAGAAGGAAACTTTGCTCTCATATTTCTTTTTATGGTGAGACAAACTCATACGTACATATTTCACAGGAGTTAAAAAAATACCTAATTTCAAGTCTCAGAATACTCCTTAGTGATACTTTCTCCTCTTTCCTCATCTAGACCAATTAGATACAAATGCCCTCAATGGAGTGTGGAAAGAATATGTTATTCTGCAAAGGGTTTATTTTAGAAGGAATGTGTTAAGAGTGAGAGCTGTTTGGTTAAACCTGCTTAATGGCTGTGTGCATCCTTGCTCATGACAAACCAAGCACAGTCTCTTTCCTGGAGCTGGCACAAGAAGGTGCTGGGAGGTGGGTGTTTGCAAACCAGTTCACGTGAAAGTGCCTAATTTAATGAAGTCTGTGTTAAAGCATGGCTCCCCATGTCCCCATGGTAAGACAGTCCTGAGCCAGCTGGCTCTCTGTCCTGTGTGCGCTGGTATCCTTGATGGGAGCCTGTGGAAACTGGGTGCAGAGAGCATGATTTCAATTCCTGGCCTGGTTCCATGCAACCTGCTAAGGTCCTCTGGACAAGTCATTTTATACATTTGGGCCTGAGGTGTTTGCACCAGATGATCACTAAAGTCCCTTCTGGCTGTAGCATTCTGTGAATGAATCTATTGAATTTGTTGAAAATCCCTAGACAGATGGAAATGGAGGTTGAAAGTTTATTTAGTACAGCATTTTATGGGGGAAATCAGCACAACTGCAAGCCCTCCTCGCACTGCTTGCTGCTGCCATTTAAGCTAGTCACCTGTTTAACAATAGTAATAATTTGATTTGATCTCAAGGACAATTGAGATTGAAGGAAGGTCGTGCATTTGAGTGTCTAAAGGATGACATCCATGTTTATAACTCCTCCCCCCTCAGAGCTCTTGTCTGAAAGACCACTGTTCCAGAACACCTGGGGCTTCTTTACCTGAGTATTATGCTATTCTCATTAAGCACAAGAACATGCAACAATTACGTAGAAGTGTGCGTGTGGGGAAAATTCAACACATTTCACAAGGGAATGGCGAGGGAGTGGGTATACAAAGCCGGCTTTGAACCTGCAAACCCGGGCCAGCCAACATGTCACAGGTGAGAGCGTGTTAGTGAGAGGGTGATGACAGTTCTGGGACCATTAATTCATGGATCCTCAGATACACTCGGGCAATTGTTCTGGGTTTCCGGGAGGTGCGAGGGCGTTCCTCCTCCAGGGCGCGTGCAGGCCACGCTGAGCAGCCCTGCTGAACGTCTCCCGGTGTGCCGTCTCTCTGTTTCTCTGTTCCCCTTTCCGTCTTCTCTCTTATGTTCCTACTTGTCCTTTCTTCCTGACTTCCTCCTTTGTTCCAATGTGATGATTATGGACGAGTTAGAAAGAGGTAGTAAAACAAAATGAAGATAGTCTATTCGAATATTTGGCCACCACCACTATAGCATAATATAAAATGCAGAAAAACCAGTTGGCAACTTCTCATTGATTTGTAGGCCGTATGACGCCCCAGGTGTCATCAGGGCAGGTGGAGAGTGTCTCCTGCATCATGGAATAAGTATGAAGCTTTGGCTCCGGCAATGACCACAGGACGTGGCATAAAAATGAATTTTTGTGTGGGGTAGAAATCTTTCCTGTTTGTGCTAAGAGCATTTGTCCCTTGTTATACACATAACACATATACAACCTCCCCCACACCCAACACACACGCAGCACATCCAAATCCAACACACCACACACACATACACATATGTACACATCCAAAACACATTGACACCACACAGACTCCACACACCACACACACTCAACCACTCCCCACAAACTCTAAACATATAACTAACACACCACACAACACACACAAGCCTAATGCACCAGATAAACATACATATATGCACACACACACCCAATACACACACTACAGCCAAACCCAACACACCACACACACATACACATATGCACACATGTACACATACCCAACACAGACACAGCCAACACACATAGACACCACACACACCACACACACTCAACCCCCTCACAAACTCCCAACATATACCCAACACACACACCACACATGTACACATATGCACACACCCCAAACACATTGACACCACACACCACACACACTCAACCTCTCCCCACACAGACTCCTAACATATACCCAACACACACACCACACAAAACACACAAACACAATGCACCACACAAACATACACATAAGCACACACACCCAACACATACACCACACCCAAACCCAACATGCCTTACATACACACACATATGCACACATGTTAACACACCCAATGCACATACACACCACGTATATATTTTACACACCACACACACTCAACACACCATACACACAAACCCCCAACATATACCCAACACACACCACACAACACACACAAACCCAACACACACATACGCACACAACACACACCCAACACACACGCACACAACACACACATACGCACATGCATACACACATGCAATACACATACACACCACACACACGCTCCACACACAAACCTCCACTATATCCCCAACACATGCACCACACCACACACAAACAACACACCAAACACACATACACATATAAACACACATACCCACACCCAGCACATATACACACCACACACCCTCTACACACCACACACAAACCTCCAAATATACCCAACACACACACCAACCCAATGCATTACACACACATATACAAATATACACACACTCAGCACACACACCCAACACACACTGACATCCCACACACTCCACAACAGACTGCACACACAACCCCCCCATATACACACCTAACACATACACACACACCATACCACATGTATCCACCACACATGTACACATGTGCACGCACACACCACACGTGTGTGCCCACTCACAGCCGGTTGGGGAAAAGCAGGCACAGCCAGTCAGGGGTGAGCAGCTGAAGAACCCTGATGGGAGCAGGTAGCCTGGAGGGACGTGGGGTTAACTCTTTCCAAATAAGGAGCTTTCCAAACTGCCATTTCCGTATTCTAAGGCTTGACAGCTTTTGAAAGGATGAAAAGAGCGTGTATTTCCCAGAAATCCTTCATGTGACTATTTGCTTCATTTCATTGCCTCAGAACACCAACAACAAAAAACCCACTCACACCCTTGCTGGTGGTTGCTACAGTGCAATTGGATGCAGGCTTTTGTTCAGAAGTTTGCAGCAGTCCGGGAAGGAGGTTTTCTTCCTCCCGGAGCTGAGAAGGCCTGTCTTCAGCACCAACGTGTCTTCTGGCCTTGCCAATAAAGAAGTAAGAAGCCACTGTGAAAAAACCATCATTCTCAACAATAGGCCAATAAACGGTTGGCAGAAATGCCATGCGCGCCCCTCCGAGGACGGGGCAGCGTGTTTGAAGAGTCACCATGGTAGTGATATTTTATGAGCATGAGTCACTTGTCTGTTTTTCAGGGAGCGCTTTGCTCGGCCCATCTCTTTTAGTACATTTCCATTTGGTGTGGTTTGGCTGCTGAGTGCAGTGTGGCAGCAAGTTACTTAAAAACATTTCACAAAAAGCCAGATTCCCCAACGCTGGCATACCTGTGGACCACATAGATGGCTGTAATTGCAAACAGCTGCCCACCCACCCACGGAACAGTGAGAGGTCATTTTAAAACATGTTAAAAATAGCCTGCCCCAGGAGCGGCTGGTTCATTTGTTGATTCAAAAATATTTGCCACCAAGAAGCGTGTTCTGAACATATACTCCAGTTAACATTTCAGAGGTTCACTCAGGACTAGTCCAAGGTTAACTTTAGTCCAGTTGCTCTGTGTATCCATGGATTCAACTAACCACGGATGACAAATATTCAGGAAAAAAAACCAATAAAAAATAACAACACAACAATAAAAATAACACAAATTAAAAGAATGCACTATAAAACTACTTATATAGCATTTACATTATATTAGGTGTTATAAGGACTTGAGATGATTTGAAGTATACAGGAGGATGTGTGTAGGTTATATGCAAATACTATTTTATATCAAGGGCATGAGCATCCATGCATTTTGGTATCCAAGGGGGGCCCTGGGACCAATCCCTGGTGGATACCGTAATTAATAATGATGATGATGGTGATAGCACATATTTATGGAGCACTTCCTCTGTGTGTGGTGCCCTCTCGGCATTGTGCGTGCACTAAGAGCCCTCACACCCCATGAGCTGAGTACTGTCCTGCTTCACACCTGCATGGGAATTTCTGAGAGGTGCTAGGAAGGCTGTACAGTGTAAAAATATCTCCCTTCTCCATTTGACAAGTCGTGTTTGTTAGTTTAGAATTACCATAATAAAGAGTGTTCCTCAACTAGTCTTTAAGGTGCCCTGAAAATAGAAAGAAAGTAGGAGACAGAGGGAAAAAGGGAGGAAGGAAAGAATCAGGGAAGGAGGAAAAGAAGGAAAGAAGGAAGGAAAGAGAGAAGGGAGGAAAGGAGGGAGAGAGGAAAGAGGAAGGAGAGAAAGTTCTAAAGTCAACTCAGTTTTTAAGGACTGTTAAACAGGTTTGTTTCTGTGGGACTTCTCAGAGCCTTTATTGTGACTTGGAGAAGGTTGGCATATGCAGTGTTTCCCAGACTTGACTTCTGATCCATTATTTCTAGGGCTGGTCTTGATGACTCCATGTTAGAATTGTCCCTGTGGGTGCTACACAGCGCCCTCAAGAGGCAGGCCTCTTTTAAATGCATGTGACCCTAGGGAATTCTTCACACCTGCGAGGCAACTGGTTTCACTTACATTTTTTCTTCACAACGGTAGAGGCATGGGATACTTAGGTAAGATTGTCCCCCTCTTCTTGCAGTGTTTATGGAGCACCTACTCTCTGCTAGGGAATTTGGAGAAGATATACCTTAATAAGGTTTGTGGGTGTGTAGAGGTACTGAAAAAATGGGCAGAGTTATGAAAAAAGAATAAAAGGGCATTCCTGAGTCTTAGCAGATTTTTGTAAACATGTGCAAACTAACCAACAATCTAGTAAGCCATACAATTTTGCCAACCTATAAAGGGTTGGTATCACCAAAGCATATATACAAAAGCCCATATAAAGTATTTTAATTGATCAGTGCTAAAAATATCATTAGAAAAGTTATCTGACCTGTTATATTAAGTTGATAATAGTAATGACTAGGGTGATAAATAAAAACAAATACATGGTAAACATAAATATATCATTTTATTTAATTTCCCAGTCACCTTCTGAGATAGGACAAGTAGTGAATTCATTTCACAAGTGACCTATCACAAAGTTATTTACAAAAACCAGTTAGGATAGTTTATTTATAGTGTGTTAAAGAAGCATTGGGAAATCAGCTAACATCATTTGTACATCTGTGAGACTTAACAGCTTTTCCTAGACATTTGCTCAATGCCAGCACTGTCTTCTGCAGGGCATGAGGCATATAAATAGAACCTAATGGGTGCAAGGGGCTGGCGGGGGGCTTTTGGCCCATTTTATTTGTTTGCTGACTTTACTGTACTCACATTAAAGATTACTGCTTTGACTGGTTCCTTAATTTTGAGATAACTGCATTAGATCTTAATTTAACTTTCTGCCTCAGTATATGTGTTTGCAATAGAACTTGCAAAAAAAAAAAAAAAAAAACAAGGCAAAACCAAACTGAAACAAACGAGACAGGAAGATGTCACGGTGACTCAAGTACACGTCTCACGGTCCTGCCTGTAACAACAACAACATAAAGTAGCTTCGAAATAAGTCATTATGAGTCGCAGGGGGAAATGAACTGACAGGAACTCATAGTGTTTTAGCTATAAAGAGGCTATGTTTCTGTCCATGGAGGGAACAGGGTGTTTCTTTCCCCTTTTTCTCAGGTGATGTAAAAAAATAAATTTATATTTAAATGCTTATGCTTTAATTTGTCCTTTGGTCTTTTCTTGTTCAACCTCATTAAAAACAAGGGCAGAAAAATGACCAAGTTTTACAAACATGCAGTCACTCTAATAAAATCCGACATGTGATTCAAGCAGAGAAGGATTGGTTGAGTGGAGACCTAGGCCCCAGCTTCCCAGCTGTATAGATTTGAGCGAGTTGCCTATCCTTGAAACTTCCATTTCCTTATCTAGAAAACAGTCCAGGCCTTGTCTACCTTGCAGGATGGCTGTGAAGATCAAATGGATAATTACTTAGTTGGTTAGTTAGTATCCTGCTCTTTTCCAAAAAAATAAAGAGAAAGATGTCAAGCGATTGCCTCAGTAGATGGGCTTGCTTCGAGACTAGAACTCACTGCAGACATGTAAAGCACTATTACTCATCAAGTCCGTAGAAGGACAGAATGCTAAACAAGACTAGAATTTATACCTAGAGCCCTAGATACTGGAAAAGACAGCCTCATCACAAGTGGGCTTCACTCCTGCTGAAGTTCTTCATGATTTATCCAGTATTGCAGAAAAAAATAGATTATTTTGCATCTCAGGGGTCAGGAGGACTTGAGAATTTAGCACCATGGAAGAACTGCAGAATCACTAGTTTCTCAGTGCTGTGTGCTTAGAACCACACTGCTTTATCAAGGCATGGATCCTGATGCTTTTTAGTGTCCGTCTTCCCTATTAAACTGCAGGAGTCACTGAGGCAGGGTCCAAGTCTGTTTTGCTCACTGTGGGGTCCCTGGAGCCTACTGTGGCTGGCACATGGTAGGCCTTCAATAGTACTCCTTGAATAAAAGACTAAATGATGGAGCGACCCAGCACATCTGCCCCTCCTGCTTCTCAATGGGCTGCACTGGAGTAAGGTAGCAGGCTCAATCAAGCAAGAGCTCACTACTAACTAAAAGGTGGGAGGGCGAGGCCCAGTGAGGTGGCCAGGCAAGTTAGACAGAGCCCCCACTCTGCATGTACCCCTGGCTGGATGCCCTTCCTGCACTCTGAGGAATGTACATCTGCTCTGGCCATGCTCGGTTGAACTGAAATTATAGTATCTTGTTCCACGCTTCAAACAGAACCAGTGTGAATGGCCTTCCCAATAGCTTTAGTCAGTGGAAAAACTGAGCAATGTGGCCCAGCTTGTGGCCCGTGAACCTTCAGCACAAGCACATCAAATAGATAAGACCCCAATTTTTGTCTACATGGCAAAAATGCATTGGGATCCATACATCACACACGCAGGTATATGCCAGCGTGAATGGTTGAGACATGTTAAGGAATCAATTAAGTTAGGGACATAGCTGATGGAGTGAATGAGGTTCTGACACACACACACACACAAAAACACAGCCAGGCGGGGCGCCGTGGCTCACGCCTGTAATCCCAGCACTTTGGGAGGCCGAGGCGGGCAGATCATGAGGTCAAGAGATCGAGACCATCCTAGCCAACATGGTGAAACCCCGTCTCTACTAAAAATACAAAAATTAGCTGGATGTTGTGGCGCCGGCCTGTAATCACAGCTACTTGGGAGGGTGAGGCAGGAGAATAGCTTGAACTCAGGAGGCAGAGGCTGCAGTGAGCCAAGGTCGTGCCGTTGCACTCCAGCCTGGCAACAGAGTGAGACTCCGTCTCAAAAACAAAACAAAACAAAACAAAAACACAGCCAGAAAAGTGGTGACCGGCTCTCCTGATAAAACATTAGTGTGTGACAGACACATTGTTTTCTGATTTGGAAAATAAGGACTATGGAAAGTAAGGGACGTGAGTGGGCAGGGGAACTAATATCATGACAATATTTCACTTTGAGCTAAAAAAGCTCCTAATTTCACTAAATTTTTTCAGCATCTGCAATATCTAGGAATTATGCATAAATAGATATGCCTATCTAATTTGGGTAGGAAAAGTTTCCCCAAATTGAAGGAAAAGTAGATTTAAAATGTTTTCAAATAAAGAATTCAGATATTCTGCAGTTTCCAAAACCAAATTAAAGTGTCACAAAGGAGTCTGGGTGCGGTGGCCCACGCCTGTAATCCCAGCACTTTGGGAGGCCGAGGTGGGTGAATGACTTGAGGTCAGGAGTTCGAGACTAGCCTGGCCAACATGGTGAGACCCCCCCATCTCTACTAAAAATACAAAAATTAGCCAGGCGTGGTGGCACACGCCTTTAGTCTCAGCTACTCTGGAGGCTGAGGCACGAGAATTGCTTGAACCCAGGAGGCAGGGGTTGCAGTGAGCTGCGATTGTGCCAGTGCACTCCAGCTTGGGAGACAGAGTGAAACCCTGTCTCAAAAAATAAAATAAAATAAAATAAAATAAAGTGTGTCACAAAGGAAAGTAACTCAATTACACAAATAAAGTGGTCACTACCTAATTGTTACTGATCCTTTCAGAAGGAACATTTAATCGTTAGATGTTTATTCTTCCTTTGACAGCCAGTTCCTGGTGGAAGCCACAGGCTCACTGCCTGCTCTTATCTTAGTATTATCTCTTTTAGAAATGAAACGGCTTAGTCTCCGAAGGAATACATTGCATTGAAATGAACCAGGCAAAAGGAACCCAACAGTTATTGTCTTTGATCAGGGCACAGAATATTGCTTTATGCTAAAATGAGACGTTTATGGTGTCTTTACTTATGTGAATTAAGAAACGAGGGCTGTGTTGAATATCATAACGTAAATAAAAGACATTCTTGGATCGTATCATTTTAGGAATGCCTTGTTGCAGGCAAATGTCAACTGCCAGAGAAATGAAGATAGATTGAATGGCCTAGGAGGCGAGCCAGCACTGTGCCAGCCAAGGGCCAAGCCAGCCACCACACAATTCGATCCTGGCCTGGCTTTTCCCTAAGACCGTTCCCGCCGCTCCCCTGTCCTGGTGCCTTAAGGGAGAGCCGTATTTAACATGTGGCCGGTCTCCTATTTGATTCCTGGCTTCCTAATGTTAAATTTTCTTCACCTCACAAAAACCATTATCCTGATTTCTTCTATCTTTCCTGACTAGTCAGGGGTAGATAATTAAGGTTGCATCTAAACCCTTCTCTCTTCCATCTTTCCCAAACATCCATCCACACTACAGGGCAGCAACATCTCATTACGTAGATTGAAGCATTGGGAAACCAGGTATTGGTCGGTCAAGACAGGCTTGTCTAGGAAGCGACTTGGAGCACAAGCCTGAATTACTGTTGGCAAACTTTGCAACACTGTTCTGTTCCAGGAATAAGGGAGATGATGACCATGTAACTTGGAAAATTTGGTTTGGGGCAAATGATATGCTACATGATACATTTCCTGCTATGGAGAATGGCATGAACAGAAGAGGGAAGAAAGGTAATCCAAGTGGTCTTCAGTAAGAACGCCTTAGCCTCCGAAAGCCTGGTAAGGTTATGTGTTCAGAGTCTGAAATCCACATGCATGAGGCAGATGTTTCCATTTCTGATTTCATTTCAGGATTGTGAGGTTGAAAACAAAACTGCTTAGAAATTATTTTTGAGATTTTTATGGTAGGAGGCCTAACTAAGCTGTGACCTCTTGTGGGAAGAAATTTTTAAAAATAGACAAGCGTGAAACTTACAGAAAAAGAATTTTTATTTCTTTGTCCAACAAAGAAGAACTTCTTGTCATCTATTTCTTACCAATTTGGTTTTATCACCATTATTATAATTTTCTTTTAGTTTGGCAGTTAGTATTGTGAACTCTTGGGTAAAGAGGTTTTTGTTTAGAATTATAGCGTTTCTTGGAGCAGTAATTCACACCCGTTCAGCCTTATTTGCATTCACATCGGAAATTTCCAACCAGGACACTTACTTGGGCCAACTTTTTCTGGTCAGTTTTCTGTAGTGTGTTACTTAGCTTGTCTAGAGTCCACTAAAATGCTTTTCAGACATGTTCAGCTGCTGGAAGCTTGTTAATTTTGGGCACATGTAGGACTCTAATTGACATGAAATATAATTTACATATCTGTGATGAATACATTCTTTTTTTTCCATCTATTATTCTGATTTTCTTTTTCCAATAAAGGGCTTATCTTTTACATGTATTTGTATCTAATCAGTATCTAATTCTTCATCCTATCTCCTGTTTGTTCATTATCATGAGTTCAGCATGGTTTGGTTTATAACTGATTCTCTTTTTTTTTAATTTAATTTTATTATTATTATACTTTAAGTTTTAGGGTACATGTGCACAACATGCACGTTTTTTACATATGTATACATGTGCCATGTTGGTGTGCTGCACCATTAACTCGTCATTTAGCATTACGTATATCTCCTAATGCTATCCCGCCCCCCGCCCCCCACCCCACAACAGTCCCCGGTGTATTCTCAAAGAACTCAACTGGGCAAATACTAGGTCATAGGCATATTTCATGCCTATGTGTGAGGCTTTATTTTATGTGAACAGAGCAAGCACATATTTTATCTTGTCCGGAGCTACATGGGTCATAGAGGTGAAGTTAAAAAAAAGAGAGAGAGATCCAGATAGAAAAAAAGTTAATATTCCCTCTACTTTTGTGCAGATTTGAAAATTTTTATGATAAAAATGTTTTAAAATATCTCATATATACAGTCAATCCTCATTATTTGCCATTCCATATTTGCAAATTTGCCTGCTTGCTCAAATGTACTTGTAACCCACATCAACGCTTGCAGTGCTGTTGTGGTCATTCATGAACATCTGCAGAGCAGCAGATAATTTGAGTCGCTTGATGTGCATGATCCCTGCTGAGGCTGAACAAGACATCATCGCTCTGCCTTCTTGTTTCAGCTCTCATACCATACATAAGTGTCTTTTTTGCAGTCTGTTTAACTATGGTTTTTGCATTTTTGTGCTTTTTGTTGGTGATTTCACTCCTTAAAATGGCTCCCCAGCAGTGCTGAAGTGACTATTGTTCCTAAATGCAAGAAGCTATGATGTGTCTTACAGAGAAAATATGTGTTTTAGATAAGCATTGTGCAGGCATGAGTTATAGCTATTGGCTGTGAGTCCAATGTTAGTGAATCAACAATGTATATTAAATAAGGTGACTTTAAACAGAGACACTGTTCATACAGGGTTTTATGTTGATCAGTTGATGAACATGTTGTGGCCAGAGGCTCGCAGGAACCTAGCCCTGTATTTCCCTTAGGAGCAATGGTTCAGTATTCACTAATTCAGTGCACCTTGGATAACAAGACTCATCTGCTCACATGTAAATACATTGCATTGCATCTAACTAGCACTAAGGAAATGCTGGTATGTTGTGATCATGGAACTGTGTGTGTATATCAGACAAGTTAGGGTCTGATCTACGAAGGGTCCTGTCCCCTATTCACTTGGTCCATTGTGGACAGGACCCATTTCTATTACTTAGATTGTACCACTGTCCATGATGTTCTCCAAGTCTTCTTTCTTTTTTTTTTTTTTTTGAGACGGAGTCTTGCTCTATTGCTCAGGCTGGAGTGCAGTGGTGCAATCTCAGCTCACTGCAACCTTCGCCTCCCAGGTTGCAACCTTTGCCTCCCAGGTTCAAGCAATTCTCCTGCCTCAGCCTCCCAAATAGCTGGGACTACAGGCACATGCCACCATGACCAGCTAATTTTTGTATTTTTAGTAGAGACCAGATTTCACTATGTTGGCCAGGATGGTCTCAAACTCCTAACCTCAGGTGATCCACCTGCCTCGGCCTCCCAAAGTGCTGGGATTACAGGCTCCAAGTCTTATTTCTATTGTTTCCTTTTAGCTGTGGCAATTGCCGTTGCGACCTCCTGGGTAAAGAGGTTTTGTTCCAAATGATCTACAGAGTAAAAGCTGGCAGGTCTATTCTCACTGCCCCGTTCTGAGGTTTCTCTCTCTGATGGGCTGCACTGTCCACAGGATCAGGAAACATGAATCTTCCTGAACTAGTAAGAGTTTATTTATCCCCCAGACCTCACATAGTACCTGGCAGGCAGTAGGTACCCAATTGCATGACTGCATAGAATACTAATGAAATGTACAGTCGTAAAACATGTTAAATTAAAAATCTTACAAAATAAGTAGTGACTAATGTCTAATATAACAGCTGGGAAATGGTACCCACAGGGCAGAAGCTGTCTTAGATGTTTAGAGACTTAGTATTGGTTACAGAACCTATAAAATGCACAGAAAAATAACCATATACGTCTATAAAACCACACAGATTTCTTGTGATAAATAATAGAGTTTATGGATTTTATTGGTTTGGCAACTGACAGCAATAACTGTAAATAAACAACTGAGGTAACCTTTATTAGTTAGACCAGAATAGTAAAATATTGCCCAGGGGACAGAAAAGCAAAATTTTAAAGCTGATATCCTGGCTTGGGAATTATTTCACAATTAAGGTAACTTCTATCAAGAGGGCAATATTTTCCAGCTGTTCCCTGGAACCTTTACCATTTACATTCTGCTTTGTATTTTTGTTGAGTAATAGAAGCAATTAATTCTAAGCATTATAGTTTATTCTGCATTTGGGCATCACGATTCTGAGGAATGGATTTTTTTTTTATCCAGGCAGTTGAACAGGATATAAACGTCATTTTAATAATAGGAACTGAGAATTTAATACTATGGTATTAAACTGTAAGTATAAGTGAATAATACTAGTCCTAGCTTACTTGATTTCCTACAGAATTCTGGCCTATTCATGGAATTTTTATTAAAGGAATGCAGTACTGCAACTTTTTTTTTTTTAAGTAAAGAAGATTTCTACAGAAATGCAAAGGAAAAAAAGGAAGATACACATTGAGATACTTATACAGTTCTTGGTGTAAAAAAATTCTCTTTGTCCAAAATATTCAGTAAAAAAACGAGAGGTAAGATGCGGTTTTCTCTTGAAGCATTTCCTTCACTCTTCATGTAACTTGGCTACATCAGTGTATGAATAAATATGGAACTACTTGAGGCCATACTATATATATTTTTAAAACCCAAGAATACTTTTGGAAAAGCCAAAAAGTATCAGTATAAAGTGAAAAATAAAATGAAACAGAAACTTTTCCGACCAAACAGACGTAAGCCAGATGTTAGAGTCTCCCGCGCAAGAAGGGCTGTGTAAGGCCCCTGTAGCTGTGCCGAGTGCATGCTAATGTGGCCAGAGAGAGGTACATGGCTTAAGTTCACTCTCTTTACACATAAAAATGACCGTTTCTCTCTGTTTTATTGTGGCACATTGACGTAAATATGGCTAGCTATGGCAATAAAAATCATGACTAGCTATTTTATAACTCAAGTCAGAATTTTCATTGAGTGAAAGAAAGAGGATATGTTACCAATGAAGAGAGATGTTTGATCAATTAAAATGAAAAACATATTTACTATACTTAACTCCTGTATATTTAAATATTATCCTACTACAAACTTAAAAGAAAAACTTTTCACTTACTTTTCCAGTGCTTTTTATGTTCTTCCCTTTCTTCTGCGTTTGCTGCCTTCTGCCAACTAAGCCACTATTTAATACACTTTCATTGAAACAAACTTCCGCCCTAACCAATCTGGGATGCGAAGAGAATCATAAGTTTTATTTAGGCACTTTGCGTTTTGGAAATTAAACAGAAAAAAAAATCAATATTCTTCTCCCACTGGCACAAACACATTACTTTTCTTTCTTTTTTTAGTTTTTTTCAACAAGGAGGAAAGGAAGATTAAAGAAATGGGATACTCGTAAAAATCTGTTTTCCACAGACATGCCTTATGTGACAGGCTGTGACCTAGAACCACATGCTTTTGGGGCTGTGGGCATGGTGACTATTTCTTGGCAGAAAGACAGATTTCAAGCAAGAACTCACTCTACGTCCACCCAAATAGGTTCCGGAACTTTTTGGCTCATAGGTGTCAAGGTCTTTGTGCACCTGAACCTGTAGAAGGCCGAGGGGAAATACACACAATATTTTTATTATAGGACTGTCCTTCTTGAAACACAGCCTGCAGGGCTCATGGTTTGAATTATAGGGTGTCTCATGTGAGGTTCTCACATCTGGTTTGACAATCATCTTTTCAAAAATGTAGTCTTTTGTGAGCTTGTGACGCAAAATGATATGGTAAAATGAACCCAGGCGACTCACAGTTGCTTAAGTTGCAGTAGTTACAAAACTAAGAGAAGGGAAAAATAAAACTGGACAGAGTGCAATGTAATAAAATCTAATATATGAATAGGAGGCATATCTAGTGTCTGTCTACCTGTGGTGGGCTGAATGGCTACTCCCCAGAAGGATATGTCCACATCCTGATCCCTGGAACCTCTGAATGTGACTTTCTCGGGAAGGAGGGTCTTTGCTGACATAATCAGGGGAAGGATCTCAAGATGAGAAGACCATCCTGGATTAGGTGGGTGGGTCCTGAATCCATTGACAAGTATCCTTTATAAGAGACACTTGGAGGAGAGACAGAGAGAAGAGGAAGCAGGAACATGGCTACAGAAGTGGAGATTGGAGTGATGTGGCCACAAACAAAGGAACACCAGAGCCACCAGAAACTGAAAGAGGGGAGGAACGGATTCTCCCCTAGAGCCTCTGCTCTGGGGGAGTGTGGTCCTGTGGATACCTGAATTTCTGATTTCTAGCCTCCAGAACTGTGAGAGAATAGATTTCTGTTGTTTTAAGCCACCCAGTTTATGATACTCTGTTACAGTAACTACAGAAAACTAATTATCTATCTATTGGTCTATCTATCTATCTATCTATCTATCTATCTATCTATCTATCATCTGTCTATCTATCTACCTATCTACCTACCTACCTATCTACCTACCTACCTACCTGATATGGTTTGGCCGTGTCCCCACCCAAATCTCATCTTGAATTGTAGCTCCCATAATTCCCACCTGTTGTGGGAGGGACCCGGTGGGAGGTAATTGAGTCATGGGGGTGGTTTCCCCCATATCATTCTCATGGTAGTGAATAAGTCTCACAAGATCTGACAGTTTTATAAGGGGAAACCCATTTTGCTTGGCTCTCATTCTGTCTTGTCTGCCTCCACGTAAGACATGCTTTCGCCTTCCGCCATGATTGTGAGGCCTCCTCAGCCACATGGAACTGTGAGTCCACTAAACCACTTTTTCTTTATAAATTACTCAGCCTTGGGTATAAATTACTCATCTTAATGTCATCAGTGCTTATCTCCTCACTGGGTTGGTTTTTGCCAACCCATTCCTATTTGTTTTATACATATTTCATTATCCCATGTACTCCAGAACAACTTTACCTATTAACTGAAAAAATGATCAATTGTAACCATTCTGAATTTGAGACAATACCTGCTTTCTGCATTCCACTTTATTACGTATATACACACACACTAAAATATGCACATATGTAAATACCTGCTTTCTGCGTTCCACTTTATTACGTATATACACATACACTAAAATATGCGCATATGTAAATACCTGCTTTCTGCGTTCCACTTTATTACGTATATACACACACACTAAAATATGCGCATATGTAAATACCTGCTCTCTGCGTTCCACTTTATTACGTATATACACACACACTAAAATATGCGCATATGTAAATACCTGCTCTCTGCGTTCCACTTTATTACGTATATACACATACACTAAAATATGCGCGTATGTAAATACCTGCTCTCTGCGTTCCACTTTATTACGTATGTACACATACACTAAAATATGCGCGTATGTAAATACCTGCTCTCTGCGTTCCACTTTATTACGTATATACACATACACTAAAATATGCGCGTATGTAAATACCTGCTCTCTGCGTTCCACTTTATTACGTATGTACACATACACTAAAATATGCGCGTATGTAAATACCTGCTCTCTGCGTTCCACTTTATTACGTATGTACACATACACTAAAATATGCGCGTATGTAAATACCTGCTCTCTGCGTTCCACTTTATTACGTATGTACACATACACTAAAATATGCGCGTATGTAAATACCTGCTCTCTGCGTTCCACTTTATTACGTATGTACACATACACTAAAATATGCGCGTATGTAAATACCTGCTCTCTGCGTTCCACTTTATTACGTATGTACACATACACTAAAATATGCGCGTATGTAAATACCTGCTCTCTGCGTTCCACTTTATTACGTATGTACACATACACTAAAATATACGCGTATGTAAATACCTGCTCTCTGCGTTCCACTTTATTACGTATGTACACATACACTAAAATATGCGCGTATGTAAATACCTGCTCTCTGCGTTCCACGTTATTACGTATGTACACATACACTACAATATGCGCGTATGTAAATACCTGCTCTCTGCGTTCCACTTTATTACGTATGTACACATACACTAAAATATGCGCGTATGTAAATACCTGCTCTCTGCGTTCCACTTTATTACGTATGTACACATACACTAAAATATGCGCGTATGTAAATACCTGCTCTCTGCGTTCCACTTTATTACGTATGTACACATACACTAAAATATGCGCGTATGTAAATACCTGCTCTCTGCGTTCCACTTTATTACGTATGTACACATACACTAAAATATGCGCGTATGTAAATACCTGCTCTCTGCGTTCCACTTTATTACGTATGTACACATACACTAAAATATGCGCGTATGTAAATACCTGCTCTCTGCGTTCCACTTTATTACGTATGTACACATACACTACAATATGCGCGTATGTAAATACCTGCTCTCTGCGTTCCACTTTATTACGTATGTACACATACACTAAAATATGCGCGTATGTAAATACCTGCTCTCTGCGTTCCACTTTATTACGTATGTACACATACACTAAAATATGCGCGTATGTAAATACCTGCTCTCTGCGTTCCACTTTATTACGTATGTACACATACACTAAAATATGCGCGTATGTAAATACCTGCTCTCTGCGTTCCACTTTATTACGTATGTACACATACACTAAAATATGCGCGTATGTAAATACCTGCTCTCTGCGTTCCACTTTATTACGTATGTACACATACACTACAATATGCGCGTATGTAAATACCTGCTTTCTGCGTTCCACTTTATTACGTATGTACACATACACTACAATATGCGCGTATGTAAATACCTGCTTTCTGCGTTCCACTTTATTACGTATGTACACATACACTAAAATATGTGCGTATGTATTAAAGGGAACTTTGTGTTGTTGGATGCCCTCTCCAGTGTCTGGGTTAGTGCTCGAGCCTCAAAGAGAAAGGGACTGTGTGTCTTCGGTCCCTTTACAGCGGCTCTGATGACCAGGCTGTTTACTGATCACAGTTTTCAGGCACGTCCTTTCGACTTAAATTGAAAGTAAGTCAGAATATGTGTTAACAAAACCAGGAAACCAAAGCCATTCAACAAGACCTGCTTCTATTCCATTATTCTTTAGTTCACTCGGTGATATCGGGCTGCATCAAGTCCCTTCAGCCAGCTCCCCAGGAGTTGCTTGGGCCATGTTTTATGTGTCATCTGTCACTAGGTGCTCCCATTCTTAATGTCCCTCTGCACATCTCCTCGCCACCATCCATGCTGAGTTGTCATTTCATCCATCAGCCACACAGCTCTGATTAGGTTCTGCATCAGGACTTGAAGGGTTTGACTGCCCAGCTCCCCATCCCCACACTGCTGCTAATAGGCCCCCACTTTCCTTTTGGAGACTGTCTCCTCCCCAACCCCACTGCTACACACACACACACACACACACACACACACACACACACGCACTCATACATGTACACCTACACACTCCCCACATACATACCTACACCTCCACATATGCACACACACCCCATGTATGCACACATACCAGTGCATACATATGCACACACACCATGCACACACACACACTCCACGTACACACAAACACATGTGCACATACCCAGGCACCCATGCCTGTATGCACACTCCCTGAACACACCCCACACCCACACCCAGACCCTAATACACATACACACATACACACACCCCTGCATGTACACGGTGCACACACACAAATACCCTATATGTGTGCACCCGCATGCACACTCCCCATCACCACATTCCACACAATTCTCAGGGTCCCTCAACTACTGGGACCAGCCACTGTGGCTGGATATTGTCCCTGTGACTCATCCAGCACAAGATTCAGACCTAACTGGGGTTCATCAGAGACCTTCCGGGAGATGCCCACAGATGTGGGGGAAAGAGTGGGCACCCTGGTTTTTCTGGGTGTGCTGGAGGCTGAAGGGGTGATGAAAGCCTGGAACTTCCACTGACCATTTTGCCACTGCGAGGAGAGAACTCAGGCAGGAATCAAATGAATTCAGGAAAGTGGAAAGTGGAGGAGGGGCCACAGGAGAGAGGGAGAGAAAAGAAGGGACTGAGAGAAAGAGAAAGGGAAGAGGAGGGAGAAAGAGAATCATCTTCATCTCTGGATCTCACAGGGGGTGAAGCAACTGCTTACCTTGAACTTAAGTCTTGGGAACCAATAGAATCCCTCTTTTGCTTAGGCTAACTTGAGCTGGAATCCCACAACCTGCAACACAAATTGCCCCCACGGATCTAGTTGCTCTCCTGGTTAAGAGAGCATGCCTAAGGCCCATGGTTCTTGGTAAGTTCACCTGTTCCCTATGCACAACCTCAGCATTGCCCTTTAAGCCCCGTATCTTACAATCCAGTCATCCTGAGTGACTTGCAGCTTCCTGAATACAAAAGGATGTTTCACCCTCAGGCCTCTGTACATTTATTCAGTCATTTATTCCAGAAATATTTACTGAGGACTTATTTTCTAAGCACTGGAGATACAGCAGCAAACAAAACAGAAAACAATTTGCTGCCTTCATGAGGTTTGCATTTTAGCAGAGGTGAGGAAACAGGATAGGATAGAACTAAAATTAATAAGTAAAATATGGAGTATGTGCAGACAATCACAGAGGCACCATGTGACCCAGTAACTCCACTCGTAGCTGCACACCTGGGAAAAATGAAAACATCACATCACAAAAAACTCATGTTCACAGGAGCATTATTCATCATGGCCCCAAAGTGGAAACAGCTCCACAGTTCATGGACGGACTGGATGTGGACTCTGAGCACAGAAAGAGTCAAGAATAATTCCGTGTGCTGTCCCTTTCGTCTGAAAGGCCTCACCCTGTCATCAGAGCACCTGCTGGTTGTCTGTGCCCTGGATTCACCGGAAGCACATGGATGACAGGGCTGTATTCCTGCTGCTCAGCACCGCAGTTGGACAGAGTAGGATCTCCAAAGCAAGTTTGTGGATCAAATGTACAACTCAAGTGTACAGACTTGCCCCCAGGCCATTTTCAGCACGGTGACATGGCTCAGAGAAACAAGCATGGACATCTAAACACCCAGAAGGGCCCTGCTAGGCCTTGGCTGAGGGTCTCTTGACTGTTCAACACACAACAAGAACCCTGCAAAACCTTCTCCCCACATCTCTTCAAGAGCCTCTGTGGCTACTTCTCCCTCTCTTTCTCAGTGCCCTTCCAGTTCCCCATGATTCTTCCTCTGTTCCCACCTGCTAAACTCTCCTCCTTCCCTCCCCTGACCTACCCATCTCACCTGGATTAGGCCTGCCCTTCAGCATCTGACATGCTCCAATCCGTTAGTCAGTGGAACAGAACTGAAAAGCTAACCTGCCTGAGCAAAGTGTCCTTTCTATTTAAAAGGTGAAGAGGGAAGCAATTATTAGTAACTGTGTTGCAATAATTTCCTTTTTGTAAATTTTACTTTAAGTTCCTGGATACATGTTGTGCAGAATGTGCGTGTTTGTTACATAGGCATACATGCGCCATGGGGTCTTGCTGCACCTATCAACCCGTCATCCAGGTTTTAAGCCATCTCAGCAAAACAATTTCCTCTTATTCTTGTCACACATAAATGAATACTATTCCATGGTTCTTAATCTGGGATATGGAAAAACTTGTTTGATGTTGCTGTGTGTTTGCACGTGCTGTTTCTTATGCTTGGAAATCTCTGCTCTTTCCTTCTCCTGCAGCGAAACTCCTTGTCCAGATCCCTTTCCCGGTGTCCACTCCTCAGCAAGGCAGAGCTGGGGGCAATGCAACGGGGAACCCTGTTACTGTGGAACAAGCCTGGGTTGGCATCTCAATCTCATTTCTCATGAGCAGGGACAGCTTGAACCAGCTGCTTATACTCATGCAGCCTTCTTTCACCATTTTTAGAGTTGTGAGGAGTTGATGGTGTAACGTAACTCATCCCTCCCTGGCTGTATGGGACAGTAGCATACCTGAGGATGGGTTAGGATTGCTGAGATGGGCTGGAGCCGGGGCAGGGGGCCTCCAGCTAAGAGAGGCCTCCTGAGCTTACCTCATTTGGTCTCAGGGCTATTCTCATTTTCCAGATGAGCAGTGATGTGAACAATATTGGGAAGCATCAAAGAAATTGATGTAAAGTGTCTGGCACAGAGTGAGTGCTCAGTGACTGTGGGTGCCCTCTCATCCAGCTCCTCTCTGCTCTGAACATGCCTTTCTCACGGCACTTATGAGAATGTGCCGTCGCTGTTTACTCCTTGTTTGTCCCCCTCTACATGCTAAATTCTTGAGGCCCAGGGACTGTGTTACACTCATCTCCACAGCCCCAGGCCTAGCAAAGTGCCTCCTGCCTAGTAGGTCCTCAGTATTTGCTGAATGAATGGCTGATGATTTCATGGAAGAATCACTCCCTAAAGTTTCCAGCAACAGGCTGAGGAAACTCAGGATGAAAACATCATGTCTCTTGCCCAGTCTTCACCATGCTTTTTAGTGGCGGTCACTGCACTGCATGTTTTCTTTAAGAAGGGTGAGCTCATGCCAAGGATGAGGGCATGGGGTCTGTGCCGGGCACTTCCCAGTTCCACATTCTGGGTGTAGGGAAGAGGGAGGATGCCCACAGAGAGGGAGGGAACCAAATGCAGGAAAGGAGGGCAGGAGGGGCAGTGTTGGCTCCTGGCGGGCCTGGCATATGGCTGTGCTCCGAGTTACTTCTGGTCCTGTGTGTGGGGCTGAAGCTTCAGCTGCCACCAGACATCCCTGCCACGTCCCTCTTGAGAGTCCTAACCTCACTCTCAAGACTCACCCCGATGCTCTCCATGAAAATAAAACGCACCTTCCATGAAGTGTCCCCAGAAAGCTCCACGGGGGAGGAAGTGCCACTGAGAAATGAGAACCAATCCCAGGTGAAAGTCATGAGCTGAAAGGCCCATATCAGGCTGTCGTGGATGACCTTGGATGCCCTTGAGGTGTCCTTAAAGGAGGCAGCATTTGCTTTCTCCCAGTGTGTGTGTGGCAGACCATATGCAAGCTTTTGGGCTGACCCAGTTGTGACTATCACTGTGTCCTCGGGTTTCATCTTGGGGAAGGGAGTTGGACCAGTTCTTACTCCTGGAGGCTGATTTCCTAAAGTGCAAAATTGGGCCAGTCTGTTGAGGCCCAAGTGTTCTGGAAAAGATCTCTGACAGATACATGGAAACTGAATTTAGTTGCTAGTTAAGAGCTTTCATGGGAGCAGAGCTCTTGGCTGTGGGTTTCTTAATTGTCAGGTATACATTAGGGCAGTGGTCCCTAAACTTTTTGACCGTGGAGACTGGTTTTGTGGAAGACAGTTTTTCATAGATTGGTTTCAGGATTAAACTGTTCCACCTCAGATCATCAGGCATTAGATTCTCATAAGGAGCGTGCAACCCGGATCCCTCCCATGCACAGTTCACACTAGGGTTCCAGCTCCGATGAGAATCTAATGCCACCGCTGATCTGACAGGAGCTCAGGTGGTAATGTTTGTCCACTGCTCACCTCCTGCTCTGTGGCCTGGTTCCTAACAGGCAATGGACTGGTACCGGTCTTTGGCCCAGGGGTTGGGGACCCCTGCATCAGGGGACAGAACAACATTTTGCAGAAGGAAAAACTGGTCTTCTTCCTGCTTCTCCTTTTTTCTGTACTCGGCCTTCTCTCACTTGTGGACACTTCGTGGACATAGAAGAGGGGTGCAACCCTGCGTCTGGCTCCTCCAAGTGTGGTCTAAGACCTGCAACCTCTGCATCTCCTGGGAGCTTGTCAGAAAGGCTGAGGCTCCTTTCTGGAGCCTCAGCCCAGACCCACAGGATCAGAATCTGTATCTTGACAAGACTCCCCTGGTGACCTGAATGCATGTTCAAGTTTGAGAACATTGATCTAATCATGGAAATAGGTGTTTTGTGACCCAACAGCCCTCACTTGGATTCTAGACCCAAATCCGTAACACACTAACTGTGTAACTGGGGCAGGTTACTCTGAGGCTCTTCGAGTCTCCGAATCCTCATTTGTAGAACGGCACAGAAGTGCCCACTCTATTATAGAGTTGTTAATGGGATTAAATTAGTGAATGTAAAGCTCTTGGCACCCAGTGCTGGGAAGGGCAGCTATGGAGATGATAATCATTCCCCTTTGCCCCCCTTCCCAATCCTGGCACCCAGGACCAAGGCCAGTGCTCTCAGCAGGAGGGAAGCAAGAGCACTGGCTTGACCCGTTGGTGCTCAGGACGGGTAGCACTAAACAGTCCTTCCAATCAACTTCACGTTTCAAGTGCCTCACCGAGGATGTTGATAGCAATGGGTACAGTTGAGTAACAGTTTACTCGTATTATTTCATTAGATATTTTTATTAGTGCCGTTATTTCCATGCTTTTGAAGGAATTCATGAGTTTTCAACTTGTAAATGCAACACATTTTAAAATAGCAGTCTTTAAAAGTTATGGTTGTAAGTTTTAGGCCCTCTGAATTAATGTCCTGCCCTATGTGTCTGGGCATGAGGCCACAGATGCCACACAGACTGTACCTAGTGCTGAGTGGAGCCTATGTGGAAGGGCTGCAGGGTTCAGCTAGAAGTATCCACTGGGGCAAAGCTAGTGTTGGAAAGATCCTGGTCTGGCAGCAGAATGGGCATCAACGTTGTAAGACTGCATGTAGCAGGGGGTGGCTGGATCACCTGGAGCCCAGGGACAAGCCTTGGCACATCTATCCCTTCTGATTGATTTTCTATATTGAAGTCTGCTCTCATGGGTCTCCTTGCCTTGAAGATAATTTTCTCTGTTTTCTGCTAAGGTCCTGAACATTTCTGGCACATTACTTGGACCTGATGGTAAACTCATTGCTTTGTCACAAGGCACTGGGAGGTTATCAGCACTGACATGCTTTCCAATGTGCAGTCTCAACCCAGTCCCCTCGGCACACCCACTTCACTTAGACAGTGGGACCTCAATAAAAATGTGTTTGAAAGGACACTGTGCCATCATTATTGGTTTAATGGTCAGGGCCAATGGGGAAAAGGGAGCAATGTTGAGAAGTGTGAATATGAGGGATATCTCACAAAGCAGGTAGGAAGTCAAGAAATGTAGGTGAAATGGACAGGAAAGATTTTTTTTTTTTCCATAAGCCTCTTCATGTTTATCTTGGAAGTGAAGAATTCTAAGACTACTCCATGAATTGTCATTGTGGTAGCTACTTAGTTATTCTTAGATAAAACCAACCGTCCCAAATCTCAGATAACTGTCAGGAATAATGTTAGAAAAGTCAAGATGAAATCTTTCTGTGCTTTCGAAGATCACACTTGGTTTTGATCCAGGCGGCCAAACCACACTGTCCTGCAGGATGGCCACTCTGTCAGTTGGTGACTTCTTGCTCCAGGGAGCCCTGGGAGCTGATAACTCTTGGTTGGGGAATGTTCCTCTAGCTTTTTACCAATTCAGTCTTTCATTGACTGGTTATTCTTGCTTTTGTGGGCGGCCATACAAATCATGTGCTGTGGGGAAGTCATGTCAATCATTTCACTGTCTACAGGATTCCCTGGAAGCTTGAAGCAATTTTTCAGATAATTAAGTCCACAGAATACTTTTTTTCCCTCAATGATTGGGATATCTCAAGTGAGTCAAAACTTTATTGCGATTGCCTCAATTCTCCATTTTCCTGGTCATATATCAAAAAAGACTTTCTGCTTCCTATATGTGGGGCTTAGCATCCACATTGTAATTCACCAGAGACTCTCTGGAGAGCTTGGCTTGGTCCCATGTATCCTAGTACAAGTTTGCCACTGGTCTAAGTTAGAAAATATCCAGATTTGGGGCCCACAGAAATGTCCACTTTTATACTTTATTTTTTAAATGGAGAGGAGTCTCTGAGTGAGAGAGGATTTGGAAAAATGGCCAGCAGAGAACAATAACAATAGTGACTAACATTTATTGAGTACATACCATGTGTTAACTGTGTGAAATAATTTTCATGTAAACCTTTTGGCAACCTAAGGTTGACAGCATGGAAGCTTTGAGAGTGTAAGTTTCTTGTCCAGAATTTTATAACTAGAAAGTGACAGAGCCTGGATTCCAACCTATACCCATGGACACCAGAGTGTCTGTATGTGTCTTTCCAGTGAGCGATGGTTCACACTCATTGGAAACATGAGTGCCATTGGAACATACTAGTCAATATGATGCTGAAAACAGTAACAGAAAGAGTGCAGGTGTTGAATACGTGTTCCTTTTCACACTGGAAAGAAAGATGGTGAGAAGTTGGCATGTCTTCCACGCAATTCCATCCCATCAGCTGGTCTCCAAATTCCCACTCCTCTTGGTTCCCACTTCTCTTTGTCTCTTTCCAGAAGGAAACAAACTCCCTGATGACCCTCACTGAAAATTCACAAACTCTACAAATTTCAATAGATTAGCTGTGGCTTCTTTTTAAAATACTCATAGGTAGCTGGGTCCTGGAGAGCTCTAAAGCCCTCTAATTTTGCTTGCAGACTGAAGAAGGGAAACTCGAGTCACTGGAGACAAAGGGGCAAAGGCATGGGTTTGGCAGCAGAGGGAAAGAAATGGTCTGTGACCAGGGCTTAAGCTGTCTGTGTTGGCTCTGAATGACAGTATGCTCTTGCTCCAAGGACCTTAATTGGCTAATAGAGTGATTGCTTTGGCCAAAGGTCCAATTAATACTCAAGATTTGAGGATTGGTTTTCCAACCCCAGTTGGATGACTTTCCTGGCAAGCAAAGGTTACCACTGTAAATTCAATTCGCTTCCTTAACTGTGCACCCACTCTATAATGTAAGGCTATCATTCTGTCTGGTTAATTCCAGACAAGACTTTGTGAGCAGATGGGGAATTTGGATTTTCAAATTCGAAAAAAAAAAAAAAGCATAAGTGAGTGTGAGTTTTATGTAGTTACCTCGATGCTCCACCTTGTGGAAAATGTGCTAAATCCCAATGTAGTAGGAGGCAGGATTGGAAATGTGAAGCAGAGTGGTTGGCCCAGGGGTTTATGCTTACTGAGAATGTTCTCATCAATAGCTTACTGTGATTGGCTATGGACCTATTGAAATCACCATTAAACTAGAAAACAAAGTTACTCAGCCCTTGTGTGCAAAGTGTCTAAGACAGTAATGCAGAGGCCGTAGTCTGAAGGTGGCATCTCGCACTACAGAACAATGGTAGGAGCTCCAGGTTCGGATCATGGTTCTGAATTTACTAGTTGTGTGCACTTAAGTTGCTTAGTCTAATTAATAAAGCAGGGATGATAATTCCTCTTTACAGCTTTGTTGCAAGGATTGCATTAAAGAAAACATGTAAAAGCATAAGGGCATTCAATTAATGTTACAAGAGCCCTTCCCTCAACCCCAAGGGCGGCTGCAGCTGTTCAGCCTGACACTTTATGTGTGTTGGTCACAGTGCTGTCTTGGAGAATCACATACGGGATAGTGCTTACCTCCCCATAGCAGCCACGTCATAGCAAATAGCTCATTAGCATGCAGTTTCTTCCCTCCCTGTTCAGCAGCCCAGCAGACAAGCTGTCTCAGAGCCTGGATTTCAGCACGTTGCACTCACCGCAAATATTCTGCAGGCTGCCCACTCCATTCTGCTGCCCTTTGCAAGGCTTCACTTTGCCCTCCAACCCTTTTTTTCTCTTGCTTACCAGATGGAACGAAGTCTGTTTGTGGAAACACCCTTCCCCTCTGTTTACTTGGACCTGATTTTGAAAGTAGCAAGTCACTTTATTTGGGCTGGAGGAAAAAGCACTAAACCAGATGTTGAGGTGACCGGGATTCCTGGAAGACATTCTTCTCTCCAACGAGACACATGATGCATGAAGTAGGAGCCCCTGGCAAGGAGCCCAGGCCGCCATGGCCTCGCTTGCTTCTGCTTCCCGGCATGGCCCCGAGGCTAGCTGCCTCTGTACCGCCTGAGCATCGTCCCCTGGCGTGTCACCAGACTACCCACTACCTGTGCTTGCACCTGCAGGTGGGCAGTTCAGTTGTTGCAGGCTGAAGCTCCCTGTCACAGGAGTCCATCAGCACTGGAGTTTACCAAATGGCCCAGTCCAGGTCTGTGTCATATTGTTTTACAAAAGCAAGAAAACTCATTCAGGGCTTGTTACTTTTATCCCTGACTTCCTAAGTGAGCAGTGTAGCCAGAGAACTACATCCCCTGACATCCTTTAAGAGCCATGACCACTCCTGCCCTTGCTTTGTGATAGGCACTCCTGGATGCTGAAGTGCTGTTGCTGTGCACCACTGTGCATCCTGTGCGAGGATGAGCACTCCAGTCCTTGCTCCCTCTTCCCGTGGCTGGCTCATTAGCCAGAGCAAACTGTGGCCCTGAAGGAGCAGAAGGAGCATTTGACTCTTCCCAGCTGTCAGTCTTTGGAAAATTAAGCAAAGTGGAATGAAAGGCATTTATTCATTTAACTGGCAGTTATTTATTGAGCATCTATTATGTGGCAGGCACCGTGGTGACACTGAAAAGAGAAGGGTGAACAAGGACAGTCCTGAGCTCAAGCAGGCTGCTGGCAGGTGGTAGTGGGGGCAGACAAGGAAAGGGGCACCCATGCCATGGCCTGCAATGCACCACCTCCAGGACAAGGCTTGGGACCCATCCCTGGGTCTTGGGGGACATTCTAAAAGGAAGCGGTGGCTCAGCATAGACCTGAAGGACAAGAAGGCACCAGTCATGTGTGGAGTGGGTTGGTGGAGATGCGCAGAGTGCAAGGAGGTCTGGAGGTGAGACCTCCAGGCAGAATGGAGGGAGGTGTGTCCCATAGCATGTGGACTCTAAGGGGCTGGGAGATCTTAGGGGTACCTGGAGGCTGACTGAAGGCTGGCCAGGGAGCCTGCCTGGTAAGGGCCTCCAAGGTCAGGTTTGGGTGTAAGAGTAGCCATTTCTAGCACTGGTTGAGGTGCACTTCCCTGTCAGTGCCCCAAAATCCTTCAGCAGTGTCTGATACGATGTTCTAGACGGGCATTGTTTTCAGTGCAGGCCCTGTCTCATTCTTCAGGAAGCATGCTCATGGCAATACCCGGAGTCTCCACTGCAAGACCAGAGTGATGGAGGCAGCAGAGCTCCTCAGCAGGCCAGGAGTCTCCAGAGGCACTGCCGAATGTCTAAGAAGCAACCTCATTGTATTCCCAAGAGCTGGGAATCCAGGTCTCGCAGATACGATGATACAATCTATAGCCAGGACATCTCTTCATGTGTAGGTAAGTAGGGCATGGGTTAAGTTCATCTGGTGTTTCTAGGCTTTCTTGATTTTCTATATGCCACTGACGCCTTTCACCTTCATCCAATTTTCAATGAATACTAGGATAAGCAACTATCCCAGTCTTCCCAGGATTGAGGGACTTCTCCAGATGCTGCACTTCCGGTGCTAAAAATTAGAAACTGAAATGAATTAGTCACCCAAGGAATGCTGACCCTGTGCTATATGATCACATTTACTCTTTAAAGCAATGCTTTGAGGTAGGTAATATTATTTCCATTTTAAATAATTTATAAATAAGAGATAAAGTGTGATTCCCAAGGCCATTATCCAGTAAGTGATAGAGACTGGGTTTAGGTTATATTGTCTGATTTAAAGCCAGTATATTTGTTATCTGCATAATAAATTACTCCAAATCTTGGGCTTAAACCAACAATACGAGTTTATTAATTCATAGTTTCTGTGGATCAGAAGTTGAGGAGCAGTTTAGCTGGATGGTTCTGGCTCAGGATCTCTCATGATAAGATCTCTCATCGTAGTATTGGGGGCTGTGGTCATCTGAAGGCCTGACTGGGGCTGGAGGACCTGACTTCAGGATGGTGCACTCACATGGCTGCTGGCAGGGAACTACAAAAGAGACAGGCTACCACAGTGACTGTGTATCTGATGCTTCCACAGCTACCCCTTAGGACTCTAAGTCCTAGAATTGGGACTAGAAATGGGGATTAAAGGGATTCCATAGGATGAGATTGACTAAAAATATATATACATGAACAGGCATACACAGGAATATTCATTATATGTGTAAATACCATCATTTGTATTCAGGCACACCTTGTTTTATTGTGGCTTTATTGCACTTCACAGATATTGTATTTTTTTTAGAAATTGAAGGTTTGTGACAACCCTGTGTTGAGCAAGTGTATCAGCACTGTTTTTCCAACAGCATGTGCTCACTTTGTGTCTCTGTGTCACATTTTGGTAATTCTTACAATATTTTGAACGTTTTTATGACTATTATATCTGTTGTGGTAATCTGTGATCTTTGATATTACTATTGTAATTGTTTTGGGGCCTCATGAACCATGCCCATATAAGATGACAAATTTAATTGATAAATGTCGTGTGTGTTCTGACTGCTCCACCGACCAGCATCTCCTTCATTTCTCTCCCTCTCTTCAAGCCTCCCTATTCCCCAAGACACAATAATATTGAAATTAGGCCAATCATTAAGCCTACAATGGTTTCTAAGTGTTCCAGTGAAAGGAAAAGTTGCATGTCTCTAATTTTAAATTAAAAGCTAGAAATTATTAAGAGTGTGAGGAAGGCATGTTGAAAGCCCAGACAGGTTGAAAGCTAGCTAGGCCTCTTGTGTCAAACAAGCCAAGTTGTGAATGCAAGGAAAAAGTTCTTGAAAAGTTAAAAGTCCTACTCTAGTGAACACATGAATGATAAGAAAACAAAACAGCCTTAGTGCTGATAGGGAGAAAGTTTGAGTGGTCTGAATAGAAGATCAAACCAGCCACCACATTCCCATAAGCCAAAGCCTAATCCAGAGCAAGGCCCCAACTCTCTTCAATTCTATTGAGTAAGACTGTTCTTGTGTTGCTATAAAGAAATACCTGAGGCTGGGTGATTTGTAAAGAAAAGAGGTCTAATTGGCTCCTGGTTCTGCAGGCTGTATAAGAAGTATGGTGCTGACACTTGCTTCTGGTGAGGGCCTGAGGGAGCTTTTGATTATGGCAGAAGGTAAAGGGGAAGCAGGCACATCACACAGTGAGAATGGGAGCAAGAGAGGGAGTGGGGGCTGCCACACACTTTTAAACAACCAGATCTCACCAGAACTCACTCACCCTCATGAGGACAGCACCAAGACATGAGGGATTCACCCGCCATGACCCAATCACCGCCCACCAGGCCCCACCTCCAACATTGGGAATCATATGTTAACATGATATTTTAAGGGGACAAACATCCAAACTATATCATCTGTGAAGGCTGACAGAGCTGAGGAAGCTGCAAAAGAAAAGTCTGAAGCTATCAGAGATTGGATCATGAGGTTTAAGGAAAGCCATCTTCATAACATAAAAGTGCAAGGTGAAGCAGCAAGTGCTGATGAAGAAGCTCCAGCAAATTGTCCAGAAGACGTAGCTCAGATCACTGATGAAGGTGGTTACACTAAACAATAGATTTCTAAGGTGGATAAATCAGCCTTGCATTGGAAAAAGATGTCATCTAGGACTTTCATAGCTAGAGAAGAGAAGTCAATGCCTGGCTTCCAAGCTTCAAGGGGCAGGCTGACTCTTTTTTTAGGGGCTAATGCAGCTGGTGACTTTAAGTTGAAGTCAGTGCTCCTTTACCATTCCTAAAATGCTAGAGTCCCTATGAATGATGCTCAATCTACTCTGCCTGTGCTCTATCGGTGAAACATCAAAGTCTGGGTGACAGCACATCTGTTTACAGCATGGTTTACTGAATATTTTAAGCCCTCTGTTGAGACCTACTGCCCAGATTTAAAAAAAAAAAGATTCCTTTCAAAATATTACTATTCACTAACAATGCACCTAGTCACCCAAGAGCTCTGATGAAGATGGAGACAAATGTTATGTTCATGCCTGCTAATACAACGATCTATTCTGCAACCTGTGGATCAAGGACTAATTTCGACTTTCAGTCTTATTATTTCAGATATACACTTTCTAAAGCTATAGTTGCCCTAGACAGTGATTCCTCTGATGGATCTGGGAAAAGTTAATTGAAAACCTCTGGAAGGGATTTATCATTTTAGATGCCATTAAGAACATTTGTGATTCCTGGAAGGATGTTCAGAAGTTTGGAGGAAGTTGATTCCAACCCTCTTGGATGACTTAGAGGGGTTCAAGGCTTCAGTGGAGAAAATCACTGTAAATGTGATAAAAATAGCAAGAGCACTAGAATTACAAGTGAAGGCTGAAGATGTGACTGAACTGCTGCCATCTCATGATAAAGCTTAGATGGATGAGGGGCTGATTCTGTGGATGAGCAAAGAAAGCAGTTCCTTGAGGTGGAACCTACTTCTGCTGAAGATGCTGTGAACATTGTTGAAATGACAGCAAAGGATTTAGAGTATTACTTGAACTTGCTTGATAAAGTAGTAGCAGGCTTTGAGAAGACTGATTCCAGTTTTGAAAGTTCTAGGTAAATGCTATCAAACAGCATTGGAGGCTACAGAGAAATCTTTTGTGAAAGGAAAAGTCATAGATGCATCAAACTTCATTGTCCTAAAGAAATAGCACAGCCACTCCAACCTTCAGCAACCACCACTCTGATCAGTTAGCAGCCATTAACAGTGAGGCAAGACCTGCAAGCAAAAGGGTGATGACTTGCTGATTGTTAGCATTTTTAAAGCAATAAGTACTTTTTAATTAAGGTATGTACATTGCTCCTTTAGACATAATGCTATTGCATACTTAATAGACTACTGTATAGTGTGAACATAATTTTATATGCACTAGGAAACCAAAAGTTTGTGTGATTCCCTTTTTTTTTTTTTTGCAGTAGTCTGAAACTGAACTCACAATATCTCCAAGGTATGCCTGTACTCAAATAAGTGTGCTTTTAAAATAATCACCATTGGCTGGGTGTGGTGGCTCATGCCCATAATCCTTAGCACTTTGGGAGGCTGAGGCAGGTGGATCACCTGAGGTCAGGAGTTCGAGACCAGCCTGGCCAACATAGGGAAACCCTGTCTCTACTAAAAATACAAAAAAGTAGCCGGGCATGGTGGCAGGTGCCTGTAATCCCAGCTACTCTGGAAACTGAGGCAGGAGAATTGCTTGAACCTGGGAGGCGGAGGTTGCAGTGAGCCAAGATTGTACCATTGCACTCCAGCCTGGGCGACAGAGCAAGACTCTGTCTCAAAACAAACAAACAAAAAAAAAATTCACTATCTTGGTAGTCTGCATACTTGCTCTAAGGAGGTTTCCATCACACCAAATATTTTTGTTTGGATATTAATTATGGATAATAGTTTATTCCTGATTTTCCAAACTTTATAATATCAACGAATATATCATTTTATAATCACAAAAACGTTTTGTTCCAAGTTTTATAATATAAACATGTATTAATTTTATAACCAGATGAAAATTCTTTTAAAAAACATTTTTATAATATATATTAACATATATATGATGGATACTGCTTGGATTTCCACTTATGTCTTTATAAATAAGCAGCCTGTTCAGATGTTTCAGAAGGTAAAATATATACTATTACTAACAGATACAATCACATGTAGAATTGTATATTCCATTATATGTGCAAGTATGTACACCATTTCCTGGAATTCAAATTGGTGGGAGGGTAGGGAAGGGAGGGAGGTTAGGAAACCAGAGATGCCAACAATAAGACATTGGAGAGAAGATAAATGGGAAAGACTTTGAGTGAATGTTACCCAGTCCCAGCACAGCGTTGCTGGGTGGTCCATGTTAATTTGAAGGAGCTGGAATTGGACAGTCACAACTACTCTTTCTGAACCTTAGTTACTTCATTTGTAAAGCAGGGGAAGATAGTGACACTTGTGCTTTCAACTCCATCGAGCTGTCGTAAAAAAGAAATGAGAAACTGCATGTGAAAATACTTGGAAAAGTGTAAAGTCCTAACCCGGAGGAAGGTGCTCCCACCACCATCATTAGAGCTGTTATCTCTGGAAGCGTACCAAGACCTCCTAGGGGCAGGGCTGCTGCTCCCAGAACCATGCACTACTACTGATTTGCAGCCCTGGAAGCCCTTCTTTGAACAGTAATAGCTACACGTCTTGCTCCAGTTGTCAGACACCTTAGCCACGGTATTTTCTTAAGCTCTGCTTCCATGTGCGGCCTGGAAGTGCATGGTTCTGTAGGTGGAAACGAGGCTGTTGGCAGGGCTCTTTGCTTGTGTCTTCTTGCTTATGCCTGGATGTGAGGTCAGGTGGGGTAGGTGTGCACAAGGCCTGCCACCTGGTGTTGGTGTGTACACAGGGCTGGCATCAGGCCACAGAGCTCCTAAGGAAGCAAGTGCAAATGGTCCCAAAGGCAGTAAATGGAACATGCAAGTAAACCTTAACACTTTTTTTCACATTCCTTGCCACGTCAGCGAGGCCAAAAATGGGAGAATTGCATTTCTTTGACAAATATTTCTTTTTTATTCATTTTCTTATAAAATTATCCCCAACCTGTCTGAAGAGTCTGCCAGCCATTCATGTATCTATACGAGGCAGTTTTATGGGGATGGCATAAGCAAATTCCCCACTAAGACTTTCAGCTCTCTGTGAAAAATGAGTTGCTGCTTAATGAAGCACAGCTGAGAACCTCCAGCTGCCTTCCAATGACTCCCCAATTTCATATCTCGACACCAGACTTCTCCTCTGCAGTCCAAAGAGTGGTGTGCTGGTCAATGTTTAACAACCAGTTCTCCAAAGGGGAAGAAATAATACACCATGAATTGTCGCATTTGCCAGTTTCCAGGTGCATATATTCTCACTGTGGCTGACATCAAGCTACTGACATGATATGACTGAACACAGAATTGGAAGAGATGCAGACTAGTGTGAGTGGGTCTAATGCACCATCGGATCTTTTATCTGTCCACCTGGAGGCAAAATAAGCACCTCAAAATCAGTATGTGCAAAGCTGAACTAATCTCTCTCTGCCCCACATTCAAATTTGTCCTCTTCTGGGGTTTTCTATCCGAGTGAATGGCACCACAATGAAACTGGTTTTGCAAGCCAGGCCCCAGATATCAGTTGTAGTCCTCACCACCATAACCAAACCATCGCTAAGGTCTGTTGATTTTACTTCCTAACTATCCACAATCTGCCCACTTCCCCCTAGACTATGCTCTCATTCTTCATCACCTGGATTATTGCAAAAGGCTCCTGGGTGATTTCCTTGTGTCCGTTATTACACACACATGCACCCAACCCGTTTTCCTTATTAGCCAGAGTGATCTTTGAAAAATGCAAATATGATAACGCCACTACCTTGCTCGTTAAGCCCTTGAATAGCTTCCCATAGGTCTTAGGATGATAGTCAAAATCCTCAGAATAACCTGAAAAACGTGAATAATGCCTCTGCCACTTTAACCTAATCCTGGGCTGTTCTGTACACACACCCCTTGCTCCTCTGTCCTGCAACACTGGCTGTCTTTCTGTTCTTTAGACATGCCAAGCCCTCTACCATTCAGGCTTTTCCACAAATTTTTCTCTTTGTTCGAGATGGAGTCTCACTCTGTTGCCCAGGCCGGGGTGCAGTGGCGTGATCTCGGCTCACTGCAACCTCTGCTTCCTGGGTTCAAGCGATTCTCCTGCCTCAGCCTCCCAAGTAGCTGGGATTACAGGTGCCCACGACCATGCCTGGCTAATTTTTGTATTTTTAGTAAAAACGGGGTTGCACTATGTTGGCCAGGCTAGTCTTGAACGCCTGACCTCGGGTGATCTACCCACCTCGGCCTCCCAAACTGCTGGGATTACAGGCTTGAGACCCCACGCCCAACCGTCCACAAATTTTTCTATGCTGGAAAAGCTTGATCTAATGAACTCCTTCTTATTCTTCAATCTCAGCTAAAATTTTCTTAGAAAGGCCATCCCAGTGGAAGCGATCACTCTATTCTTATCTTCCATAACAACCTGTTCTTGGCTTCCACTGCCAACAGCAGTGTATGGAAGTCCCAGTTGCTTCACGTCCCAACCAACATTTGGTTTATCAAACTTCAGAGTTTCTGACATCCTAATGTCATGGTATCTTATTATGATTTTCGTTTGCATCTCTTGGATTACTAATAAATTTGAGCATCTAAAAATAAGTTTATCGGCCATTTGAATTTCCTTTTGCATGAAATGCCTGTTTGAGTTGGTTGCCATTTTTCTGTTGAGTTGTCATATTCCTATTCATTATTAGAAAGATCCCTTGTATTAGTCCGTTTTCACGCTGCCGATAAAGAAATACCTGAGACTGGCCAGTTTACAAGGGAAAGAGGTTTAATGGAGAACTCACAGTTCCACATGCCTGGGGGAGCCTCACAATCTTGGCAGAAGGTGAATGGCACAGCTCACATGGTGGCAGACAAGAGAAGAGGGCTTGTGCAGGAAAACTCCCCTTTATGATAACCATCAGATCTCATGAGACTTACTCACTATCACAAGAACAGCACGGGAAAGACCTGCCCCCCATGATTCAATTACCTTTCACTGAGTCCCTCCCACACATGTGGGAATTCAAGACGAGATTTGGGTGGGACACAGCCAAACCATATCATCCCTGTACATATCATTGATATTAGACTTTGTGGGTTATATGTATTACAAGTATCTTCTTTCACTCTTTGCCTTGTTTTCTTATTTTCTCCAGTATGTTTTTTGGTGAAAGTATGTTTTTAATTTTAGGATTGCCAAATACCTTACAAGCAGAAATTACAAGAATTTCTGCTTATAAGAGTCCGTGGGGGGAAGCTCTCTCAGGTTTTGTTTGTCTGAAAAGGTTATTATTTATTCTTCGTTCTTGAAAAAATAATTTGACTCGGTGTGGAGTTCCAGGATGACAGTAACTGAAAAAATTTTGCAAACTGAAAAAAAATATTCTACTCTCTTTTGGCTTTGATTATTGTTGATAAGAAATCAACCTTTAATGTAACTCCTTCCCTTTGAAGGTTGTTGTCTTTTCTCTCTGGCTTGCATTGAAAACCTGCTTGTCTTTGATGTTCTTTGGTTGTTGTTGTTGTTTTTAATAATGCATCTACCTTTGGATTTATTTTATTTAACCCACAGGGAATTTATTGGGCTTCCTGGCTCTGATGGTTTGAGTCTTTCAACAAATCTGGAAATCTCTCAGTCATTATTGTATTGAATATCACCTCTTCTTCATTCTCTCTCATGTCTTCTACTGAACTCTAAACATACATTACATCTTCTTATTCTCTCTTCCATCTCTTTGTTTCTCTGGGCTGCATTTTGAATGATTTCTTCATGCCTATTTTCTAGTTTAGTAATTGTTTCTTTGATTGTGCTTAATCTGCTGTTTAACACGTCTAATAAACTTTTAAATCTGAATATTATAATTTTCATTCTAGAAGTTCTACTTTACAAATTTGGTTCTCCTTACAAATGTGCTCGTTTATTTTCAAAACTCTAAAGGAATGAAATATTTATTAAAACCTTAAAATACTTGGCCAGGCACAGTGGCTCACATCTGTAATCCCAGAACTTTGGAAGGCCAAGGCAGGAGGACAGCTTGAGGTCAGGAGTTTGAGATAAGCCTGGGTAATGTAGTGAGACCCCCATCTCTACTATATCTATATATATATGCCAGGCATGGCGGGTGTGCACCTGTAGTCCTAGTCTCGGGAGACTAAGGTGGGAGGATTGCTAGAGCCTGGGAGCTTGAGACTGCAGTGAGCTGGAATTGTGCCATTGCATTCCAGCCTGAGTGACAGCGATACCCTGTCTTCAAAAATAAATAAAATACTTATTTTATATTCTATTTGATAGGTTCCATATCGAAAATCTTGGTCTCTCTGACATCTAATCTAACTATCTATCTATCTGACACAGAGATGTGCCACCTATATCCACATCAAGGAAAGAGTTGATGTCCAGATGTCTATGCCCAGCTGTGGGGAGAAATGAGCTCAGCAGGCAGCCTCCATCTGCAGGGAGCTGCCTTGCCTACGGCCATGCCCTATTCAAAATAGCCTGCATCTGAGGACAGAGTGAGGGTATCAAGACCTGGCCATTTTGTGAGGGTATCAAGACCTGGCACCTCTCATGGATGATATTTTCACACACTGGGTTGAACAAGGGTTTGTTAGAGCTACATTACAGTTCAACTTCTCCTTCTCCTCCCTTTCACAGTTGCTGACCCTAATAAGCACTGTATTCCAAGGTCTGACCCTGTGGCTGCTTCCAAAGCACCCAATCTGCAACATGTGTGGGTGTGTCTGCATGTTCTGCTGCTACTTGCTCATGTTCCTGGCTCTTGTTCCTTGTTTCCTTCTGTATTTCTGTTTCTTGAGACTTTATCTGTTGAAATTCTTTGAGATTGAGTTGAGGTTGGGTTCCTTTTGAGAGTACAGATGGTCCCTGACTTATGATGGTTTGACTTAACAATTTTTTGACTTTACTGTGGTGCAAAAGTGATATGCATTCACGGAAAACTGCATGATCCTCTTTTGAGATGCTAGGCAGTCAGCCAGGAGATCATGATCGTAAGGGCAAACAACTGATAAGTGACAGTGAGCTGTGTTGTCTGTTGCCCAGCTGCAGGCTAATGTAAATTCTGAGCACAACGAAGGTGACTAGGCCAAACTCTGATGTTTGGTAGGCTAGTCATATTAAATGCATTTTAGACCTATGATATTTTCAACTTACAATGAGTTTATCAGGAGGTAACCTCATGGTAAGTCGAGGAGCACCTGTATATGAGATTTCTTCTAGAAGTCACCTGGGGCATGACCAGCTTGAGACCAATTTGTCTGTTTTTTCAAAACACAGACATAGTGTGTATTGGCTGAAAACCCATATGAGTTGGGATTGTAGTTAAGACTTCTCAAGATAGGCATGTTCTTTCTTTCCCCTTCTTTGCTAGTCTGTTTCCTACTTACCCTTATACTAAGGCTATAGACATTCTAGGCTTCACTTGGTGGGGCAGTCTCTCCACCTTGGGTGGGCTTAATTTTCTGTTTCTCATGCCCCTGTAGCTCTCAAATGGAAACGAAAGGTCATCAGAGTTCAGTACTTAGTTTTGGGTGGAGGCTGCTTTGGATCTTCCTTACTTTCCATAGTTCCCAGGCTCAGTATCTTACTTTGAAACTGGAAACTCCTGCTTCCAAGTTTCAGAGTAAGATAGACGCCTCACTTTATTGCTGGCATGTTGATTCACTAAAATGTTATTTTCTTTTGTTTCATATTTATCCAGTTTCATTTATTTTCCTTTTCTGAAATTGGGGCTGGGTCATTTAGGGTTTCTAGTCCACCAGACTTGGAAATAAATGTCTGGAGTCACGTTTAAGTGGACTTTACCTAAAAGGGCCACCTGGAGAGCCAGAGACCCGACCGGGGAGAGAGTTTGTGTTGATTGGACCATCAGAAACAGAGTTAAAAGGGAGTTGTAAGTGGCTAAACATGGGAAGCAGGGAGCTTTTTGAGAGATCCACAGTTATGCAGAACGTCTCTTAAATGTACTCCAGGAAAAATAGTCAGTTTTGGGGGTCCCCAAGACCAAGAGAGCACTATTAGAAGGTGGAGGCACTGTCTGCCAAATCAGAGCTTCCCTGGCCTTGGCTTTCTCCCAGAAGGAGCCAGAGGAGGATTTGTGAGGAGGGGGCAGTACAGAAGCATGAAGCTTAGAAAGACAAGAGACCCCTACCCACTCCAAGGCCTCCAAGGCAAAGCCGAGAGTGGGGAGAAGCTTTAAGTAAAGTTCAGAATTTTGATTAAGACAGAGGAACAAGTACACCAATGGCAAAAAGAAGACCACTCTTGTATATTCTTACAACTATGGTTGTACCCAATCTCCCTTCCAGAGGAGGGCAGGAACAAATTCCACAGGACAGGTTGAAATGAGGGGTTGCATAGAATAAAGCCATTTCCTGGTAGAACCTTGTGAATCCTCTCTTTTAACATGGAAACTGCCTAGGATTCATACCAGAATACCAAGTAGTTGGAGGGATAAGAGTAGGTAAGGAAAAATGGGGTTTCAGTATGCTTTTTTGTTTGTTTGTTTTTGAGACAGGGTCTTGCTCTGTCTCCCAGGCTGGAGAGCAGTGGTGCGATCACAACTTACTGCAGCCTTGACCTCCCGGGCTCAAGCAATCCTCCCACCTCAGCCTCCTAGGTAGCTGGGATTACAGGCACACTCCATCAGGCCCGGCTAGTTTTGTATTTTTAGTAGAGATGGGGTTTCACCATGTTGGCCAGGCTGTTCTCAAACTCCACCCACTTTGGCCTCCCAAAGTGCTGGGATTACAGGAGTGAGCCACCGTACTTGGCCATTTTTTGTTTGTTTGTAGAGATGGAGTTTCACCGTGTTGCCCAGGCTGGTCTTGAACTCCTGGGCTCAAGCAGTCTGCCCATCTGGGCCTTCCAAAGTGTTGGGATTACAGGCGTGAGCTACTGTGCCCGGCTGCTCTTTATTTAAAGTAAGGGGGATTTGAGTACATTTCTCTGTGGTTGAGAATGAGCCTGTATAGAAGGAGACGGTGAAGGAAAAGGAGAGGGAGATAGTCATGAGAGGGAAAGTCCTTTGGATGCAAAAGGGTGGGCTCCAGAGTGGAGGTGAAGTAACCTTAGATGAGGGGGGAGGGCACCTGTTTCATTTTAATAGGGAGGGAGAAGAAAAGGTGAATGTACTTACAGGTTAAATCTGTATATTTTGTGGGAGAAATCTGAGGGATTACTGATCTGATGACTTCTTTTCTCTTTGAATTGGGGCAGGGTTATTTTCTTAGGGTAAAGGACCAGGTGATGGGGTGATGAGTTTAGGCAAATCAAGGCCACTTGAAAGAGCTTCTCTGGAGGATGGGGGGGGCTTGTCACCCAACCAAGGCTGAAAATCAAGAATTCTTAGTGGAACTCATTGGATACAAAGCAGATGGGGACAGCTGAGGGTCCCTGTGCAGAACAAACTCAACCTTTCTGGTGTCCAGAGTTTTTAGTCTTTAACATAGAATTTCTTTCTCCCCCTTCCCTCTCTTCCTCCACAATTTCCCAATTTCAGGACTCCTTGATGTAGGTTGTAATCTGATCAGTTAAAGTGTCATTTTTCTCAATTAAGTCCCTGTGCTGTGACTTGATTGAACAAATACCTCTGTCTTCAACCCTAGCACGTATGTATAATATCGCTGTTGGGATAGGTTCTTTCTGAGCATGACAAAACTGTGCCAGTATGTCTTTATTCCTGCAAGTATCGTCTTCAAAAATTAGTAATCTTAAAATTCAGGGAACTTCACCAGAAGCTTCCATCTGCTGACTGCTGGTGCAAGGAAATAAAGACTCAGATGCTTGATGGGGGTGCCACTGCAGCGGTCATCCAACTTCAGCAGTGTCGTAACCACGAGGGCTGTGGGCGGCCTTCTGGGCCCTACTCTTAGAGTTTCTTATTCAGTTGGTCTGGGTCAGGGTCAGAGACTTTGAATTTCTTCTAAGTTCCCAGGTGGTGCTGCCAGTCTGGGAACCATACTTAGAGAACCACTGTGCTGAAATTATAAGACAGGTGGTAGCAAAGCTTCATAATGGTCATAGTCGAGTGGTCCTCATCTTTAATCTGAATAATGCACTCAAAGTCAAGTTTAAAAGGAAATATATCCTAAAGAGATCCTCTTGCTGGGTTCCTCAATTTTGTTGAGCAGTGTTCTGCTTACTGTTTCCAATGTTGCACTATTTAATCAGGTCTACATATAAAGAGGAAGGTGGAAGAGATAGGCAGCTCTGGGCCCCTAAAGGCGTGAAGGATACCATCAGAATTGTGCTGTCCCAGCTTCCTACACACAAAGGCAGATGAAGAATAGCTATTGGGTTTTTGCTGGCATCTTTATGTCAATATTATGGATTTTTTTTTTTTGAGATGGAATCTCACTCTGTCTCCCAGGCTGGAGTGCAGTGGCACGATCTTGGCTCACTACAACCTCCGCATCCTGGGTTCAACCAATTCTCCTGCCTCAGCCTCCTGAGAAGCTGGGAATATAGGCTTGTGCTACCATACCCGGCTAATTTTTGTATTTTTAGTAGAGACGGGGTTTCACCATGTTGGCCAGGCTGGTCTCGAACTCCTGACCTCAAGTGAATTGCCCCCCTCGTCCTCCCAAAGTGCTGGGATTACAGGTGTGAACCACTGTGTCCCACCAATATTATGGATCTTAATGGCTGATGAGAAAGAAATGTTACAATGTTTCAGTGACCCAAATCAACCCAAGGCTTTAGACTTAAATATACCAGACCAGGTCTTACTTAGAATAAAAGCTGAAAAAGGAACTTGTACTGAACATTCCATAAAGATAAGACATGATAAATACTCACCATTTGGATATTGACAAGATGATTAAGGTCACAAAAGGTCAAAACCCATCATATTTTCCAAAGCCAATGATGGGGAGAACTTCTGAAGTGGTGGATCAAGTACAATTCTAATAAGGGACCAGGGTAAGTGACTTGGCAACAATTTCCTTGGGAAGCTGCCAAAATCTTATCTTCAGTCTCAAAACTCCTATCTGCTGTCATAGCTAGTCTAGAAAGGTAAGTCTTGATTTCTTAGCTAAATGAGTAAAGTTTGTATTCTAGAAAGAAAATAGAATACAAATAAAAATAATAATGGAGAAACAAACTTAAATTCACGGAATTAAGTCTTTAGTGAACCAGTTTGGGTATAAGTGTAGTGATCTGTTTTGTATTCATTATGATAATTTTGTTTCCTTTTTACATGTTTAAAGCATCACTAAGACTTATGCCATTTAAATGTTTGGAAGAATCTGATTAATTTTTTATATTATTTAATGCTTAAATGTTTAGAAGGGTCAAATTTGTTAAATGCATAGTTTTGTTTAATACTTAATAATTTAGCTTTTTATTTAATATTAAGTTATGAAAGCAGTGTATATTTATGGAAGTGTTAAATGTTTTAAAAATGATCAGCAGACAATAAAAAAGTACAAATAATGGTGAGCATGTTTCTCTCCAGACATGAAAGCCAGATAGGGAAGAATTTGCAGCCTCATACTGATTGGCCAGTTGAGGAGTCAACTCATCTCTCTTATAGAAAAAAGAAGATTACATTTATGGAATACAGAATATACTGTGCTCTCTACTTACCAAGAGATTTCTTTCTCTACTGACAACTTTCTGTTGACGTGGTTACTGTGCAGGTTCTGACAGTCGATTCTTTCCACCTAGTTCACTGCTGAAGCTATAATGATTTCCATTTTGCAAAAAGAGGATGATTACTTATTATCTGTGACCATTTCTCAATTCCAGAACAATTGAGCTGCATAGTCCCTGCAATCTTATAAAGGCATTTGGCCTGGAAGATGCTCTGCAGCCATGTGCCAAGAATAACGGCTATAGGGACAATGTTTCATTAACCCCAAAGCAGCAACCTGAACCTCTTACTGTACAATATCTGCTCCGTTCAGAATTAGCTCGACTTGAGTCACAGGATGAAGCTTACCAAAAGGAATTTCCATGTCCAAGGAAGGAACCAAGATCACTGAGAGGTTATAGTATGAAAAGTGAAGAGAAAAAACCTATTCTAAACATTTTATTAATTGTCAATAATTATTTTAAAATATTTAATATAGTCTCCTACCTGGTCCACTGGCATCAAGCTGCCAAATTTACACGGTCACTTTGGGAAGCCAGCTGGCAGGCAAACATGGAAAGTGCTGGCTCCTAGCGTAGTGAGAAGACCACAGATAGATGGTAATTTTCTTCTTTGTTTTATTTTTCTTTTTCTTCTCTCCCTCTTTTTCTTCCCTCTTGCCTTTCCCTCCCATTGCCCACTTTCTTTTTTTGGCTGCCGAAGATTTATTGCCTTTCAGTACTTATAGATGATGTTTTCATAAGTTCTAATGAGGTCCCAGCAGTTTTTAACAATAACAGGACATTACTGTTCCTAAGATATATTATGTGTTTTCCCTCATCTTTCTCCCTTGAATGAAATGCCTAGAAGTAGGCTAACCCCCAATTCCCTTCCCTTTACTATGATAAATGGCTCCATTGCTTAATAGGGCTAAATACTCTGCTGTGACTTTTATACTGCTGATTTGAATAAAATCTTACGAAAAGCTTTTCTCGTGTGTTTTTCAGGTACTTTCTAGGAGAGTACCTGAGCACGTGCATGCAAACACCTGTGTATTATCAGCCTTGAGAATCCTCTTTTTTTTTTCTTTCTGAGACAGGGTCTGGCTCTGCTGCCCAGACTGAGCGTAGTTGTGCAATCATGGCTTGCTGCAGCCCTGAACTCCTGGGCTCAAGAGATCCTCCCACCTTAGCCTCCCAAGTAGCTGGGACTACAGGTGTGTGCCACCATGCTTGGCTACTTTTTATTTTTGGTAGAGATGGAGGTCTTACTTTGTTGCCCAGGCTGGTCTCGAATTCCTGGGCTCAAGTGATCCCCCTGTCTCAGCCTCCCTAAGTGCTGGGATTCCAGGTGCAAGCCACTGCACCCAGGAACCCTTTCTAATGCCATCCTTGCTAGTCGTGCATCTTGATGGCAAGTTTTGCAGCATTTCCTGATCCTCCTTGAGAGCTGTCCAGGGAGATTGCTCCCTATCTCTCCAGTTCCTGGATTCTGGGGCAATTCATGTTGTCACCCATGGCTCCAACCCCACGTGACAAGTCCACCTTTCACAGAAGTTGCATCCTTTTCTGAGTAGCCTGCAAAGGCCGGACATCCTCCAGTCACCTCAGTGCGACCCATGACCATGGAGGTATTTTTTTAAAAGGAAAAACCATTGCCATGAACAAGTCCCTTAGCACCACATGACTTAACTAGGGTGGTCCTGACACCTGTTCTTCTGTGGTGACAGGGTTGGCAGCCAACTCCAGAGGTATTTTTTTGTTGTTGTTGTTCTTAATGGTAAGACAGATTAAATGTAAGTAACAAGCAACAAAGAAGGGGACCAAGCTGCATCCCATGATGTAACACACAGGGATTTCAATACAATCAGGCTTTTTTCCTTGAGGAATTACAAGCTATAGGGAATGCCTTTTAGCCAGAAAGGGCTTCGAGCAGGAAAACTCAAAAACATTCTGTATTACTGTGTTCTATTTTGGTTCTGGGCTAGCTTTGGATGGGTGGCTTTCACTCTGCCCTGAAATTAACATGTTATAAACGGACGGGTTGGGTCTCAGATCCAGCAAAGAAGCCAGCTTGAAAAATCATTCTGGGAAATGCACTGAATCACTTGTTCCAGGAACAGAAAGCCACTGTGCCTTGAGAAACAGGCCGTCGGCAAAGTCCCTGAGACAAGCACCCTCGGATTTGCTGTCCAATCGTCACCATCCTCCCTTCATTCTAGGGCTTTCTGTCACTTCACTACTCATATTATTGAGGGCTTGACTTCTGCTAACAGGTTCTCTTAAAAGACTATCTGGAGACAGCTTTTTAAGAGCCTTCCCTTTCCGGATCCCTTTGGGATAGAAACCGCAGAGCTATTTAATAGTCTGTGATAACCCTTATTTTCCATCCTCTGTTTTCTGGGCAACTCTTCGCACCCACAAGGTAATGACTGCAAATGAATTCCAGGCAGGAGCAGAAATCCTCCTGCGCTGTGCGTCGTCTGCCCCGCGCAGGCCTGCATATGGGCTCTGCACACTGCTCGCTCTTTGTGCCACTTCAGAGTCCTGTCCCCTTGAGTCTCAATCAAGATACGGCTCATTCCACCCTTGGGCAGGAGGGCAATGCTGATGAGGCTGTTTATAGCTTCGGTGCCTGCGCACTCCATGTTATTTAGTTGTTGTTCCTCCGCTGTTTCCAAACAAGCAGTCTGTCCAAAAAAAAAAGGATCAAATGGAAAACTTTATAAATACTCCAAATGGTGGAAACAGGAAGTGGAATAAAAATGATGTAGCTATTCACAGAAAACATGCTGTCATTTTTTTTTTCTCTGTAAATATATACCATTCATTTTCAGAAAGAGGCTGTGCCTAAAGAAGAATTAAAAAAAAAAACAAAAAAACTACCAAGTGACTCGGCTGACTTTGGAGACTGTTCAGAGAAGCTGCCTCGGGCTGTGCGGGATGCTCTGGGGTGGGAGGGGCAGAACGGCATGGCCCGGAAACCTCTGAAAAATAGGTACGGGTTCTACTGCGGAAATGCAAAATGATGTCTTGTTGGGTACCCTGGTCTCAGTGTCTTGTGACTTCTTATTGGACAGCTGAAATGCTTCATCCATATCCATCATGTCAATGATATTAATTCCAATTCCAACTGCAATTCCAATGATCTAATCCTTAAACCACATTCAATTTCTTCTTGGTAAGGTTGTTCATATAATAATAACGATGAACATTTATATAACGCTCACTATGTGCCAGGCGCTCTTGTAAGTGTTTTACAACTGCGGACTCATTTGCTGTTCACAACAATTCTAAGTAGTAGGATATTATCATTCCCATTTTATGGATGAGGAGACTGAAATATAAATGAACAACTAAGTTTTCTGAGGCGACATAAGTTGTAAATGGAGCTGAGCTTCAGCCTAGGTAGTTGGGTTTCAGGACCCATATCCTTACTAGTATCTCTTTATTGTGAATTAAGAAAAGACTAGAAAAGCAAACACAAAGCACACTGTGATTGTGAACAAATCAAACGTTTCTTTCTTTCTTTCTTCTTTCCTGTTTCTCTCTTTCTTTCTTTTCCTTCCTTCCTTCCTTTTTTCTCTTTCTTCCTTCCTTTCTCTCTTCCTTTCTCTCTCTTCCTTCCTTCTCTTCTTTCTTTCTTTCCTTCTTTCTCTCTTTCTTTCCTTCCTTCCTTCTTCTTTCCTCTCTTTCTTCCTTCCTTTTTCTCTTCCTTTCTTTCTCTCTCCTCCTTCCTTTATCTATTCCTTTCTTCCTCTCTTTCTTCCTTCCTTTCTCTATTCCTTCCTTCCTTTCTTCCTTCCTTTCTCTCTTCCTTTCTTTCCTTCTTTCTCTCTTTCTTTCCTTCCTTCCTTCTTTCCTCTCTTTCTTCCTTCCTTTCTCTCTCCTCCTTCCTTTCTCTATTCCTTTCTTCCTCTCTTTCTTCCTTCCTTTCTCTATTCCTTCCTTCCTTTCTTCCTTCCTTTCTCTCTTCCTTTCTTTCCTTCTTTCTCTCTTTCTTTCCTTCCTTCCTTCTTTCCTCTCTTTCTTCCTTCCTTTCTCTCTCCTCCTTCCTTTCTCTATTCCTCTCTTTCTTTCTTCCTTCCTTTCTCTCTTCCTTCCTCTCTCCCTTCCTTTCTCTCTCCCTTCCTTTCTCTCTTCCTTCCTTCTCTCTCTCTCTTTCTTCCTTTCTTTCATTCGTTTTTGAGACAGGATCTAGCTCTGTTGTCCAGGCTGGAGTGGACATAGTTCACTGCAGCCTCCAACTCTTGGGCTCAAGCAATCTTCCTGCCTCAGCCTCCTTAGCAGTTAGGACTACAGGTGTGTGCCACCATGCCCAGCTAATTTTTAATTTTAATTTTTGATTATATATATGTGTGTGTATATATATATATATATAGAGAGAGAGAGAGAGAGAGAGAGAGAGATGGTCTTGCTCTGTCACTCATGCTGGAGTGCAGTGGTGCAATCACAGCTCACTGCAACCTCAACTTCCCAGGTTCAAGTGCCTCAGCCTCCTGAGTAGCTGAGACTATAGGTGTGCACCACCACACCCAGCTAATTTTTATTTTTTGTAGAGACAGGTTCTCCCTGTGTTCCCAGGCTGCTCCTGAACTCCTGGCCTCAAGCGATCCTCTGGCCTCAGCCTCCCAAAGTGTTAGGATTACGGCACCCAGCTCAAACATCTCTTATTGACACTGTTGGGCTGCAACTTCAAAAGAAGACTCAAATATGATTATAAAGGGATTGCTCAACCTGAATCAAACAATGGTATCCAATCTACATGTGTCTTTATAAGAGGAGATTTCACGCAGACAGAAGAGGAGAAGGCCAGGTGAAGACAGGCAGAGACTGGAGGATGTAGTCGCAGGCCCGGGGACCCCGCAGCCATCAGAAGCTGGAAGAGGCAGGAGCAGATTCTCCCTTAAAGCCTCCGAAGGGAGCGCAGCACGGCTGGCACCTTGATTTCAGCCTAGCAGTCCTGGCTTCAACCTTCCAGCCCCCAGAATGGGACTGTCTACAGTCTCTCTATTAAAACTGCCATCTTCCAGGGGCAGAGGAGCCAGAGGAGGAGATTAAATGCTCTATCCCCTGTAATACAGCCATCTGAATGCAGCAGTTCTCACAGTTTTGGGGCTCAGTGCCCCTTGTCACTTTAAAAAATTATCAAGGACCCCAAATAGTTTATCATTATGTGTAGCGTACCTATAGACAATTACCATATTAGAAACCCAAACTGGGCAGATTTAAAATATTTAATTCATATGCAAACATCTTTCATTAATTCACATAAACATAAGCCTATTACATGTTGACATAAATGATGTTTTTATGAAAAATTGCTGTATTTTCAACACAGAAAACTCAGTAAAGTGGCATCGTTTTACTTTTTTTTTTTTTTTTAAACAAACCTCTGTCATGTCTGGCATAATAGAAGAAGTTGGATTTTCATACACGCTTTGCATTCAGTCTGTTGCAAAATGTTGTTTTGGTTGAAACGTATAAGGAAAATCTGGCTTCACATAAATATGTAGTTGCAAAAGGAGAAGTATTTAAATAGTCTTTTGGATAATTATAAATATTCTTTGAGTCTTCATAAATTTAAATAAATGATAATTTTTAAAAGTTAATTGCAACATAGATTCTGAAACAATATAAAAAAACTTTTGGTACTCTGTTACTTTAAAATTCATTGATGTATTTTATATTTTGAATGTACCTTTTATCTGTAAATGATTTTTATTTACTTATTTTAAATTGTGGTAAAATAGACATAACAAAATTTACCACTTTGCAGGGCACAGGGGATCACACCTGTAATCACTTTGGGAGGCCGAGGTAGGTGGATCACTCGAGCTCAGGAGTTCGAGACTAGCCTGGCCAACATGGTGAAACCCCATCTCTACTAAAAGATACAATAATTAGGCGGGCCTGGTGGTGCATGCCTGTAGTCCTAGCTACTTGGGAGGCTGAGGCAAGAGAATCGCTTGAACCTGGGAGGTGGAGGTTGCAGTGAGCTGAGATCACACCACTGCACTCCAGCCTGGGCAACAGAGCGAGGCTCCGTCTCAAAAAAAAAAAAATTACCATTTTAACCATTGTAAGTGCACAGTTCAGCAGAGTTAAGTATTCTTATTGTTGTGTAACCATCATCACCATCCATCTTCAGAACTCTTCATCTTGTGAAAACTCTGTATTCATTAAACAATAATTCCCATTTCCCCTCCCCAGATCCCCGACAACCCCATTCTACTTTCTGTCTCTGAATTTGACTGCTAGTCGAATTCCACCTCAAATAAGTGGAATCCTACAGTATTTGTCCTTTCATGACTGGCTTATTTCACTTAGCATAGTGTCCGCAAGGTGCATCCATGTTGTAGCATGTGTCAGAATTTCCTTCCTTTTTAAGTCTGAATACTATTCCATTGTGTGTTTATGTGTGTGTGTGTGTGTATATACATATATTCCACGTTTTCTTTATCCATTTATCTGTTGTTGGACATGTGAGTTGTTTCCGCCTTTTGCTATTGTGAACAATGCTGCTGTGAACATGGGGGCATACAGACCTGTTTCAGTCCCTCCTTTTGATTTCTTTTAGTATATTTCTAAGGGTGAAATTATTGGGTCATGTGATAATTCTATTTTTAGTACTTTGAGGAACTACCATATTGAATTCTATGATAGCTGCACCACTTTAGAATCCCATCAACAGTGAGCAAGATTTCTAATTTCTCCACATCCTTGCCAATATTTGTTATTTTCTGTTTTTTTTTAAATAGTAATCATCCTAATTGGTATAAAGTCTCATTGTGGTTTTGATTTGTATTTCTCTAATAATTAATGATATTGGGCACCTTTTCATATATTTTTTGGCTCTTTGTAAATCTTCTTTGGAGAAATGTCTATTTGCATCCTTTGTCCATTTTTAAAATCAGGTTATTTCTGTTGTTGTAGTGAGTTGTAGGGATTCTTTATATATTCTGCCTATTAATCCTTTATGAGATGTCTGATTTGCAAATATTTTCTCTCATTCCAAGGGTTGTCTTTTCACTCTGTTGATTGTGTCCTTTGATGCACAGAAATGTTTAATTTTGATGTAGTCCAATTTGTCTAATTTTATTTTTGTTGCCTGTACTTTGGGTGTCATATTCAGGAAATCCTTGCCAAGTCCAATGCCATGGTGTTTTCCTCCTAAGTTTTCTTCTAAGAGTTCTATAGGAGGGTGGCACAGCCTCCCTCCTGACTGTGATCAAGGTGTCAGCTGGGCTTTGTTCTCATTTGGAGGCTCAGCTGAGGAACAATCCACTTCCAAGCTCCCTTAGGTTGTTGGCAGAATTCACTTATTTCTGGTGACTTGCTTCCTCAAAGTCAACAAGGAGAACAAGACTCCAGAGAGAGGCTACTGGCAAGACAGAGTTTTTTATAACATAACGTTGTAATAAGAGTGACCTTCCAACACCTTTGCCATATTCTATTGGTTAGAAGCAAGTCACGGATTTCATTCACGCTCAAGGGGGATGAACTAGAACCTGAATACTAGGAGGTGGGGGTCGTGGAGGTCACTTTAAAGTCTATTCATCCCATCTGATGCATGTTTTAAAAAGACCTCTCACTATAGTGTGTGGAGGTTAGACTGTAGGGTGGTGGAGAGACCAGGCTTAGTGACAAGAGGCTGTTGTATTTGGAAGTTAGGAAATCATTAGGAACTGCTTTTTCAACAAATATTCATAAAATCTACTATATGAGAGTCACTGGGTTAGGTGTTAAGGATGCAGTGTGGAAGTAAGATTTCTCATTTTTTAACTTTAAAAAATTTTGATTGACATAGAATAATTATATATATTGATGGAATACATGCGATATTTTGATACATGTACACAATGTGTAATGATCAAATCAGGGTAATTGGGATACCTATCACCTCAAATATTTATTGCATCTTTGTATTGAGGATATTCAATATCCTCCATTCTAGCTATTTTGAAATATACAATAAATTACTGTTAACTATAGTCATCCTACTATGCTATACTACCCAACTATCCTGTAACTTATTCCTCTTATCTAACTGTAATTTTGTTCCCATTAACCAACCTCTCCATAACCCTCCTACCTGCTTCCCTTCCCAGCCTCCGGTAACCACTATTCTACTCTCTACTTCTATGATATCAACTTTTAAACACCCAGTGGAATATTATTCAGTCATAAAAAGAAGGAAACCCTGTCATTTGCAGCCACATGGATGAGCCTGGAGGACGTTATGCTAAGTTAAATAAGTCAGGCACAGAAAAAGAAACACTTTGTGATGTCACTCATATGTGGAAGCTAAAAATAAAAAAGAGTTCTCATTTTTGAGAAAGCATTTTCTTGAAAAGACAGGGGCAAAAGTTATTTTAAACTGGTTGAGGAGGAAACAGGAGGTGTGACTGTAGTGATGGCCATTTAGAATATTTTCATAGACTTTGGAGAAGAATAGAGAGAGAGAGATGAGACAAGTAGTTTGAGGGGGCACAGAGTTGACAGTGTTGATGTATTTTCTTTTTGTATTTCTTTTCCTCTGGCTGAAAGGTAGGGATAGTAGAAAGAAAGAGGCAGAAGATACAACAGAGGGCACATTCCAGTGGAGAACTGGGGGGATGGAATGAAGGGCATGGGAAGAATTATCTTGAAAGGAAGTGAAGACATCTTTTTGAAACCACAACCATAAAAACATTAGTAAGGTTAGTCCAAAAGTAGAGGGGAATTGAGGGAGTATGTGCCAGATAGCATCTGTTTTCTCTGTCAACTCAGAAGGGAATGGTATTTATTAAGAGCTGTAAGGGCATTGTCACTTTGAGGAGAGTAGGCAAAGTTGGGTGTAGCCTTCACTGGAGAAGGGAAGGGAAGGGGGACTGACCTCCAATGACCAAGTAAGCTATCGTGCAGGACTGTGGTTCCAGTCCAGACTCAAAAACATTAATTTGCAATGGAGCCAATCCACATGGGTGCATCATTTACTTTGGTAGTATTTGGGAAATCGAGGAAGAGGAATGGAGAAAAGAGAGAATCAGGGTGATCTGGGGCTGAAGTCAGCATGGCCCAGGGCAGCAGAAGATTCCTGTGGCAAGAGGTAAAGAAAGCTACTGAGACTGTCAGAATGCAGCAGCCTCCACAGAGTGGGGAGGGACAGGAGCTGTGCTCAGGTTGGGTGGGGGTGACAGTGGGGGCAGCAGAGAGAGAAAAGTTGCATTTCCAGAGGGGAGTTTTATATTTTAGCATCTTTAGGCTCATTCTAAATTTTAGTGCAGTCTAATTCAATCAGGAGAATTGAGTCAGTAAAAAGTTAACGTTAATAAAAATTTCCTAAAAGCAATAGGCTTGCACTACACATTACACCAGATGTCTTCATTCTATGAAGCCTTGGGGAATGGCCCTTTCCCCTCAGAGGCCACTACAAGGAGACGGGGTTTCCAAGGACCCTCCTTCCACCTCTGTCTGCTTACACATGGATTTATCTGTCTGATCAATTAGGAACCTGTAGACTGACATTTAAAGAAAGGGTACAGAATCTAAAAAGACATTAAGAGACTTCGCATGTGATTCTCAGGGATACTCCACATGGATATGCACGACCTGAGAGCTTGTTAAATGTGCAGATGCCCCACCCTCACTCCCAGGCCATCTGCTTCCTGGATTCTGGGAGACCTGATCTGCATTTCCACAAGCACAAACACGACTTCAGAAAAAGTTGGTTTAGTGGGTCCAAGAAAGTTGACACCTATGGCATGCAGCAATTGTTCTAGATGTTTGGAGAAAAACAGGGAACAAAATAAAGACCCTGCCCCACGGAGTTCATATTCCAGTGAAGGAAGGCAGATAATACATTGATTATACGATCAATGAGAAGGTGGTGAGGGCAGTGACGGGAGGAAAATAGACCAGAGGGCAGGCAATGGAGGGTCATAGTAGGGACAGGCTGCAATACTGAGGAGAAAGGTCAGGTGAGGTCAAAGAGGGAATGATGGGAGCTGAGTAGGTTGAGATGGGTGACTTCTGCTTTTGCTCAGAGGGCCACAGAAAGCCATCTGAGAGTGCTCAGCAGAAGACTGAATAACCTGCAGAACATTTTCTGAGGATAATGTTGGCTCTTGCCTTGAGAGTAGATCTGGAGGTGGGGTAGGAGTGGGGGAATCTATTAGAAGGTAATTGCAGGAATCTAGGCAAGAGATGACAGTGGGTTGGACCTGGTAGCAGCAGGGCAGGTGGTGAGAAGAGTTTGGTCCTGGGGATATCTTGAAGGTAGAGTCAGAATTCCCCATAGGTTAGGATGAGGCATAGAAGAGAAAGAGAGAGGTATAAACAACTCTAGAGATGGGTCAGCATCAACTGAAACGGGAAAGGCTGCTGGTTGGGGAGGGAAGATTGAGAGTTTGATTTTGGACTCATTGAAGTTGACATGCTTATCAGACATCTGTGGGGTCTGTGGAGTGGATCGTTGAAGTTTGGGAGAGAGGTGTGGACTGGGGAAGGTCATTGGCATATAGATCCTGTTTACAGCTGTGAGACTGGATGAGATCCCCAGGGGAAGGAGTGTCTATAGAGAGGGGGTGGAGGCCAAGACATGGCTCTGGGAAACTCCAACACCTGAGGTCAGGGAGTAGAGGGGAGCCAGCAGTGAAGATGGGAAGGAAAAGACCAGTGAAGTGGGAGGGAAAGTGGAGTGAGGTGTCCTGAAAGTCAAATGAAGAAAGAGAATCAAGGAGAAAGGAGTGATTGGCCATGTCTGGAGCTACTGATGAGTCAAGTAAGATGAGGACTGAGAACTGGCTGTGAAACTTTATAGTGAGAGAAAGCGTAGCATGATTGTATGCTGATAATCTGGTTGAATGGGAAAACATAGTGATGTAGGAGACAGGGAGCAATGCCCTTGAGTAGACCTGAGGATATGGGCTGGACAGTGCAAATAGAGAGCTTTGCTTTAGCAGGAGATTGTACAATTTATCTGCAATAAAGGAAGGAAGGCAGAATGCATGGGTACAGATGCTGGGAAACGGGTGGGTGAGGTGTGGGAGTGTAAGCATTCTCTTCTGGGTGCTGTGATGTTCTCAGGGAAGTAGAATCGAGTTTCTTGAGAGTTAAGACATGATTGAGATTGTATTTTTGTTAAGGAAGCGTGACCAAGCCAGAAGAAGCAAGGAAGCTGAGGATATGTGCAAAGAAGTGATTATACCGATTTACCATGGAATGTAAACTAAGCTTCAAGGGCATCACATGGGTGTGGGCCACAGAAGGCCTGGATCGCTGGGTTGGAGGTACCAATGAGTCAGCAGTATTATTGCTCTGGGAGATCAGACAGGCTGAGCAAGGAAGAGAAAGTGGGGACCAGAAATAAATGTTTTTGGTGCTATTAGAAACTGTATTTTCCTTAATAGAAGATTAATTCTTCAGGAATCAGACCTTCAGTGTATGTGAATTAAGATGATAAAAGGAAAGGAGGGGACTGTTGGATCAAATAAAAAATTATTTATTCATCATTTACTTTATGCCCTGTTGTGTGCTTGCCTTTGGGGAAACTTTTAATTTAGTTAAATCTACATTTTCTAAGAATTTCTAGTGAAGTGCTAAACCAGAGTGTATTGACCATTAGAACTCCCAGTGTATAGAGAAGGTGCTGTGTTCCCACCATTCTTCAATGGGTGAGTGTTTCTTGGGGATGTGGTTGGTTCTCAAACTTCTGCAGCCACTTCCCTTTCTTGCCTTCCATCTCGTGTGCTTACATTGTACATACATATTCAAAACTCCAAAACATAGGAGTTCTAACCCTGACACTTCTGAGCACATTTACCAAGACAATGAAATAACCTACTTAAAATTCAGTAGCATTCTGGGTATCTCAGGACACTTGGCCAATGTTCAGACAGTGATGTGATGACGTTCATTCCTGTTCTGTTCCTCACTGGCTCTCAGTGTAAATGGTGCCCCCTGGGATGGTTCTGTGCCTCCTTGGAGATTCCCACTGGGATTTCTGAACTGTCCAGGTGCAGGCATCACAGGAGCCAGTGTCCCCAACACCAGTGAGTACACTACTCACTCCTTGTCTGCCCCCGTGTCACCAGTTCACACATCCTTGAACCACAGGTGAAAACTCTGTCATTGTTTCCCATAAAGTTTTTTTTCAGGCTTTCTACAGAAACTCTCATATATTATTAATGGGAGACCATGAAGCAAATGAGTGTGTCATTGTATTTAAGCTGACACTTGAATGAGAGGAGTTGGATGCTCAGGGAGACACATTAGTTTGCTCCCTCTGGGGCAGACCCTGCCTGAGAAAGCAAAGGATATTCGCTTGTGTTCATTTCCACCCCCACACATGTCCTCTGTTTCTTATCTGCGCCTGCCAGCCACAGAGGATTGATGGCCTTCAATTCACCCTCACCAGCACCTGTGATTAAATTATTTCTCTCCTCATTTTGCATGGATACTTTAAGCAGGGCAGGCAGATAGTCATTTCCCTCCCTCTTGGAAAGTGTTCCAAGGGGACGGAGGCCACTCAGAAAAACACCAGTAAATCCTATTGGCTTCAAGTTTGGATTTGCATCCTGCCTTGGGGTGATGGGTTGGGCAGAGGCCTGGGAGAAGGAGGAAAGTGGAATGAAGAAAAAGGCTTGCATCCAAACTGGAAGTTGCAGTGTCTTGCAGTTCCTTTTATCCTTTCTTTCAGGTAAGATTTCACTTCTTTTTATGCAAACTCAGGCCAAGCCTGTGGTCAAATTCTGCCCCTCAAAGCGGGGGTGAGGATAGGGGGACATAGTGACAGTCTGAAACTCTGGCATTTCCTGATGTCATTCTTCATACTACGAAGGCTGGTTTCTCCTGCTTCCTTGGCTTTCCCGGAGTGCTTACTTCTTCTAACCAGTGAAAACTGAATCTCACAAGTAAGCCCCCAAATTTGGTATCTTGATTGGTGAGGTTCATTCCTGGGGCACTTATTGAGGCACCTGCTGAGGCCCCATTCCTGCCCAAACATATTTTTTTGTGCAAAATAATAGTTACATTGACCCGGCCCTCCTTCCAACCTAGAGTAGAGTACATGTCTCATCTCTCCCCTTGGTGAAACTGCAGATCCTATTTCTGAGTCTTCTTTGAAGACAAATTCTTCATATGCTATCTTATTCATTACAAAAGCTGGTTTGCCTTATCTACTGAATATATATATATATACACATATATGAGCCTGTATTATGACTTCTTTAAGTAGAGGGGCTGATGTTGTCTGCTAATTGATCTTTTGGCCTACTCATAAGCTTTTGGAAACTGAATCAAAAATATTTGTTGATGATACCACAAAGACCCTATGAAACGGCTTTAACTGTGACTTCCTGTAAGAGATTTGCTGAAAACTTGCTTATGACTTCAGGGTGATTTTTACTTATTAGGTGTCTACTCTATTGGCCCCATGTATAGGATGAGGAGAGAGTACTGAAACGATCAGATGCCAGTCAGGCTCCGGAGCATGTCCCTCCCAGCATGAGTTCTATGTCCACTAAAGAGATGGACCAGAGTGCCCATAGCAGCATTGTTCTTAACAGCACAATCTGGAAACAACTCACGTGTCTGCGTACAGAACCGTGGACACGTAAATTATGGTAGATTCATTCAACACAGAGCAGTGGAAGGGAGCAGATTACTGTTACCTGCAATACGATGACAAAAGGTCAAGTGACAGCAGACAGCTCCAAAGAGTACAGACTCCATGGCTCCGTTTCTATGAAGTTCAAAACTGGGCAAAACTAATTCCTGGCGATGGAGGTCAGAATAGTGTCAACTGGGAGGGGTCATGGGGCAGGGGTCTCGGGTCCTAGAAACTTGTATGTCTTCATCTAGCTGGGATCACCCAGGTGGATGCGTGTCTAAAAATCAATTGAGTTGCTTACTTAAGATGTGTGCGTTTTGTCAGATGTAAGTGATACCAAAGTTCAATACTTAAAAGAAAAAGATGAGTCACAGAGTCCCTGGCTTGGAGAAGCTCATGGTCTGGTAAGAAAGAAAAATGCAAAGGGAATCATTTCCCTGGAATGTACTAAGCGTGGTCATGGAGGCATGCACAACAAGGAGACACAGAGACAAGTATGGGGCTCAGGGAAGGAGGAGGAGAGAGAGAGAAACACACAGAACTCTTGGAGAGAGGCAGGACGCTTCAGGAAAGGGACAGCTCAGTGTGTCTGGTGTGGTCCATGCCACTGTCACACCAATGAAGCTGCTCTACAGAAGGCCACTAAATCCCAGGGATCCTTCCCAGCTTTTCTTCTCTTTGATCTCCATGGCATTTGGTTTTTTCAATGGCTTTTATTTTTGGAAACACTCTCTTGCTTAGCCTCAGTGACATTTCCCATTGGTTTTTTTTTTTTTTTCTTCTCATTCTTGACCATTTCTTTTTGTTTTCCTTCCTGGTTCCCGCTCCCAGTCCTGCCCTTTAAAGGCTGCTGTCCCACAAGGGCTGGCTGTGTCGTCTTCCTCTCTCATCTTGTCTCTGGGCAGCCTCATCCATCCGTGTCCATGGTTTTAACTAACCCCACCTCTCCTTCTACCTTCCCCCAACCCCACTGCCCAAATGTTGTTGACTACAAATTTGGTATCTCCGACCCATATGTCCACCATTACCTTAAGAATTGTGTTTTACATCCTGAGTGGACATGACTACTCAGATGTCCTGCAGATAGCCCAAAATTTCATATTTCTAAAAGTGGGCTTTTCATCTCCCCTGCTCCCCAAATGTTCCTCTTCTTGTTCTCCCTCATCCTGCAAACTGTCTTGAGAGCTGTCTTTTGTCCCAGGCTCAGCTGGGTGGTCTCCCTCTGCTCTTCGGCCCTAGCTTCTATGCACCCCATCATGGCACAATTCATGCTCAATTCAAAGCAGGGAGCAAAATGAAGGCAGCCACTGTTGTGTGTCTCCACTGCTAAATGAGGCTCTCCCGAGTGCAAGGCTGCAGGGGGGCTTTGGGAGAACTCTTGGTGGAATGCGATTAGGCTTACATTCTTTACTGGCAATTGCCTCAGAGTTTTCCTGTTTTTTCCCATAGCCCTATGTGGACACTGGAATTATGAACCTGGTATTTGATGCAGTGACAGAAATGTAACTGTTGACTTAGGCAGAATGGGAACCTACTGAACAGTGTTGGATTCAATCTGGGGCACAATTGAATCCCAGGCCTTCCAGGATGCGGTCATTCGGATTTGGTCTCTCCCTTTCCCGCTGCCCTCTGTATCTCAGCTTTCCTACCTGGTGGCTTTGCTCTCAGGGGGAAACTGAAAGCTCAGGACTTACTTGACCTTTATGGCTGGCAGTTCCAGCAGAAAGAGGAAGCTTCTCTTCATGACAGCGTCTCTGCACCCAGCTGGGATCATGATCGCCCCGCTGAGCCAATCACCAAGGCAAGGCAGGTGGAATGCCCCTGCACCCCGCCAGGAGCTTGATGTCCAGCCAACCCTCCAAAAGCCTGAGTCTAGGGTACAGTCAGGCCCACAGGAAACCTGAGGGGCTGTTAGCAGAAGAGGGAACTTATGCTGGCCAAGCAAAACAGCATTTGTGCATCAGAGGCCCTCTTTGAGGAGGCGTGGGAGACACGGCTGTCTGGGCAGGGTTCGAAGCTGGCAACACCATGCTCCAGGCCCAGCCTGGGCCCTTCGCTTGTGGCTTAGCCTTAGGCTCACTCCACCTGGGGCTGTCCTCCTGTCAGCCCCACACTTCCTACTCAGCGGGTCATTGTCAGGTGAACAGGACTCAATGAAAAGGAGCCTTTTAACCTGTATTTTCAATTTGCCCTCTGTCTTTACCTGCCATGGCCTGTGCTGTGTCATGGGAATGAGGAAGGACGGTGCAGCAGCCAGTGCTGGCTGGTCTGTGTGAATCACCTGCAAGTCATGCAGAACGATGTCGTGGCGGGGTCAGGCTTCCAGCATCCGCAGCTCACACACCTTTCTATTCCACACAGGACCTGGCACTGGGCTCCGGGCCGCCCCTGCCCCTGGTCCTTCAGTGTTGCTCAAACTAGAAACAGAAGCCATGCTGGAAGACAGAGCTGCTGACCTAAGCCCAAAGCCCAGGTAAGGTGCAGACAACAGGCAGGCACTGGAGTGGCAAGGACCATCACGTGGTTCCTGGGTCCATGTGTGTTCTGCCCGGGCGACAGCTGGCACTCTGAAACACCACTCACAGCTCCAGTCCTGGCCCTGCCGCCACGTTAGCTTGTGCTCTCATGCAGTCACTGACCCTCCCCAGACCTCCGTGTTTTTATCAGGAGAATGAGAAGCTGGATGTCATCGCTCCTTTGCAATGATTCTGAGGTACTGCATTTAGGGAGAAAACCCCACCACACACATGCTCAATACAAACCCTATTTCTGGGGGTAGATTTGATTTAAAACATCACCATAAACCGTTTAAAGCATCCAGTAATTTACTAATAATGCGTTTCCTGATGAGGGGAGGGAAGGCCGCGGTTTCAATCTCTCCTACTGATTCAGTGTGTGCTGTTCCCTAAAATAAAAATCAGCTTCATCGAAAGCTGCTGAAAGTTTTATGTCGCCTTAGCGCACACCACACCTAAACTCAGCAGGACACTGTTTCCTTGTTAGAGGATACATAGCAGAGAGTTCCAAATAATAGCTCAGCTGTCCAATGTCTACTTAATGGATTAGCAAAGGTAACAAATGATATCTTATTCCTGGCTCCTTCTGCTGAAATGCGATACTTCCAAAGGCTGGAAACCGTTCCCACTTGGTGACCTTCCTCCTTTCAAAGAATGAACATATTTGCTTCTCTCAACCTAGGCCTTTTCCCCTCACCACAGAATAACCCAAAACATCTGGAGATACTGTGGGGTCTCTCTCAAGAAGATTACACGTTCTTTTCAGCTTTTACTTTTCTGGGAGATGAATCTTGACAACTGGAAATTAGCAGCTGGAGTTATGGCAGCAAGGAGGGCCCACCTCACGGTCCCGGGGGACATCTCCGTCCTTCTCTTCAACATCGTCTCTGCCGTTCCCTGCTTACTTTCCCTCCTTCCTTCTTCTTTATTTCTTTCCTCAAGATATTTCACTGACCCTTGAGACTCTAAGACACAGAGAAGCTTCCTCCTCCTCCTTCCCGTTTCTAGCAGGGAAAGAGGCCCCTGGAATAGGAATTGGGCATTCCTGGCTCCCAACACGTTTCCTCTGGGCCTGGCCTGAGGCCAGGGCTGCTGCTTAACGGGGCAGGTTTTACCTCATCTCGAAATACCCCTGAAGGCCATCTAGCTCTGGCCTCTGTGTAGGTGTCAGTAACAGCTGGAGAGCTTGAAGGCAGATGGAACATGTTCCTCTGTCCCTTCTGTCATTAGGGGTTTTACAGAGCTGGTCCGCGCCATTGCTAATCACTCATTCATTCCTTTCACAGTAATCTTCAAGCAAGGGACCTGGTTGAGTGTCTGCTCCATGACAGGCGGGGGACTCTTTGCCCATGGAAGCTCTAGGGCCATTTTCCAGCTGAGGTTTTAAAAAAAAGGGAAGATGTGGGTCAGAGGACACCCACAGAGGACAGGTGTGTTCCTTCTCAGGCTGCCGCAAACATCCTGATGTCTCTCCTCTTCAGTTCCCAGTTGAGAGCTGTCAGCTAGGTTCTTCGAGGCCAACTTTTGCTAATGTTTTGTTAGAGGAAAAAAAGAGGAATAAACCCTCCTCTGAGTGCCGATGATTACAAGGATGCCCATTGGTATGTCGAGCTGGGGCTCAGAGCAGAAAAGTCAACGCATCATAGGATGTTGTAAGGGTGGATGATTTCAGGAAAAGACGTATTTTCCCTTGGGATGTGAACAAGTGTGCGTGTGTGGCGGGGAATGGGTAGAAAATCGGGTGATGGGGACATAAGGAGAGTGTGGGAAGACACTAATGGTTGAAGTGCAGGAGGGCCTAAAGAGCCAGCCTTGTCTGCCTTGGCTGATTTTGGTACAGGTGGAATGTGAAACATGAACTATTTACACATCTCCTACTTCCATGGACTAAGAAAAACAGAGAAAGCTGGGCACAGAGCTATAACTGAGCTCCCTTCTTCTGAACTCCAAACCACTTCTTTAAAATGGACCGTTAGATCTTGCAGGAAGCCGTTTTCCACTAGGCCTAGTGGTGCTGGAGCAGAGCGTGTGCCACCAGCTGAGAAAACAAACCCGAGAAGGAGAAAGTATACTCAGGTTAACAGGCCCCGGGCAAAAAGTCTCCGTTCCCTGCCTCCCCGCCCGGCCTGCCCTCCCCTGGGCCTGGAACCGTGGGCTTTGGCAGGAGAGGTCTCAGGTAGGGGCTGAGGATTGGCTGGCCCAGCCGCATAGAACATAAAGAGATTTACAGCCTACTACTTCTGACTTTTATTAAATGAAAACCAGAGGGATAAAAATAAGGCAGCAAATAACACCATAACAGGAAATAAAAGGGGCGAAAAGGGGGCAAGTCCGCACCTTGAGGATGGCGTGCCCATTGCGATGCGGGTGTTCACAGCCACGACTCGCACCAGCCACGCTACACGGAGAGGAAGCCACCGCGGACGAAGGCGGTGGGGCGGGACTGTCTGCATCAGGGGCTCGCAGGTCTAGAGCTCACTGAGAAAGGTTTAAGCTTTGGTGAAATCTTAACTATGCCTTTTCAAGATTTTTCCTCTTTTGCTTGGAAATCTTTGTTTTATTCTAAGTGACATCTCACATATTTGTTTCCAGCTTGTTTTATACCTCCCTGAAACTAGTTAAGTTAAAAGCCACCTGATGCTGGAAAACCCTTTATGGACTGTGTATGTGGATGTGCCTGTGTATGTGTGTGAAAGAGAAAATAGTCATACTTTTTAAGTAGCCAGCAATTGGAGCTAAGGATGACATTCTGAACCTTCGTCCGTAGTTTCCGAGTGGGGTTTGTTCTTTGGAGGCAATTCATGAACCTCCCAGGCACACAGCTCTCATTTGATTGGCAATTCCCAGCACTAAAGAGCAAATCCTGCTTTGGGAACCTCACGTATTTCTTTTCCTTTTTCCAGACCCGTACCTGGCCTCTAATTCATCAGCTAAATTCAGGTGGAAGATATCAGATGCTTATAAAAATATTCTAAAGTCATGCCTAAACTTTAAGGGGGAAAGGTCTAGATGTTTCATTAAACATTTATCACTTTTTTGGAGGCAAAGAAACTTTATTTTCCTCTCTTGGGGAATTACCCAGAAGCCATAAAATGCTGTTTTATAACTGAATATCCCAGTTTACATCTCATGGAACGAAGCAAAATAAATACAAACTTTAAAAATATGGTCACAGCCCATATATTTTAAAAAACATTGTCACCACGGACCAATGCAGCTCAAATGTTTCTTTCATGTTTAACCCTATGGGTTGGGTAGATTTCCCCCCAATATCAGTCTTGTTTCCCTATGAACTGTCTGATTTCTGCTGTAGTATTAATAAAAAGGAGTGGTAATGGAATCTTATGTCTTATTTACAAAGTAAAATGTTACCAAAATCTGAGAATAATTCCTAGGGATGAATTTCTTTTCTCCTTTCCCCACTGGGCCCTTCAAATTTTTCTTCAGTGGCTTTACTTTTGCTTTTCTTCAAGTTTTACTTTCCCTTGGAGTTTATATGAAGGAAATGGAATGAGGTCTGGGATTTGCTTCAGAACCGTCCAGTGGGGCGAGCTAGTAGGGGATGCAGGTGAGGGTCTAGGTGAGACCGGCTTGGGTGTGAGCTAACTGTTATTGAAGCTACGTGTTGGGCACAGGGAGGTTTATTAGATTACTCTGTTTTGCCATATGTTTGAAAATTTCCATTAAAATGTCTTCCTCAATTCTCTCCAGATTCACTTTTCTCTTTTACTGGACTCTGGTTTGTTGAACCATAATTCTCTCCTGCAGACTCCACGTTTTTTTTCTGGAAAGAGCACCATTTTGCCCAGTTCATGACCTCTGGCAATGGGATTCCTGGAGCTCTTTGTGAAGCTATCTCAACACGAGAAGACGATGCTTGCCATGCAGTGTGGCTGGGCGCTGCCATCCAGCTTCTGTCAGGGTGCGTGTAAGACACGGGTCTACCAGGGCACAGGCTAGCATGAACGAGGTGGGCCCTGTAGCACCAAAAGCTTCCTCCTTTCGGCTCCATTTTTGCCTCCTCTTCCCTCCCTTCCCCTTCTCTTTGTCTCCCTTCAATATTTCTTCATCTTATTCCTCCTCTTTCCTTCTTTTCTCTCAGTACCAAAGTCACCTCTCTTTCCTATCTCTGGTGTGGGAAAGCTGTTCTGTAACAATTTCTCCAATTCAAATTCCTCTGGAGTAGCGGGCCAGAGCTCTTAGCCACTGTAGGGTATCCATCCGCTCTGCTTTACGTAACACAGAACACATCCAAACAGGTGTCTAGACTTAGCCCTTGTTTGACGTGGGGCAAAGAAATGCCAAGAGAAATAGCTTGAACTCTGTCTATAGTTGAGGATTACTTATGTTCAGGCAAAGCAAATGGGATGTGTCGGGGGAGGATATTACCAGCTGAAGTGAGAAGGCAGAGATGGACCTGAACTTCTGAAAGTCTTTCTGCTGTGCCAGGCTCCCCAGAACTTAATAAAACCTGCCTCTGTTATCACTACATGAAGCTAAAGTGGATAACCAATAAAATAGATAAGAGTATCAGAATTCTACATTGCTTCAATAGGCAAGAATGACAAACTAGAGCCGATAAGGTAAAATGAAATATTAATAATACTAAATTCCTGCATCCAGGTGAAAATGACCAATTGCAGTAATGTGACAAAGACCTAACATTATTTATATGCAAAAGACCTGGGGCTTCCAAAAGTTTAGCCTGAGCCAATAATGAAATGCAATTACTGAAAATGCAAACGTACTTTCAACTGAGTTAGTAGATTTGCAGTATACAGATCAGAGGAGGTAAGAGTTTCATATTATGGGCACCACACTTTAAGAAAAATAATGCATTTGGGAAATCCAGAGGCAAGTGAGTGAGATGAAGAGGAGTCTGGAAACGATAAACTATAAGGGATCATTGAAGAAACCAGGGCTACCTCTCCTGAAAAGAAATAAAGAATAGACAGTGCCTTCTCTTGGAGGGCAGAAAGAAGGCAGGCTGACAGAAGCTGCAGGGAGCTCCTGATGGCACAGAGCAAGCTCTCCTCCTCTCCTCCCCATCTCTCCAGTGGTATGTAGCTGCAGGGCCAGGACGAAGGCACGGAGCAGCTACTGGAGGACTCAGAAGAGCAAGTTGTGGAAGGTTGACTGGAGAAGGAGGCCACAACTCCAAGTACTGCTGAGCTGGCAGTGAGTCTACCAGGTTTTTCCTCCAGTTCTCTTCACCGCTGGGTCCAGGATGTGGGTGCAGCTGCAGAAGGGCTCAGCACAGGGGGTAACTAAAGTTCCAGCTTTCCAGGTGGAGGATCAAAAAGGGGAGGGCCGGGGAACTAGCAAGGACTCACAAGAGCACAGAGGGGAAGGAGTTTGGGAAAGCAACCCTTCAAGGTAGTTATGAAATCCTGGCTCCCCCTGAGCTGCACACAAATGAATGTGATTCTAATCAGCACACAAAGGACTTTGAGAACTGAAGTAACAGACAGACCGCCGTCTAGGGTCCAGGCAGTCACTGAGTAGCACATTTGTGGACAGATGTAAACAACACTGCAAAGGCCCTGAAAATTGAACTGACCTTGAAACCACAGACCAAAGATGGCGGGTTGGAACTTAAGCCTGAACCTACCTGGATTTTATTGTCTGCTAAGACAAAAATACCAACATTTCCCATAGGATTTAAACAAGACCCCATTCATAACATAATAGTCAAACTGTCTAGGACACAACCCAAAATTACTTGGCATGGGAAGAATTAGACAAATCTCAACTCAGATGGCAAAAAGCAATCAACAGACACTGTTAAGATGACACAGACTTTGGAATTAAATGACAAAGATATTAGAGGCACTATTATTAATATTAAAATGTTCTAAAAAGCAATTGTGGACACTCTTAAAATAGATGGAAAGATAACTTTAGTTACCCCACTCTGCCGAACTAAAAAATAAAATAACTGGAATTTAAAAACAAACTCACTGGGTGAGCTTATTTTCCTTTGTTTTTAATGTATTTAACTGTAATTTTATAATTGATTTTTTAACAATTACATTTTTAATACCTGTTTGCCAATTCCTAAAAATTTAAAAACAGCTCTCATGAACTGGTACAAGCTAGTTTTATAACGCAACTGACATCCACCATGAATGGTCTGTTGTAATGAACGGTAAATATCCCACATTGCAGGACTCCTTAGAGAATTGAATATAGAAATAGACACTGTTAAACACCATGTGAGAGATGATCATGCATTTCTGAACATAGTTAACTTATGGTCCAGGGAAGATACTTTTGGAAATGTTGATGTAAATGAACAATTCAACCCTAGGTGCTCTGATTCTTTTGACTACATTTTATTCTCTCTCTGGCTCCATAGCCACCTACACTCTTACTTTCACCCTGACAATCTGTTTTGCTATCTTTGTCTTCTTTCTACCTCTCCCCTGAAACTCATCTCTTGGACAAAGGAAGCCCTTATTATTATTATTATTTCATAGACAGCAGCCAAGTTTAAAATATGGACTTATGGGTAGGAATTTTGGAAAGGCTGTAATTTCTTTCTTAGTTGGTGAAAAGGGGCTTTTGCCATTATTCTTTCCCAGACTTCTTATAAGACTTACACCATCAAAATTGTCTCTCACAACATTCATACTCTTTGCAGCTATTAAATCATAGAGAAGATGGAGACTGTCTGAGAAGCTTGGCCAGGCCAGCCTCTGGGATACCGTTTGACATCAGCTCCCTTTTTGGTGGTCATATGCATGTGATTTGTCCCCACATCCCCATCTGTGCTGACCTTCCTCCCACCACTTACTTACTGGGGCTCTCGGCCCTTGTTAACAAGAGTAGGAGCAGCCAAATAGTTAGGGATGATGTGATTTCCCCCTTCACTCTCAGATGGACGATAGATCACAGACTCGCTATCATCAGCATCCCTGGATCTCGTTTGGGAAACACTCCTTTTTATGACTTTAGACTACGTTTATGTCAATGAAAATCATCCCCAAGCTACAGGAATTTGACTCAATAGCTAATTTCTCTTAATTTGCCCACAGCTGTTTTACCTGTGTTGACAATTTTCCTAAAGAAAAATGTTACCCCTTGTGGAGTTAAAGGCTTTTTCAATTTTGCCAGCATTTCAGAAATAAATGGTGTGCTAGTGCAAAGTTGCTTTTCAGTGAACCATGATCTTGCCAAAGCTGCATGTCCTCCCACTACATCATGGCTGTGAAAGGGAACTTTTAAAGCAGGTGGTGCCTGAGGTTTAAGGCTGGCTGGAGACAAAAACAAATGGAGGAGGCAACTGTTTTGAAAAACTACAACTCCTGTGTGGAAGCCCCATTTGGGAATCAACGTTTTAACCTACAGTGGTTGAAATACTTAATTAAATTCAAAGTAGAAGCTGGCTGCCACAAGACACCATCTCACCATTCCTTTATGAGCCCTTTAAAGTTGTAACTCAAACTTTTGCAAGTCAGTTTTAAGGCAGATTTGTTGACACACTTGTGGATGGCCAAAGTCAGGCTGTTGGTTTGCTTATTCAAAAGAATGGAAATTGTCTCTATGTACACGGTAACAGGGCTGTGATTCATAATCACTGCCTCTCAATGTTATGCTTTATTTCTCTTCCAGAAATAGCAATACACTTTCTTTCTTTAGACATTCTAGGTGTTTTGGAATACATAGATTTGTTTACTTTTTTACTACTTCTAAGATTGCTGGTCTCATTCGTGGAATGAAGAAATTCAAGTTGAGTGTTATCCTTCCTTGCATCTCTAACTCCTGAGGCAGAGCTGGTTGGGCAAATGTCAGGAAGTGAATGAGTGAGTGATGATGGTAATGGGTGAAGTCGTGTTTATAGTCATATACGGGGCTGAGTACCAAAGGTCAACATTTCCTTTCAGTCAGTAATAGGCTCACTGCTGTTAGATAACAACTAATATTTTCAGGGGAAAAAAGTCAGCTTAGAAATGAAGATTTATCTTTCCCCACCCAATCCCAGAAAATGATTTTGTATTTATTTTGATCTAGGCCCATTGTTTTTGGCTGTGATTCAAGAAAAGTAGAACAACCCTCTTTCCAAGTGGGAATTTGGGGGCTGCTATCTTTCTCTATATTTTTAAATCCTCAAAATCAATAGGGGTAATATTGCCCCCAGATGAATAAAAATTGGTTCTTAAGGGGTGTGTTTTAAAAATCCTTTTTATATATAAGTCACAGATATACACATATGTAGTACATAAACACCATATCTGTGGTATTAGAATCATATGGGGGATTGATTAGGGAAGATGTCTAAAAAGGGTTCCTTGGCGGAGGGGTGGTAATGAGTAAAAGATTGAGAAACACTGTTCTAAATGGTCACTTTTTTTATAACTTGCTATTTGTAACACTAAGCATAGTTTCAAAATCCCTGACTCCATTTACTCATAAAGAGATCCCGTAGGTTGGACAGGGTAGAAATAACAGGTATATCAACTATTCCAATTATGTATTTGCTAATCTTTTTTTTCTTTTCTTTCTTTTTTTTTTTTTTTTTGAGACAGTCCCAGCCTGGAGTGTGGCAGCACAACCTTGGCTCACTGCAACCTCTGCCTCCTGGGTTCAGACGATTCTCCTGCCTCAGCCTCCCAAGTAGCTGGGACTACAGGCACGTGCCACCACACCTGGCTAATTTTTTGTATTTTTAGTAGAGACGGGGTTTTATCTTGTTGACCAGGTTGGTCTCGAACTCCTGACCTCAAGAGATCTGCCTGCCTCAGCCTCCTGAAGTGTTGGGATTACAGGTGTGAGCTATGGCACCTGGCCTATTTGTCAATCTTAATGGCCAAAACGTAACTATGTTATTTCAAATAGCTTCAGTGTTGCTATTAATTTACAGATTTATATCATGCCTATGTTTACATTGGTATGTTAGCTACGTAAATATACTCCCATTACAATTAATAAAATTGATATAATCTTTTCAAGGAAGAAAGAAAGAATTTTTAAGAAAGAATGATCATTCATTTTAGACAATATTTGGCCCAACACAATAATAGATAGTTAATTTGTGATCAGTTAACAATTAAGTTCTCTTTATTATAAAAATATCATGCTGACATATGTGATTAAAACTTCTTGGATAGAATCTATTGCTGCTGTTATTGCTGAGGTAAGAACTAAGGGAAATCTTCCCTTTCATGTGTAAAGAGTTATATCCCCTTTTAATCTGTGATATCAGCATTTGTCCAAAAGCAGTTCTGTTTTCCAAAGATGATCATCCAGGCTAGGCATTAGAAAAACAGAAAATTCTATTAAAAAGAAAACATAAATCTGAGCTGTGTATTTGAAATAAAGAAACTAGCACTTTCCAAAGTAAATGAAACAGGGTTTATCTTATTTTTCTCAGAAAAGGAAGGTTTGAAGCTAACCCATTTATGATTTCAAAGTCATGAACGGATTGGTGAAATAGTGATGGATCCAGTGTATATTTTATAGTAGCATGGAATTTAAAAAATAGGAACTCCTACAATATTATTTCATCCAAAGCATAATAAATAGAGAGAGTAGGGTCATTGGAGTCGATGATTTAAACAAATACCGTAGCTCAAGAGGCACCTAACATTGTGTGGAAAAAGTTGAAAAATGGCATTCGTCTGCTTGGTGTTTTAAACACACTCCTCCTTCATGATTAACATGAAGATAAACCAAGTGAGGCCAGCTTTGCATTTTTCTTTTGGGTCAAAGGAAGTCACTAAGATATAATTTCATGTCCTACTCTGAAAATTTGGGGCTTAGTGTTATCATGATTTAGGCCATGTTTTTCATGGATTATACTGAGAAAGAAAAGTTGCTACAGTGCTCAGACCATTTAATTCCTTAGGAAAGTAACGTGATAGTTTCTCATGCCTCACATGAAGTCCACGCTGGGGAAAGGTGACCTTCTGAGTGTAAACCCCGTCCTGAGGTGTGGGGTCTTAAGGTGCCCATACTATTCAGTTTGCGAGTAGGGAGAGTAGATGCTAAGTTAGTTGTTAAGTGAATAAATCAGACTGTGAACTTCTCTTGGACAGGAACTGTGATTTTCTTGATGTAAAGGGGCATCAAGAAGGAGGAGGCGACGGGCGCGGTGGCTCACGCCTGTAATCCCAGCACTTTGGGAGGCCGAGGCAGGCGGATCACGAGGTCAGGAGATCGAGACCATCTTGACTAACACAGTGAAACCCCGTCTCTACTAAAAATACAAAAAATTAGCTGGGCATGGTGGCGGGCGCCTGTAGTCCCAGCTACTTGGGAGGCTGAGGCAGGAGAATGGCGTGAACCCGGGAGGTGGAGCTTGCAGTGAGCCGAGATTGCGCCACTGCACTCCAGCCTGGGTGACAGAGCAAGACTCCGTCTCAAAAAAAAAAAAAAGGAAGGAGGAGGAAAATATGCTGTTAGGTTGGTGGAAAAGTAATTGAGGTTTTTGCCATTTAAAAGTAACGGCAAAACTTTTAATGGCAAAAACCACAATTACTTATGATCTATAGACAGGAGATCAGGCAAACAAAGTTCACATCCTTCAAAGTCATCCTAGAGTCATTCCAGAGGGCTGTAGACTTTGGCCCAAACCTTTAAACCTGCCTCAGTTTCTATTTATGTCAGATAAAACTTACTTCTGTGCCATCTTTTTCTTTCAGGAAATGATTGATCCAGAAGGGTTTTGCAAATGACTTAATAGCTTTTAGACTTGTTTCTTTGTCAATAAATGGGGACACCAATAGTTACTTTCATGTTTCTTCATAAAACATGTAGAACGTGCTCAGCATATAGTGGGTGATCATGTAAGTAGGAACTCTCTATTAGGGTTCAACTGAAACCAAAAGTTGCTGTGTGAAGATAGAATTGAGACCACCCATGTCAACATGATTTGTTTGTTCACGGGACACTTTGCCCAGGGGAGATAAGGTTGAAAATCAAAAATTATTTTCACTGTTTGCTTCAGGAAATTTCTTCAGTCAATTTATTGGAGAAAATAGCCTGCTCACTGAGGCAAACAGCTTGCTTATTTAAAAAACAGTGAACTTACCCACACTCACTTCAAGACAGTCATTTTGATGCATCCACCAATCCCAAATGCCCAGTCCCTATCATTCCTTACCTTGGAATACCCGCCTTAAACAACTCGAGCCCAGAGCCCAAAGTCAGAAGGCTCCACTGCTGGCTTTGTTCTTCTGAGACTCTGCTAAGATTCCGTTAAGGTGATGTTGTCTCTTCCTGCAATGAGCTCAAATAAACTTAATTTTGCTTAATTAGCAGTTAATTGACTGGTGACATTTTGGGGGATTCAACAGTAATAATTATACACTGGGTTTTGATCTCTTCATTGTATGTTTCACGTGTGTTGGTGCTAATGGCAGTGGCAGTAGGCTTTCCTCTGCTCAGTCCTTGGGCTATTCTCTGGTGTTACATTGAGTTTTCTTTCTTTCTTGCTTGCTTGCTTTCTTTCTCTCTTTCTTTCTTCCTTTCTTCGTTTCTTCCTTCCTTCCTTCCTCTTTCTTTTTTTTAAGAAAAATCTACAATTTTTTTAAATTAAAAATTGTTTTGCATCTGGCTGGGAATGGTGGCTCACACCTGTAATCCCAGCACTTTGGGAGGCCAAGGTGGGTGGATCGCTTAAGCCCAAGAGTTCCAAACCAGCCTGGGCAACATGGCGAAACTCCGTCTCTACAAAAAATTTTAAAAATTACTCAGGTATGGTGGCACACACCTTTAGTCTCAGCTACTTGGGAGGCTAAGGGGAGAGGATTGCTTGAGCCTGGGAGTTTGAAGCTGCAGTGAGCACCACTGTACTCCAGCCTAGGTGTCAGAGTGAGACCTCATCTCCAAAAAAATTGTTTTGCACCTAGAAAAAATGTTATTTTTCTTTTACTTTTCAGTGACTTTTTTCATTTATTAAGTTTTAAATTTTATTTTTAATTTTTAATTGACAAATTAAATTTTATATACTTATGGGGTACACCATGATGCTGTGATATAGGTATACCCTGTAGAATGATTAAATCAAGCCAGTTAACAGATCCATCACCTCATATACTTATTTTTTATGGTGAGAACGCTTTAAATTTACTCTTGGCCATTTTGAAATACGTAATACATTATTATTAACTATAGTCATCATGCTCTGCAGTAGATCAAAAAAATGTATTTCTCCTAACTGAAATTTTGCACCCTTTGACCAGCATCTCCCCAGTCCATCCACTGTCCTGCCCTTGGTAACCACTATTCCACTTTCTAATTCTATGTGTTTGCGTGTTTTGGATTCCACATATAAGTGAGATCACGTGGTATCTGCCTCTCTGTGCCTGGCTTAATTTACTTACCATAATGTCCTCCAGGTCAATCCATGTTGTCAAAAATGAAAGCATTTCCTTCTTTTTAAAGGCTGAGTGGCATTCCACTGTGAATATATACACCACATTTTCTTTATTTGTTCATCCATTGCTGGACACTTAGCTTGACTCCATATCTTGGCCATTGTGAATAGTGCTGCAATGAACATGGGGGTGAAGACATTCCTTTAACGTACTGACTTCAAATCCTTTGAGCATATACCCCGAAGTGGGATTGCTGGATTGTGTGGTAGTTCTACTGTTAGTTTTTTAAGGACCCTCCATACTGGTTTCCAGAATACCTGTATTAGTTTACGTTCCCACCAACGGTATGCAAAGGTTCTCTTTTCTCCACATCTGCACGGTTCAGTTCAGTTCCTAAGGGAGCAGTGACACCGGCAGCTGAGGGAGCGTCACGGATTCCAGCTTTACTGATTGTCCAAAAGCCAGTGGGGCATCCCTACATGCCTAACTCACTTGGCTGCTGGGGACCCTGGCTTATTCTCTCTTTCTTGTGTAGGCACCACTATTTGCTGAGCATTCCAAAATACCTGCTTGGTTGTTCCCGGGGGAAAAAAACCCAGGCAGCAGCTAGAGCTGGGTATTCTGCTCAGGTGACCAAGATGGAAGCAAAGTTAATGAGTGACAGATGCCACACCAACGATGACATTGGGCGGGCCGTTGTTCCAGCCCCTTGGTTTCTACCTGGGTTTGGCAGAAAAGCAGCTAAGTCTTTGACTCATTTGGTGTAACTTGGGCTGAATCCTGTTGTTATCTGTCAGCCTTGCTTTACAAAAACCTCATTTCCTAAGCTGAGTTTTCCATCAATCAGAATAATAAATCAGCCAAATTATCTCCATCTGGCTTTTGGCAGCAGAAAGCTCTTTAGGCTAAGAGAGAAAGGAAACCTTTCTCTATCTTCTTCAAAAGCTATAAAGCAGTCACATTTTTAAATGAATGTAAATTCAGTCTTTAAAAAATATTTTCATGCAAGATAGACAAATAAGATTTTAAACTTGAAATTCTGTAGACAGCATAGTGCAGTCATTCCAAGTTTGGCTGTCCTTGATGGTTAGGGTTGACAGATTCAGCGAATAAAATTACTGGAAGCCCCATTACATTTAAATTTCAGATAAACAACAGACAGGTTTTAGCATAGATATATCCCAAATATCATCTGGGACATACTTATACTAAAAAGTTATTTGTTGTTTATCTAAAATTCCAATTTAACTGTATGTCTTGTGTTTTATCTGGCAGCCCTCCTAGGGATTCATGAAAGTGCTTGAACTAAAGCCAGGTTTCCTTACTTGTTGTTCTAGATTCTTTTGGAGCATGCTATAAGCTTGCTGTGCTTCTTAAATTGATTTATTAGGTTACCTGTGTGGTACAGAGCAAAATCCAATTAGCAAGAAACTATAAAAAAGATATTGTCACGTAGAAGCAGAAGTTTACTGTGGGAAAGGAAAAGGCAAGAACAAAATTGAGTCTTTTGAGTTCAGGCTTCAGGGAGGGAATGGAGCAATGCCTAGCACAGATCTTGAGTGTAGTGGTTGGAAATAATATTCAGCTGTCACAACTCGGTCTGAAAGTGTGTCTTTCTATCATTCATTCTTGCCAGGTTCATGCCCTGTGAAAGGCAGTCAGGGAGTCTATTTTATGACAGTGGGCTGATTGTGGCCAGATGTTATTCTTGCTGTTTGCTACGTTTTATTGCTGTTATATTAACTTTAAACTATTGAACGATGACATGTAATGAAACTCCTAATATCCAGTAGTCAAAATCATTAAATTACAAGGTCTGTGAAGCCCATGTCCATCTTGAAAGCATTTTTCAGTACCTTCCACACTTCTCCAAAGTCCATTCATTTATCTTAGTGTATTATTGCTAAGAGCCCTACATTCATGCTCTGAAAAAAAAACCAACTTCTGGGGAAAATATGTTGATGTAGTTATTGTTTTCATTATCATACATCATGTTCACATTACCATGGGAAAGAGCCCTTTTCCCTTAGGGGAAAAAAACAAAAAATGTCCTGAGAGGAGGGAAGGTGGAAACACACCAAATACAACAGCACCCTCCACTGGTCGTTAAAGGAAAGTGTGCTTTTGTGATGTGGACAGGAGGAAGTGAAGAAGGTCATCGTCATGAGCAGCAGATTCGGTTGCCGTTTGAAGCACAGGCGTTAGGGTATCAGAACATAAGTAAGTGATTGGAATCGGGCCATTTTTTAAAGTAGCAAGAACAATATAAAGAAGTGTCCACTGACTCTCGGTGCTGGGAACTGAGAACGGAGCTGTAAATCATCTCGAGTGAGTGTTTCGCTGTGACGTCATCGCAGAGGATGTGGGGTCCTTCACCATGATGATGTTTTCCCTCTCCTTTTTGTTGGAATAGATTCTGACAGACAAAAGCAAATTAAACTCAGATGCACTTCTCAACAGTCTGGAGAGGAAGCTGGATGTGAGTGCTGACCCTGGAGCCACTGGCTCTGTGAAGTTTGGTTTGCTTTGGAGCTTGACCCAGCTGCACCCGGGCGTCACCTGCTTTTCGCCGCAGCCCACCTGGAACAGCGGAAGTGTCTGTTTATTCCGCAGTGAAAGCACTCTGTTACCGGTGCCTTCCACCTAGTGCGACTCCGCCGCTTTGGCTATCTTCTCTCATCCTAGAATTCTCACTGTGTCCTAGAAAGCCCCAGTGTTAGAGGTGTGAGGATCTTTAAAGACCATCTAACCTGACCTCTGCATTTTACACCTCATAAGTCTGAGGTGAGTCACTGAGTCATCTATATAGAAATATTTTATTTTAACTAGCTGCAGTGTTGCTAATAACTAACTCTGTTTGGTGGCAACACCAATTTTTGAAAGAGATGTTTCATAAAGGACCCATTATAATCCAGGACTATCCAGGATGGAGGGCATCCAGCTGCCAGACTAAGGCTATGAAACAGTTTGCTTTATTGCTTTTAGGGTCTGTTTTATTCATGGAAATGGATGAAGTCACACCCCAAACTGATGAATGGTTAGTTTTGGTCTGTTGATGAATTATTCTTCCATAACATCGGTATGTGAAGTGGATGGTAAACCAGTATACCCAAGGCAAGTCTAAAATGGGGTTTCAGTTTTTCACTGGCTCCTAGAGATGCCATCAAATCAAGTTAACCTCATGGCCAAATTAATATGCATAACAAAATTGACCAACATTTTAGTATAATTAAGCAATGAGAGAGAAACTAACAGTATCTCAGACACTTTATTTTTCTTTCATAGAAAGTTTCTAAGTTCAATTATTCCGAGTCTTAGGTTTATAAAATTGAAAAGCAACATGAAATAAAACCAAAGCAAAACAAAACACCAAACATGAGTTGACTCTCTTTAAAGGTCCTTAGAGCAACTTCACCATTTGAGCCATGCAGCCAAATGTTTCTAATAAATTGTGGTAAATAGAACTAAAGAAACTAAGTGTGTGTGTGGATGGTAGTCTCTCAGAAATCGAGTCAGAAATTGGTTGCCAAACCATCGTCCTTCACCCACGCTGTTAGGTTTGTTTGTCACTACTGTTACTGCGGAGGTAGCCCAGGGGCAACGTAACCTCTGGTTTTCTGAAAGGTGCCGCATAGACTTCTTCTGTGACCAATTTCCATAAAGTTCGTTTAGCAGTTCAAACTTTATTAAGACTCTTGACAAAAACAGCTGCTAGAATTGCAAAGGAATGTAATAAAAAACATAGAGTCAGAAACAACCGGAGTCTATAAAAGCAATACCCAGAGTGGCCAAATCCCCTTGGGGTGCAAACTGATCCCGGTCTCCATCAGCGCCGCGCGGACCTCCGTGGGACACCCGGGCTCGACTGAAGCGCACAGGCTGGAGGCTCCTGGGCTCCTGCCATCACCCGGCTGATAACCTAGTTACAGTCCGGGCAGGGTGCCAAGTAAAGAATAGCACAAGCAGGTGGGGCATGGAGTTTTAAAGTGTGAAGAAGCACTGGAGCAAATTCATTTTATGTTGCTTTTATTATGCAGTAAAAAAAAATCTCCAACACATACTCATTTACAAAAAAAATAATAAATGTTCAGTTGATTGTAATTTCCATATTAGCACGAAGGGGCACAAATTGGTGTTAGCCAGAGACTCTGAGATGCATTTGGAAATCTTATTGGAAAATTTCGGGTTTGAATATAAATACATAGCAGGAATTCATGCTGACAATCCACTATTGTTAAGCTGCTCTGATGTGGGGACTCTTTGAAATACACTTCATATGTTATTAGAATGACCTCTAGACTGTTCAGGGAAATATAGGAACACAATCACTGGTATTGCTGTCCACATAAAAATATAATATTCAGAAAATGAAAAATCAGAAAATATAGTTTATTTTTGTGGGTTTTGACTGAAATCCCAAGTGAGGCAGTTTGAAGAAGCTGGCATGATAACGGAGGAAATGGAATCAAAAGTTAGTTCCCTCCTTTGGCCCATCCAACACACGAGCACAGAATGAGGAGAGGACCCTCTCTGGAGACCCTTGGAGTGCAAAATCGAATCTTCAAAGTAGGTTGTAGGAACAGACATTACCAGGACTGGCCAGTGAAGAATCACTTTGGAGGATCTTGGATGAGTGGCCATCTTAGTGTGAAAGCTGGGGGTACAACACCCTGTGTACCATCTTCAGAGGATGGGATTCCATTTGGGGATATAGAGAGGCAATCATTCAAGATCTCCCAGCTGTACAGCTCCAGGCAGTACTTTTATTTGCAACTTCCCCTGCCCCCTCAATGTGAGTGTTGTCCCCTGGGTTGTCTAATGTGGTGGTCCTGCCATTCACTCATTCATTCATTCAACAAACATGTGAGAGCTGATTGTGTGTCAATCACTGTGCTAAGCAATGGGGATGCAGAGATGCACACACAGCCCCTGTCCTCAAGGACTTCAGAGATCAAACAGAGATAGACAAGGACAATACAAGTTCTATGTCAAAGTTGGGAGCACAGAGGAAGATCAACTAACTCAGATTGCCAGGGTCTGGAAAGGGTTCGAAGGTGAGGTAGCAGTGGACTGAGACCCAGAAATAAAGTCAAGTCAGTGGATAAGGGATGGAGGGTTTTTCAGGCTGAAGGATTCCTGGACAGTCTGGAGCATTTGAGGGGCACTGTGCCTGCTGAGGGAGGAGTGCTAGGTGGTGAGGCTGGAGCACGGGCAGGAGGAGGCTGTGGGGAGAGGCTGGGGAGGCCAGGGAGGCCCTGTGGGGTCCAGGGTGAGATGGCAGCCTCCTTTGCAGGGGGCTCCTGGCTTCTCCCCACTCAGCTTGCACTATGTGAGGGGACCAAAGTCTTGGACAGTGTCTGCTCTCCCCCCCGCCGTTGCTCATGTTTTATAAGGAAGAGTGAATGGCTCAGTTGTCCAGATTCACCAAGAGGGTCTCAAACTGGGTTCTATAAACACTGGTCAGTGTCCACTGCAGAGGGGCCGAGAAGATGCTGGAAGAGCCGTTTCCCTCACACACTGAAGACACGATCTGTGAAGACGTAAAGGCACATGTTACAGCTAAAACCCAGTTCCACTGGCATCCGCAGGACGGCACAGGCCAATCGCAGCTAACACAAATGGTGGGAGGTGCTCGTGCCTCTCACGGTGATCAGAAACAGCACCGTTGCAGGTGACGCCACTTCACTTAACACTGGGTGTGGGCGGATTCATCCGCTCTGAAAATTACGTCTTTGGTGGACATCAGCGTGGACTTGGGTGAGGACTCACAACTTTTTTGAGGGTTGTGTGTGTGTGTATGTGAATTGTTTTTATTTTTCACCTTTATTGAGATATAATTCATATACTTTACAACTCACCCATATAAAGTGCATAATTCAGTGGTTTTTGGCATATGATGCTATTCATTTTTTAAAATGGTGGTAAAATAATTTTTTTTTTTGAGACAGAATCTTGCTCTGTCTTCCAGGCTAGAGTGCAATGGTACAATCTCAGCTTGCTGCAACCTCCACCTCCTGGGTTCAAGCGACTCTCCTGCCTCAATCCCGAGTAGCTGGGATTACAGGCACCTGCCACCACGCCCAGCTGATTTTTGTATTTTTTAGCAGAGATAGGGTTTCACCATGTTGGCCAGGCTGGTCTCGACCTCCTGACCTCAGGTGATCCACTCGCCTTGGCCTCCCAAAGTGCTGGGATTACAGGTGTGAGCCACCGCACCCAGCCCCTTTAACAATTTTTTAAGTGTACAATCAGCAGCATTAATTACATTCACAAATCTGTGCAACTGTCCCCATATCTAGTTCCCAAATGTTTGCATCATCTCAAGCAGAAACCCTGCCTACTGGTTATTAAACAACGATTTCCCATTCCTCCCTTTCCCTATCCCCCTCCCCTCGCTAACTGAATCCACTTTCTGTCTCTGTGAATTTGCCTATTCTAGGTGTTTCATGGAGGTGGAACTATACACTATGTGTCCTTTTGTGTCTGGCTTATTTCACCTAGCATAATGTTCTCAAGGTGCGACCATGTTGGAGCATGTGTCAGAATGTCCTTCCTTTATATGGTTGAATCACATTCCATTGTACTTATGTGCCACATTTTATTTCTCCATTTATCTGTTGATGGACAGTTGGGTTGTTTCCACCTGTCAGCCATTGTGGATAGTGCTGTGTGGACATGGGTAAGTAACTGTTCAAGGCCCTGCTTTCAATTCATTTGGGTATATTCCTAAGAGCAGAATTGCTGGGTTATATGGTCATTGTTTAGTTTTTTGAGGGACCATCCAACTGTTTTCCATAGCAGCTACACCATTTTACATTTCCACCAGCAAGTATGAGGGCTCTAATTTCCCTATATCTTCAGCAATACTTGTTTTCCACTTTTTATTTAACTTTTGTTATAGTCATTTTAGTGGGTGTGAAGTGACATCTCCTTGGGGTTTCATCTGCATTTCCCTAGGCACTAATGATGCTGATTTGTCATGTCCTTATTGGCCATTCGTGTATCTTCTTTGGAGAAATGTCTGTTCAAAGTCTTTGCACATTTTAAAATTGGGTTGTATGTCTTTCTGTTGTTGAGTTGTGGGCATTCTTTACATATTCTGGATGTTAAACCTTTATCTGATACATGATTTCTAAATATATATTTCCCATTCTATAGGTTGTCTTTTCACTTTCTTGCTAATGTCCTTGGATGATCCACAACTTTTCCAAAGCAGGTAAAATAGCTTTTCTCCCTCTCTCCCTCTCCCCATCCCTGGCTTTCTTGCTGCCTCCCTTCTCTGTGAAGGCAGACAATTAAGTGACTGTGGGAAGGAAGGGGCTTTGATGTGCTGGGACACCAAGGGAGACTTTCTCAATCTGGCTTTCTCAAAGAGGCCCTTTCTTTCCTGAGGGTATCACCCTGCAGAATATAAAATTCCTCATAGTGAATTAATCATTTCCCATCTACAGAGGCTACTTTTCAAAGTAAATATCCCAATCATCTCTCACTCCTGGGTACAGTCCTAAGCTCTGCTCAGCCACATCTGCTTCTAGCATCCCATGTGTCAGAACGCCCACGTTCCGGGGCAGAAACTCCACCGTGCAATCACAGAGCAAGGCTGCTTCTAAGACCTTCATGTCTCCGCTGCTTCATAATGGGGAAGACATGTGCCTGAATGTTTCAAATTAAGACGGGGTGTGGGAACCTAGTCCTACAATGAAATGACGGGAACCTCAAAGCTGGGGTCATTGCAAAGTATACTGTTCATGTTTTCCATCTGAGTCCAAGACTGAGCTTGGTGTTCTGCGGAGAGTAGTCCAGTTTCATTAATGGAATCAGGACCACTCCCACTCCTGGAGCCCCTTCTCAGCTGGGTGAGTGCCCACACCTGCCAGCAGCCCTCCCCGTCTGTCAGCTGTCCCCAACTCCAGAGGTCCTGAAGGTGACAAGCACGGATTCATTCCCCAGGACTGTATCAGTGAAACTCGGCCAGGGCCTTGTGCTTTTTTTTTTTTTTTTTTTAACATTTATTATGGAAAATTCTAAGCACATGCAAAAGAAAACCTCCAGATTCCCACAGTCAGCTTCAACAATTATCCACGCATGGCCAATCTTGTTTCAATTTTACCCCCACCTTCTGCCCCCTGCTCAGTACCATTCTGAAGAAAATTCCAGGCCTCATATAAGTTCAGTCATACAGATTTCAGATTATATATCTAAAAGACAAGGACTTGTAAATATAAAGACCCAAATCCATTGTCACATGTCAACAATATTAACAATGATTCCTGATCATCATCCCATATCCAGTCATGGCTCACATTTCCAAATGTCTCATCAGTGTCTATTAATGATCCTGTTTGTTTGTTTGAATCATGGATCCAAGAAAGATTCACGCGTTGCATTTAGTCAAGATGTTTCTGATAACCTGTAGCTACACTGGGTGTTAAATAAGCTGAATCTGGTCCTTGGGAGAGGGGGTGGCAGGTAGTGTGTTCTGGAGAGGTGGACCTCGTCACAGCAGAGGCCCTGAAGTGGGTCTTCAGGAAATGTTTGCAGGAGGTTGTTCTCAGAGAAAAGTGTTAAGATGGAGGATGGAGTGGGGGGTTGGGGGAAGTTTAGGTGGGATATTTACTTTCTAGCATTTAACATTTTTATAGTGAGACTATATTTGTACATTATGTATGAAATTTAAAAGTGAGTTTAAAAATAAAGAAGAGAATAAAATGAAGACAGTGCATCAACCAGGTTGGCAGGTTCTGGAGATGTGGCTTGGAGACAGAGATGTACATGCAAGACACAACAAGAACGAGTGAGGCCCTGAGCAGAGAAGGCCAGGAGCTCCCTCCATCCTTTGTCTCTTCCTTGGGCTAGACGGACAGCAGAGAGGAGGACCTGGGCATTCTTTGGTCCTTGGGCATGAGCTCCACCCTCCTTCTTTTGCTAGACCTGTGGACATACCATTTTCTGTACATAGATTTCAACCCTCCACCTTACCCTGCTGTGATTTTTAGGATCCTGTCCCCCATGGCTCACGAGATATTGGATGGAATTGCAAGAATCAGTTAGAGATGAAAAACTACTAGCTCTGTGAAAAATGCAGGACCGGCAGCCACAAGGGCTTTTTAAATTAAAAAAAAACAAAACGCTTGGAAAGGTCAAACTCCCCATGAGCCTCAAGCACAGTCCTAGCTGCCATCCCCCACGCTGCTGGAGAGAGCAGGGCAGGACCCCTGACCGGGCCTGAAGATGGGGATCCCAGGAGAGGCAGAGGTGCGCTTGCCCTTACTTCCTTCTCCCAAATGAACCCGTTAAACAGAGGTCGCCATTCTCTGGGGAAGAGAGGGTGAGGGATGGAGAGAAGCTGCAAGACTCCACCCCAGCTTTTCCCCGGAGGAGTGTAGTGGAAATTTCATTCCCTCTTAGAAAACCTAAGGACGTAGGAATAATGCTGCCTCTGGCTTAGCCTCTGTGCTTCATTTAACTAACTGGAAATGTCTTTCGCTCTCCTGTGACTGAAAAGAGAAACAGTCTTTTAAATACCTCATCCCAACCACCATGCCACACCACCATATGGTTCTCTAGGGCTGACTAGGAGGGGTCTGTGTTCAGACTCTGCCCTCAGGGCCTGGGGATTTAGTGAGGAGAAACAGCATAGACTTCAAGGTGAGCGACTGAATGTATTTGGCTGCTGTGTGTCGTTAAGATAATATCCTAATGATGTAACCAGGAGACCAGCAGAAAGCCCCTGGTTTAGATGTTCTCATTGGATTCAAAAGCTTCATTTCTAAGGCAAGTTGTCTCCAAATGGAAGATCCAGTACTGTTCTGTTGCATGTGGACAATGAAACACTAAATCTACAGCTGTGGAAATATAGATCCCATTGTACACAGTTTTTTAAATAGACTCTATTTTTTAAAGCAGTTTTAGGTTCACAACTTGAGGGGAGAGCACAGAGATTTCCCATGCACCCCCGTCCCCCTCTCAGCCTCCCCGACCATCAGCATCCCCCACCCATGTGAGACGTTACTTACAATGGATGAGCCTGCACTGATGCATCATTATCACTCAGAGCACATGGTTTGCATTAGGGCTCAGTCTTGGAGTTATATTTAATACATTCTATGGTTTGAGTAAATGTCTAGTGACATTATCCACCACTGTAGTATCACACAGAGCAGTCTCACCACCCTAAAGATAATCCGTGTTCTAACTACTCATCCCTCGCTCCCCTCAACCCCATTATCAAAAGACAAAATTACCACAAATATAGTTCAAAGATCGAACTGGCTTTTACTTGTGATTCTAGAATCGGGCAACATCGCATTCTGTAAAGTAGAATGGGTGCTCCAATGAGATGAGCAGGGGCAGTTAGTTGTTTTTGTTTGTTTGTTGTTTGTTTTTTTGTGTTTTTTTGTTTTTGTTTTTGTTTTGACGGAGTTTTGCTCTTGTTGCCCAGGGTGGAGTACAATGGCGCGATCTAGGCTCACTGCAACCTCCACCTCCAAGGTTCAGGCAATTCTCATGCCTCAGCCTCCCGAGTAGCTGAGATTACAGGCATCTGCCACTATGCCCAGCTAATTTTTGTATTTTTGGTAGAGACAGGGTTTCACCATGTTGGCCAGGTTGGTCTTGAACTCCTGACCACAGGTGATCTGCCCACCTCAGCATCCCAAAGTGTTGGGATTACAGGCGTGAGCCACTGTGCCCAGCCTGAGGTGGTTAGCTCTATAGGCAGAAAAGGGCTGAGGAAATCTGAGATGGGACAAAAAAGCAGATTGGGTGCATCCAAGTTACTTTCTTTGTAGGGTTAAAACAGAGGGGACTTCCTTATAACGAGGATTCAGGTTGACTGTAATATCCTGGGTTTTTTGGGAAAACCGACCTGTTTCAAAGTTGAGCTTGATTATGTGGCGCTGAGCACGAGGGACTCCATTCTGGCTTGGTGTGGTCTGCTGGGGCCTGGCTTTGTCCAAACCAATGGCCTCCTGTAAAATGTATTTACCACCCACTGGCTTTTCAGATCCTTGAGTTTTGACTCCTCTTTCCAGGCTCGGGCATCTTTTATGTCTTCCAGACCACTAGGGCTCTAGAGTTTCTATCTTTAGGCCTGGAGAGTTTTCTGAGAATTTCCATTCCCAAGGTTGCCCCTCACTTAGCCTGCAACAGTATCCCCTTTCTTTGTCTCATTAACTGCCATTGTAAGCTAATTTATTCATGTAAATCAAGGAATCAAAAAAAAAAAGAAAAAAAAACGAAACATACCAACTGAGTCAGGGGAGAGCAGAGAAATAAAAGTGTATGGTAATGTTATGGTAATAGCATTTTGATTATTCAAAGAGCATTATTTTTCCCCAAGGCTATGAACAAAGGTTGTTGATTTATATGATGGGTAGTACTCTGTCAGAATATAGTTATTTATTTTAATTTTATAATGGCAACTTCTAGGGTTAAGTCATCTTAAGGCACAATTACAGAGGAATAACAATTAGTTAATTGAAATATGTGACTAGTATAAAATTACCAGTTTTAAAATCAGTAAAACATATGACGATCTTTCTTAACTTATACAAATGAAGACTGAAAGGTTGTGTTGTCTTGGCCAATGACCCAGTTGCAAAAGTAGAGGGTAATTCAACCTCATGCCATTCCCCAGTTCAAGCTGTGATGATGGATGTCCACTACACTTATTTTATGTTGACATAGAGTGGTTAACCTAAGCACAAATGTTTGATAATAACAGTGTATATAGCAGGCCTGGACATATGAGGCTTGTTCACTATTTCAGAATTAACTTTTGCAGCGATAAAAGCCAGAGATGTGCAGAGAGAAGAAGGAGAAGCAGAAGGAGAAAGAGGAGAAGAAAAGGAAAAATTCTTGGCATAAATTGTTCATCAACAGGCGATTTTCATTAAAACAAGGCTAGGATCAACTCTGGAAAGCTTGATAAATCCCTGATAAGGTGCCCAGATGTTCTAATGAACTTTGTTGGGAGTTTTGCCATTTCAAGTTTATGCGTTTTGCCCAAAGGCCAATGATTGGGATGGCCTCAGCATCTGATACTGATTCTTCAAAGAAGCGCCCCCTCCTTGCCCTGGGACATTGAGTGCCTGCTGGAGAGGCTGCAAATTGGATCAGCCTAACAGAAACTGCAGTCAGGCCTGGAAGCAATATTCAGGCTCACTTTTCCAGGAATAGTGTTCCAAGAAAGAAAGGATTCTTGGGATCTTTTCACTGCCTGACAGTGATGAGTATGTTTTTCCGGACAGAGTGCAGGCTGCCTTCTAAGACCCCCAAAACGTTTTCAAGTCTGCTTCTTGAAGGCCTGAACACAGAAGATTCACTCAAAAACCAATTTATCCACAGTTCTTTGGTTGATCTCAAGCAGAGTCTCTCTCCTGGAGGAACTTACTGTCCTATAGAGACATGTGCCAACTGTCAAAGACCGTGACGTGGCCAAAGCACAATAAGACTGTTATCTTTCTAAGGCTCCGAGAGCCTCAGCCTAAAGCTCCCATGTGGGGCTTGATGGCTGCTAACACCCAGGACTCTGTTCCCCTGTCTTGCACGTGCATGGGCTACTAGATCTACTGAATTCATTTCACCAAAGAAAGATTCGTCATCAGTTGTTCATCCTAATCTGATTGCTTAAATTTTGTAAAATTTACAACAGGGAAGAAGGAAATGGACTTGGAGAACATAACCAGATATCAGTTGCCTGAGCTACAAAATGATTTTTTAAAAAGTTGGTTCTCATTTGGAATCTGGTTCAAAATATAAGACCAAAGATATTCTATTGTCCTACAAAAGGGCGTCAAGGTTCATACATGAATTTGGAGATATTTTACTTCAAATAAAAGTATGTTCTGTCTTAAAAAAAACAAACTGATCAGCCTTCACTTGAAGTTAACTACAAAAAAAGGAATATATAAATAGCAGGATTGGCTGGTCTAGCCCACTGTTCTTCATGCCATATTGCTGTTGCATTCATTTCATACAGTAATAGGATGTTAGATCTGAAAGGAAGCTTAGCCCCAGAATGGCAAATCACTTTCATTAAAAAAGCCAATAACAGTGGGTTGGTGGTGGCTGCCTGGAGCCCAGAATTGAGAAGGATTCTGGGTTCACGTCGGAGCCCAAGGACGTGATCAATGGAAGATGTCTGTCATGGACGTGGACTTGGGGAGGGAGGGCACGCCTCATAGGTGCCAGCCTTCTTTTCTTATGGATAAGAAACCGGATGCCCAGAAGCCATTGACATACAATAAACCCAATGTGTGCTCCTGGCAGAGCTTAGAGGAGAACCCCGAGTTTCCCCCCCATGTAGGGGAGCACACACTGCAAAGGAGGAGCTGAGTCAACCAGGGGAGCGAACAGCCGGCAGGGAGGACACGCACACGGATCAGCCCTGGCTGCACACACCACACCGTGCACTGGGGAGCTGGTATGGCCCCAGCCCAGTTTCCTGTCCATGAGAGGTCTTTCCTTGGCGGTGGATGGGGACTGGAGAGCAGGACTTGACCGAGCAGAGAATGAGGGAGGGATGTGTCCTGGCATATGGGAGAAGAAGTATTCCTTGCACGAGTGGCAGCGATTAGTCACACTTGGTTCTAACCATGCTTCCAAGCCTGGCTTATCTTTAACACCCAGTCTACCTCAAGACAAACAATATAAAGGAGAGAAAAACACTTTGGGGTCATTTAGAATTACTTGCATCACAGATTCAATGACAAAGGCAGCCATCGAGCCGCAGAGCAGGGAGAGGAAGCTGGGTGCCAGGTCCGCAGATCAGCTCCCAGCTCCTCGCCTTGTGCAAAAAGTGCTTTTGTTAGACATTCCTTGTCAGGACTTAGAAACTGATGTTTTGTTCCAGCAGTTCTTTATCCTGAGATAGCTCTAAACTAGGTAGCTTGCCCCAAACAGTCAAAAAAAAAAAAAAAAAAAACACATTAAAAATTGCAACCTCTGAATTGAGCTGGCAAGAATAGTATATTTGGGAACAATAAAATTTAATTATGCTAATGAAGTAGCAAAATTTGAGGCCTAGAATAATAATTTTAAAAAATTTAGCTGGATTCTAATGGAACAGAAGACCAACTGTTTCAGGACAGCAGAGCAAACGCTAACAAGTGCTCATGGGCGGAAATCACCAGTCTTATAATCTACTGGGTGGAAATGATATTTCTGAATTCTGTTCTGAAATCTTAACAGAACATGGTTCCTCTGTTTTGGTGAACTCCTATCCAACAGTGGGGTGTTTCAGGTGTTGACAGCCAGCCATGTTCTGATGTGAGGAATGTTCCCAGCTCCTCTCTGTTCTCTGTGACCTTGGTTTAGGTTGACATCTTAGTGTGAACACTGTTGCCACCACGTGCCATGTCCAAGCCTGACCGACCCCTGCAGGCCCTGATGAAATTCTCTCTTATGAAGCCTTGCCTCATAGTCTCACTCACTGAGGCTCTCTGTCCATTGTTTGAACACTTGCCATTCCATTTGCCCTGCACTGATTTTTAATGCTACCCACGGCTTGTACAAAATAGTGACTTCGGCTACAGACCTGTGGTGCGTGAGCAGGTTTGTCCGAAAGTGCCCCTGGGGGCTCTGACTTTGCGTTGTCTGATAGATAAACTCTCTGGTACCACGGGGTTCCCTACTTTTTTCAGTAGAAGAAGCTGCGCCAAACCTTGTTCCCTCAGGACTGGGGATTCCTCCCATTGCAGGAGGGACCACAGATTCCCACAGGTGCATAAATTCTCCAGGCTCAGCTGGGCACGGTGGCTCACGCCTGTAATCCCAGCACTCTGGGAGGCCGAGGCAGGTGGATCACGAGGTCAGGAGTTCGAGGCAAACATAGTGAAACCACGTCTCTACTAAAAATACAAAATCAGCTGGGACTACATGCCTGTAGTCCCAGCTACTTGGGAGGCTGAGGCAGGACAGTCACTTGAACCCGGGAGGCAGAGGTTGTGGTGAGAAGAGATCACGCCACTGCACTCCAGCCTGGGCAACAGAACGAGACTCCGTTCAAATAAATAAATAAATAAATAATTCTCCAGGTTCAGGGTGGCTGATGTTCAACAGGTGTCTCATCCTGTAAAGAGCCGACAGAGCGAACCCAGACTGCCTGGCACCGAGCAGGCTGTCGATGCCCCCATGGACAGGGCTGCTTTGCTGTGGGGGTCCCTGTGAAGAGCGAGGCCCGCGTCCCCTCCTAGAACGAAGTCCACGCCTCAGGTCCTGCTGTGCCCTGGGCTGGCACATTGCCCTGTGGGGTGTCGGGAAGCTCAGGGGGTCCTGCACCTGTTCTTCTTTTGTTGACCCGGACACAAGTGAAGTCTCCTGAGAAATCCCTCTCAGGTCATACTGTGCAACTTCCAGACGTCCTCCTGCACCTCTGCAGACGAGGGGTGGAGGCTCACAGAGGGTCTCGCTGGGCATGAAGAGACCTATCCTGTGTGACTACGTCTAATCTCCCCTGGTGGATCAGGGATGGTTTAGCCGGATGGGGCCATGGTAGCTCCTATGACCTGGTGAGAAAGCTGAGGAAGGGAGACTCGGGGAGATCCTGGGAGATCACAGGGTTACTGTGAAGGTCACAGCGATGAAGAAATGAAGGCTAAGGAAGGGGGCTCGGATGGCAAACCCACAAAATGAGACCCTGAAGAGTCCTGGTCCAGCCCCCACGTGCACTTGAGCAAAGGCACTCAAAGTCTCTGAGCCTCGCGGATGGCCTGGAAATTCAGGCTTCTGCCCGCCTGTGATGCGAAGTCCTCTTCTTCTCTGCGTCCGCCGCCAGTCGCCCCTTTTCCTCAGCACCCTCTTCGCTTCAGCATCCATGAGCCCTCTCTAGTTTCATCCTGTCCTGCATCCCAGTGACTGTGGCTTTTCCCTTCTCCATCTGCCTCTTCCACCCTCTCCTCCTCTCAGGCCGTGTCCCCTCCTTACTGGCCTGGAACGTCTCACTCTTCAGGGCCAAACATGCCCAGGACAGCTGCCACCTCTGGGCACTGTGGGCCAGCGCAGGGCCTGGGGCCTCCTTGGCATTTGCTGAATTTAATCGAGAAGAAAACAAAGGTATGTACCAAGCGAGCACCATGGTAAGGCACCGCGCACTTCCCAGGGTATCCACAGGTACCCTAGGGACAGAGGGGCACGGCTGCAAAGGCGTGAGTGCCTGGAGATCAAGGAGCTTCCTGCAGAGCAGACTGCATCACAGGCCTCCAACTACAGAAGCGGAAGGAGCCCGGGGGCCCAGCTGCGGGCTCTGAAACCCATCACTGGCTTCCGCCTGTCCTTGGAGGCTGTGCTTCCTACAGGCAGCCGGGATACTGAGGCAGTATCCCTCCTGGGAAATGGGGAATTCCTCTGGTAGGCACTGTTGGCTTGAGAGCTATCTCATGGCCCCTCAGAAACATTCTTAGACTATGGAGTGGTCCGGAGGCCTTCCCCAACCCTCGCCCCCCTCTCTCCTTCACTCGGTCTGACTTGCATCATAGCCTGGCGGCTCCCCCAGTCGTACCTGGCTCTCCCATTCTTAGGTGTTTCCCCTTACAGTGCTTGCATATTTCACAGGTCTTGGTACCTGCATCTGTGGGGACCTGGACTAACACAGTGGGCCCTGCATCTGACCGGTGTTGGCAGACACAGGGAGGAAGCCTCACCTGCTGACCCTCAGGGCTGGACAGGGATCTTGAACCCTGTGACAAGTCAGTAAATGTCTGTTGTTTCCCACTCCTGGGTAGTAACCACAGGCATGGCCAGTGTCTGTAGAGTGACCGTTAAAAATTCCTTAGACATGCCCAAGGAAAATGTGATAGAAAATAAAAAGCACGCTCTGAGATTAGGGCAGGAAAAGGATTGATACGGAGTTTATTGACACAGAGGTATTCTGCTAATTATACAAGTCTCTGCTTTTTTTTTTTTTTTTCCAACGGAGTCTTGCTCTGTCGCCAGGCTGGAGTGCAATGGCGTGATCTCGGCTCACTGCAACTTCCGCCTCCTGGGTTCAAGTGATTCTCCTGCCTCAGCCTCCTGACTAGCTGGGACTACAGGTGCCCACCACCACGCCTGGCTAATTTTTTGTATTTTTAGTAGAGATGGGGTTTCACCATATTAGTCAGGACGCTCTCGATCTCCTGACCTCGTGATCCACCCACGTCAGCCTCCCAAAGTGCTGGGATTAAGGGTGTGAGCCATAGCGCCTGGCCAAATCTCTGCTTTTTTTAAAGCTGTGAAGACCCGTCTAATTAGTTAAGATGTATGGCAAGCATGTCACAGACATTTTTTCAGCTAGCTCAAGCCATTCTACTTTATAAAAGCATTCCAGGAGTACCTGCTAGGAAATTCAGATGATCAAATGGAGACTGTCAAGAATTCTTTCCAGATACTAATGCCCAACATCCACTAGGCACTCTTGGAACCATGACTGATAAGAATAATAATTCTAAGTTAAATGGTGAAAATGCTGGGTCTGCAGAGGAACGGGGTTGGATTCCCTCGGCAGGAGCTGACCATTTGTTCAGTGGGGTGTGGAACAGTTCATGGAAGTGGGGAGACGGGCACTGATCTAGCCACTTCATAGGTACAATTCTTACAGCAACGTCGTGACATATTTATTATGATGCCCACTTTGCAGATATGGGTGCAAATGAGGCTCAGGGTGGCTAACTTTCACAATCAGTCAATAAAATGGAACTCCTTGTCTGTTTTGTCTAGTCCTCCTTGCATTCGTACTTCCAAGGGCCTGCATTCCTCCCACCAGGTGAGAAGATGCTAAATGGCCCTGCAGAGCACAGGCGGAGTCCATGCCCATCCACTTCTCTGTCCTTGGCACCCAGCCTCTGTCTGGCACAGACAAGATCCCCCGAAATGTTGCTGAGTCGAAGGGAATTGAGGGACAGTTTAATGAAGGGCCATCTTTCCAGTGTTTAGAAACCATGTTTGCTTATTTGTTTTTGCTTCAGCTTAATTTTCCTTTAAGCCTCCACCTGTGGGTCTCTGTGGTTTTCAAAGTTTAGACTAGTTCGGCGACTACAGGATTGCCCTGCCCTGGGGCGATCTTACTTCCAAAGAGCAGGCACAGTTACCAAACTCTGTGCCCTGTTCTTTGGTCTAGAAAACCTAGTCGCTCAGCAAAGCCGGTTGTCAGCCCTCGTGGTCTGAATTATACCCAACTGACCTGAAGGAACCCTGGTAGCCCTAAAAATGGAATTCTCTTGGGTGAGTGGGTCAATACCTCTTTTGAGTTGTATTTTCTTCCATTTCTTAGAAACGGCCTTTTGAGAAATGTTTTAAAAGTGTATCTTTTCTTAATACAAAAGAAATACGTTCATTATAGGAACATTAGATATGAACATAAGCAAACAAAAGAGAATTTTAAAACACTCATGATTTCTCATGATTTCTTTTGTTGTTGTTGTTGTTTTGAGATGGAGTCTCGCTCTGTCACCCAGGCTGTAGTACAGTGGTGTGATCTCAGCTCACTGCAACCTGGGTTCAAGCTATTCTCATGCCCCAGCCTCCCGAGTAGCTGGGATTACAGGCACCCGCCACCACACCCGGCTAATTTTTGTATTTTTAGTAGAGATGATGTTTCACCGTGTTGGCCAGGCTGGTCTGGAACTCCTGACCTCAAGTGATCTGCCCGCCTCGCCCTCCCAAAGTGCTGGGATTACACCGCGCCCGTCCTGATTTCTTTTTTTAAACTTACCACAGTTATGACTATATAACACTCATGATTTCATCATCCAAGACTCACTGTTATTTACACCCCAGCACGTACCTGTCCAGCCCCTTTATACATTTGTCCCGAGTGCCCCATAATGTTTCAGTGGTCCCTGGGTGCTGACATTGCTCTCCATGCACGCTGATGCTGGAGGTGGACATTTGTGATTTTAAGATATTCAGAGCAGATATTGGTAAATATCTGTTTTACTACTTGTCAGAACATAGAGTGATAATCGTATCTTTTTTTTTTTTTTTGAGACGGAGTTTTGCTCTTGTTGCCCAGGCTGGAGTGCAATGGCACGATCTCAGCTCACCGCAACCTCCGCCTCCCGGGTTCAAGCGATTCTCCTGTCTCAGCCTCCCGAGCAGCTGGGATTACAGGCATGTGCCACCATGCCCCACTAATTTTGTATTTTTAGTAGAGATGGGGTTTCTCCATGTTGGCCAGGCTGGTCGCGAACTCCTGACCTCAGGTGATCCGCTCGCCTTGGCCTGCCGAAGTGCTGGGATTACAGGCGAGAGCCACCGTGCCCGGCCTGTAATATCTTTTTTTAAGTTAAAATTATGTTGTGAACATCTTTCTAAATTCACCAGTTGTCATTGTAGTGGCAGGATGGAACTTCCCGTTCTGCAGGAGGTCACTTACTCACCGCGTCCTCTGTTCCTGGATATTTAGTGGTTGATGCTTTTCCCCACTCTTTTAAATTACAAACGATGCTTTCAGGAAAACCATTTTACTACATCTTTTTGTTTTTCTCACTAGGATATATTCCTCAAAGTAGAATTTCCAGGTGAAAGGGGACGCAGATTTTTAAAGCTTCAAATAGTCATACCAAATACAGTTCCGGAAAAGTTGTTCTTACTCACATTCCCACAACATTGATGAGCGAGTCTCTGTTCCCACGACAGGCTCTTGCAGCTCCATGTGTGGGCGCGTATGTATGTACGTAAAATTGCCAACTTGATAAACTATTTTATTTTTGAAAATTTGGAATCCTATTTGTTCCCTGTTACTTTTTAAAACACGGCTGGTTTGCGAGAAAATAAGCCTATCTTCCCCAAGAAATGAATTCCTGGTCTTTGATGTCTCTGGCTGGAAATACCTGTGTTTTAAAATGTGAGTTTTATTCTTATTCGGGTATGTAAGGCCAACAGACCAGGAGATGACTACCATTGAAGAGGCAGCTTATTACACACAGTTCCAAAGAGGAGGGGCGTGCCGTGTCATGGGGGCAATGAAAGCACCAGGCTGGTTGGGAGGTAGAGGAAGGGGAGAAACCGTGGCCAGAGGCTTCTCTGGGGTTTCAGCAGGAAGGAACAGGTAAGGAGAGGTAAGCAGGCTGAGGGTCGGCCAGGTGGAATAATTTCAGCAGGCTCTGGCTCATAAGACTGTTCCTCGTTGTCTGGTACATGGACCTGGGTGTATTAGGGAAGGTGGATGGTGGCCCAGAGCATGAGAGCCCCATGAGGGAGATGGTTGGGGTGTCTATGAAAGGTGAGCTTGCAGGGAGTTGTTTATCATCTCAAGGAATTAACTAACTGGGGGTGTGGTGGGGAGGAGTGGGGAGGAGCAGTCTCTCCAGGGTCAGCCTAGACCCTGGATGTGGAAGCACCAAAGTATAGAAAATAAAGGCACGGTTCATACGGCATGCAGCTGGCTCACGGATGGTGTGCCTGAGTGTGCAAAACGATCTCGTGTCAAGTGAGGTGGCTCAGGCTGCTGTCCTTGTCGCTGCAAGCCCTGCTTGGAGAATGAAAGCTCACTTGTTGTCAGGGTCCTCCATGCATCCCAGCACCCCTGGGTGGGACCAAGGGCATGCTCCACCTTCTATCACAAGGAACAATTAGTATTAACAAGACGGCGCCGCGGAATGCACTTCCTAAATTGTGGAGAGTGTTAGCAAATTCCTAAAAGCACCCAACACCTCTTCAAGCAGGAAGGTGAAGCCTTGTTGTTTAGAGTTCACTTTTTCTTTGTAACATATTCTATTTCCGAGACCTTTCTTATACATTTTATTTAGCCAAGGCTGTTTGCCAAGGAGTTTGCATCCACCCCACTGCTATTTGAGGCCATGCTTGCTGTGAGTTTCTCCGATTCCTTTCCCTGCTTCACCCACTCCTTCTGAAAAACACAGCTAATTGATGGTCAGTTTGGCCACAGAAGCCTAGTATTGGAATTGTTGGAATACAGGAGGATTTGTGGACTAGATTTTTTTTTCTTCTTCAAGAATGACAAGCTAACCCCAAATTATGGCAAGAATTCTTCAGGTTCAATAATTAAAAGCAAAAGGCAGTCCCCACGGAGAAAAAACAGCGTGGTCTGGAAGATATCTTTCAAATTGAAGCAGACTGTGTAACTCCCAAATATTATGGATACAAATTAGCTATATTTGATCACTGGATCTTATTTACCCTAATTGTCTTCATTTCTGTGGTTTCCTCATACATTGTGTTCACAGCACGCTTGGTTTCGCAGCTCAGTGTCGGAGTCTGGGCTGCAGGGGTGGTGAGATCGAGCTTCAGAGTTGAGGAGAGGGGAGGGTAGACAGAGAGAGAAAGGGGAGAGAGAGAGACAGAGAGAGGAGAATGGGAGACAGAGAGGGAAGGGAGGGAGGGAAGGGAGAGTATAAGAGAGAAACAGAGACGCAGAGGAAGGGAATGAGAAAGACAGGGAAGACAGAGACATAAGGACAATGAGACACAGAGAAAGGGAGGGAGAAAGAGAGGGAGCAAGAGAGGGAGAGAGGGAGAGAGAGGGAGAGAGAGAGAGGGAGTGAGAGAGGGAGAGAGAGAGGGAGAGAGAGAGGGAGCCAGAGAGAGAGAGAGAGAGGGAGAGAGAGAGGGAGCAAGAGAGGGAGAGGGAGAGAGAGAGGGAGCGAGAGAGAGCCAGGGGGGCCTTTTTTGGGAGATATGCTTTTCCTCAAAGACACAGAAGTCTTACACATTCAGACCAAAGATACGCTAAAAGCCAGCACATTGTGTTATGTGAAATGTTTCGCTTGTCTCTTGGAATGATTGATGTGAACCTGAGAAGAATTTGAAATTTGAGCAGCCAAGCAACCAGGAATTAAGACCTTATCTAAAATTTAGGCAAAAAATCCAGACCACTGTAGTTAAGAAATCGGGTTAGAAATCTCCTGAGAAGTGACTTTCCCACAAGATTTCTGCTGCTTTCTAGTTCTGAATGGATGAGAAATATGACAAAAATGTACCATTGCTTTTAGTATCGCCTGTCCCTTTTTCTGGTTTGGGGTAAAAGTAGGAAACCAAGAGATGCAAACAAACAGATAAACAAGTGTCCCTCCAGGGAGTCACTCTGGTGTTTGGGACTGTGCTGGTTTGGATTTCGGGAATGTCAAAGGGGTTCTCTTCTCCAAGCTTTCTTTTCTGTTCCCAGAACTTCAGCCTGCAGCGGATGTGGCACTATTGTCACAGTGGATGCGGACGGTTGGCACTTGCTCCCCTAGGGTGACTTGACTTAAACTTCTGGCTGGTTCAGAGGGAAAACAAGACTGGTGGTCTTGATGGACCCAGTTTTTGTGGGCATCTGTTCACGCGGCCCTTGCATGCATAGCCTGCCCTGCAGAGCTGGTGGGCATCCCAGCAAAGTCCCAGAGCAGAATGGAGGGATCCCAGTGGGTGCTGCGGGGAGGCTGGCAGTGGCCTTGCTGTACTCACCTTTGCCCACAGCTGGAAATTAGTGCTTCATGTGTGAGGAGCATGTGTTTTCACTTCCCCTGCACCAGGAGTCTCCACACACCTGGGCGTGCATTTATGCTGCGGGATGTGGGAGCAGTGGGGACCATGTGGACAGAGCCACACCTGTACCTGGGCAGGAAGCAGAGCGGGGAATGTGCTTGGGAGTCTGTGCATCCATGCATGTGTGTGTGCACATGTGTGCGTGTGTGCATGCCTGTGCATGCATGTGGACGTGTGTGTACGTGTGCGTGTGTGTGTGCAAAATGGGGCTGTGGTGATCTACTCTGCTAGATTCTAGGGGTTATAATTGACTTCAGGATGGATCATGAGTAGCTGGTTGCATCTCTGACAAGCTGACCATCCTGCACTGATCCATGCAGACTATTTCTATGACAAATTGGATTTGCTCCCAAACAGCCCATTCTTGGGGAAATGCACTGCATTTCTTCTTTTTTGGGTAAATGATGCGGCCTCAGATGTGGGCTGGGTCCTCCCCTGGCTGAGCCGGGCGAAGATGCAGGAAGACACGCTCTTCCTGGGGTGGCTGTGCGGAGACTTGCCAGGCCCAGCTCACTCCAGCTACTTCCTCAGGATGGGAAGCCCAGGTGAAGGAGGCACATCGGGAAAGTTTTGGTCATTTTATCTCTTTCCAGAGTAAAGCTCCAATATTGTAGATTCAAGGCAGAATTTTGTTTCATTTCAGTTGTGGGTTTTTCTACCCAATATAGGTCAGCTGGATCTCACAAGCTCTTCTGGCTTCTAAGGCATAACCTGTCGATTCTAAGGAAATTTGTATTGTTCTCCTCCATCAGAGAAAGGGGAGAGTTTCTTGGGGAAGAGGAAGCAAGAATTGCTAAGACTGGTTAAGGAAATGTCTACTCCAGAGTTTAGCTCTCCCATGCCTTTGGAGGACAGAGAATTCTATAAAGATCATGAGGCTTCCCAGAGCTTTCCATCTTTTTAAATGAGGAATTTGTTAAAAATCATCCATAATTTAGTAATGTGTTGCTTTAAGATGGCAATATTTTAAAATAAATAACCCCATAGTAATCAATAAGCCTTCTATTCTTTTAATTGTTATTTGCTAGAAGCTTTTGCTGGACTTGCTCCATGGATCACAATTTATTATTTGTTTGGTGTATGAAAATAGTCCATTAGAAATTGTGTTAGAGTTCACTTTATAGCTCAGTATCCAGGAACAGCAAGAAATCTATTCACCTCCCTGTCTTCAATGCTTGGTTAGTTCCAGCATTTCAGGCTGATAGCACTTATTTGGTTCTTGCTTGTCTCCAACTTGCAATAATATAATCTTTTATAAAACATGTATAAAGATATAAAACATATCTTTCAAAGTTTATCATTTATAGCCTATAGATTGAGCCATCATAAAACAAATGATTTATTTATGTTCATTAGTCTTAATTTTAGATGTGTTTCTGCCACTCCGAAGCTTATTAAACCAATTACCATAAATGAGTCTGTTCATTCATTTTCCATGAAATGCACAGGCCCAGCACATGTAACTGCTTTAACTACTTAGCTATTAATTACATACTAACTACATAAATATGGAAAATCATCGTACCTGTTTTATGTATCACCCCTGAGATGTGCATGTCGGTTTGAAATTGAGTGGAGTTACATCAAAATTACATTTCACTTCTATGAATTCAACCTTACGTGTTCAGCAAAAATAAAGAAAATGTTAAATGCTGTGGTTGATTACACACTCTCATGCTTCACTGTGTGTCCTGGAGTGAAGCAGGACTGGGGGCTCTGCAGTGCCGTGCCGCTCATCAGCCACAAGTGGCATAAACATCCACGCACTTATGACATAAACATCCCATGCGCTGAGTGTGAGCCTAGGGCTTAAAGAGAAATGGCCTCTAAACCCAGGCAACACCTTCCTTTGGTGTTCAACCATAGAAGCAGCCAACACTTCTACCAATGAAGGAAATGACGAAGGGCATGTCCACGTGGGGCATTCTGAGGATGGTTCAAGGTGATGCCCTATTTCCCTCTTATGTTCTGATATGAGAAGCTACCCTGTGGGTGAGCTGCAATCCACTCAAAATTAATGACAGATGGGTGGCATTTTCAGCGCAATTTGAATTTCCTCGTTTCTTTCTCATGTTTACCTCTCTGATGTTTCTGTGAATCCTTTCCTGAACTTTAGCCTGCACTCAGCACGTGCTCGTGGCCAGCTGAGCAAACCCAAGGCGAAGAGATGAGTGTGTTGGAAAGTCAGAACAAAAGAGTCGATAGGGCGTGTCAGTCTCAGCGTGGCTCCAGGCAGCACCTTCCCTTGGCAAAAGCTGTTTTTGAAACAGAAAATAATTCGGTTCTGATCCATGTGCAATGCTTACAGAAGCAACCTGTGCCTCAAAGGTCCTCTTTTTTAGGGTTTCTAAGGAGGCAACCATGTCCTAATTAAACACTAAGTAGGCCTAACCTGACCACTGCTTTTCAGTTATACTTTTAAAAGAGCCATTTTCTGAAAATATGCCCTGCCCTGAATTGAGCTGAGAATAGATATTTATCATTAGCTATAGCTGATATGCTGTGAAGGTAATTGCCTTCAAAACCTGAAGCTCCTTTAGTCATGAACCAAATGTTAAAATATAGAGTGAATTTAAAAATTATAGAGTGAATTTGGGCATTTCCAAGCACACACGATAATAGGTTTCCTTTGGACTGAGTCGTCTGAGTTGACTTTTTACGGAATAAAAATGTAAGCAATAAATGGAGACTCCACAATTTTCTCTTTATTGGATTCAACAGTCATCTGAATCTGAAGTCCCATTTGCATCGCTGTTAACCAAAAGCTGCGCCAACTTCACCTGGCCCTGCAGATTCTGGTGTACTAGATCACGGTGGCACAGAGATCTGAGGTCGGGTGATGGTAGTAGTTAGTCTTTGTGTGAGCTGGACCCTTCCCCAGGTCTCCAGGAGAAGGTTTCCAGGTGTTGCTATGGCCTGGCTTGTGCGGCACCACTGGGAATGCTGCTCATGGAATAGGATGGCTTTTCCTCCCTTCCCATCTCCAGGCCATCCTGCCATTGTCTGGTGTGAGGTCCTGCTGTAGGCACCCCGGAAAAAAAGAGAAACTCACAGACAGAATGTATGACAGACATAAAATGTGCTTCACAAAGTGGAAAGATTTCCACAGCTTCCATGGCTGTGTGTCTGTGCATGGATCTCCACAGGTGCTCTACTCTCCTGCCAGTCAGGTGCTCCGGGCTGCCTGGAAATAGGCCATTGGCAAGCGTTCATTAGCCCTAAAACATGGGACAGCCTTTTCTCTCTGGTTATAAGCAGCTGGAATTCCCCATTTTGTGGACATTGCGGCCTCGGGTTTATGAGCTACTTACTTCACTGCACTGTAAGACCTTGGCCAACACTAGCAGATGCTGTCCTCTAAGTGTCCTCCCTAGTTCTCTTCCCTCCTAAGTTCTGACAAGAGCTACGCATATCAGAGAAGGGACAAGAGCCTCTTTTCTCCTAACTCACATTCTCGCTCCACCCCAAGACTCATTACATACATCTGGGTTCCCTTTACAACAGCAAAAATTATGCCCCTGGACATCTATGTAGGAGGAGAATTCATACTTCATCTTAAGGTCATGGAGAAAAATCATGTAGGGGGTGTAAAGGGTTGAAAAGCAATGCCTCTCCCTGCCGCTGTCCAACCTCAAATTTATGTCTACTTGGAATCTGTGAATGTGGCCTTATTTGGAAACAGGGTCTTTGTAGACGTAATCAAGTTAAGATGAGGCCATACTGGGGTAGAGCAGCCTCTAAATCCAACATGACTAGTGTCCTTACAAGAGAAGAAAGCTGGGACACACACACGCGCACACGGAGAACACCATGTGAACACAGGCAGCCATCAGGGGATGCTTTGCAAGCCAAGGAATGCCCAGCATTGCTGCAGCACCAGGAGCCGAGAGAGAGGCCCAGTACAGAGGATCCCTCAGGGCCTCTGGAAGGAACAGACCAGCAAACACCTGGATCAAGACTTCTGGCCTCCAGAACAGTGAGAGGATACATTACCATTATTTTAAGCCACACAGTTTGAGGTGATTTGTTACGGCAGCCTTAGGGGTTACAACTGTGAATAAATGTTAGTAGCTCTTATTAAATTATCTATACTATAAAATGAAACAATACTGCTAGACACTAGTTAGGGAAGTTATCGGTGGTATTTAATGTATCTTACATTGGTCGTAGTGGGGACTCCACAATTATTTCCCACTTCTCATTCCTTATTCGATGGAGACATTTCAGGATTTTCCTCTCCATCCATTCCAATGAGATGCCTGTGTCATTATTTTCCTTTGTGGCCGATAATGCAAAGTAAGAGGTGTTTTTCTCCTGGGTCTGCTTGATGTGGAGCAACCCCCCCGGGGTCCCCCACTCCCCACACACAAGGCCGCACGCCCGAAGAGCAGGATGGTTTTCAGGTCTGGGTTAACCCTGCCCCTTGGATTGCTCTCAAATCCGCGCTAGAAATTGACACCACATCTCTGTTGTGTACTTTATCTCCGTTTCTCTTCCCAAACCCCAGTCTCCTCTTTTCTGTCTGTCCTGAACAGCGCTGGCCAGGAGGGAACATGGGTCAGAAGGGCAGGCAGGGAGGAGCTGGTACAACTCACGGCATCAAGACCCTGGTTTTTGGTGTACTGATGCAAATTCTGCCAAAGAGTTTTCACCCGTCTGCCTGGGGACCTAAAAACATCTTCATCAGGGCCTTAAACCAGAGCCTTTCGTTGGTCCAGAATCCCAATAGGAGAGATGCAACATGCATACACACTCAGGAAATGATCAAAAAGATAAGTCTACCCAGAATGAAAATTAATACAATCACGCCAGAAAACTATTTAGCAATCATCTCCTAAAGCTAAACATACAACATCATCTAAGATTCAATGATCCAACATACATGCACACGGAAATGCATACACCATGTTCAGCAAAAGACACGTGTATGTTCACGGTGGCACCATTTTCATAGCCCCCGATGTGGAAACAACCTAAGCGTTCTTCTAGAGTAGAATGAATAAATGCTGTGATGTGTCCACAGTGGAAAACTGTGCGGCAATGAGAATGAACATATGCAACAGCCTAGATAAATGCCAAAACGTAATCTAAAGCAAAAGGATGTCGACACAAAAAGGTACATATAACACGGTTCCACTTACATAACATTCAAAAACAGCACAAATGGGACGATGGCATTAAAAGTTTGTGTGAAAGCTACCACTGGAGGTGGAGTGGCTGGGGCCGGGAGGGAGCTTGGAGGATGCTGGTCATGCCTGTTTCTTGATCCCAGTGCTGCTGGCGTAAGTGTGCTTCCTTTTGGAAGATCCATCCAGGTATTCAACTGTGGGTTGTGCATGTCTAGCAATATTCACGCAGGCCAGCGTTGTTCAGTGTAGAGTGTAGACCGCCAAAGAACCATGAGATAGACCAAAGACTTTGATAAGAGCTTTCCAGAAAAGCCCCTCAGATGTGTACAATCCTAATGGGCCGCATTGGAGCATGCATTACAGCACAGATCCTTTCCTTTCTGCAGCCACAAACATCCCAAACCTCGGAACATTCTAGTACATGGCGCGTGGCTCCAGCCTGTGCTTGGCCAGACCTCCCCATGAGACCCCGTGTTGAGTCAGTCAAACGGACGGTGAAACAAATTATAATAATTTGAGGGGATGGACAAAATTGACAACAGGGTTTAGGGAAATGGCAGGTGATAGTAACACTGGATGAGGGCGGCCAGTGGTTACAGGAACATGAAAGGAGAGAGTGCTGTGGCAAAGGCCAGCTGGAGAAGAAGTGTCACCTTAGCTCAGGGGACAAAGCCCAGCAGAAGCAACTCCTCAGGAAGGAAGCTGGGGAGCAAATACCCTGACCTCACTCTCTACCACCAAAGCCAACTGAAAGTGAGAGGACAGAAGCCCACTGGGGAGGCCCATGCCAGGATGGGGGAGATGCAGCGTGGACCTGTGGGAACCAGAACAGAGAACCCCTGGCGCAGATGCTGAGAGTACTGCGCGTGAGGCCACGGAGAGCTGCAGCCCTTGGCCAGGCCCTCTGTGCCCTAGCTTTGAAAGTCTTTCAAAGCCTTTGAAAAATAGGTTTGTGTTTGCCTAATTTATTACCTTTAAATGCTGTCTTAGAAATGTCTTGATTTCTGACATGGTCGAAAAAGGGTACTTAGATAAGAAAATGAATGAATTCCTTGCACAGGGTTACCCTGGAAGAAAAATGCAGCAAGATTTGCTTTTCTTTTTTCTGATACCTTTTTTCTTGAAGTTTGCTAAATACAAATGTGACAAAATCCAAAACATGCAAAGTAGGATCAGGAGCAGTGGCTCATGCTTGTAATCGCAGCACTTTGAGAGGCGGAGGCAGGAGGATCGCTTGAAGCCAGCAGTTCAAGACCAGCCTGGGCAACATAGGGAGACCCCCATCTCTACAAAAAATACAAAAAATTAGCCAAGCATGGTGGCATATGCCTACAGACCCAGCTACACAGGAGGCTGAGGTGGGATGATTGCTTGAGCCCAGGAGTTCGAGGCTGCAGTGAGCCATAATCGCACCACTGCACTCCAACCTGGGTGACGGAGTGAGACCCTGTCTCTAAGACAAAACAAGAACATCCTGCAAAGTAGAAGTTGTTGAACAGAAGCCAGGGGGTGGGTGAAGAGACGACACCTGAAGTCAAGACAGGAACTGGCAACAACAAATTCAAGGGCAGGAGCTGGGTTCTGGTATCTGCCTTCTCCCTAAAACCTGCATGCTGCCATCTCTCAAGTATAACACAGCCACTCCAAAGCCCCAGAATCTCCGTGCACATTAGAGGGCTTTTCCTTTATTTGCTTTGTACTTACCTGAGACTTAATGATGGAGAAGAGACAGGGAGAGCACGTCTATGGTCATAGTTCATGTACATTTAAAACATGATTTATTTTGGTGGGGATGACATAGACTCAGAAATGTGCCCACAGGAGCAAACAGCTCAATGCATTCCACACTGTGGACACACCCAGCAGCCATTAGGCTGTGACGTTGTCTGGAGCCTTGGGTACGCTTGGCTGACCAGTTAGGCGGAGTGCCATGGGAGGGGCTGCCTGAGCCGCCCTCTGTGAATCAGCCCAGGCTTCTTGTTCCTGGTACACTCGGGAAATGATGGATCCTCCTAGGGAGAAAAATTATCCCAAAAAAGTGCTCGCATAGAGTTCTGGAAAGGAAAGAAAAACAAGATAGTTAAGTGGGATGGCATGAATTGAAGATGATACAGGTAGTGTTAGGCCATAGTTTATAGAAATAGTAGCATATGGCCGGGTGCAGTGCCTCACACTTGTAATCCCAGCACTTTGGGAGGCCAAGGAGGGCAGATCACAAGGTCAGGAGATCGAGACCCTCCTGGCTGACATGGCGAAACCCTGTCTGTTCTAAAAATACAAAACATTAGCCAGGCATGGTGGCATGCACCTGTAGTCCCAGCTATTCAAAAGGCTGAGGCAGGAGAATCGCTTGAACCCAGGAGGCAGAGGTTGCAGTGAGCCAAGACGGCACCACTGCACTCCAGCCCAGGGTAACAGAGCGAGACTCCATCTTAAAAAAAAAAAAAGAAAGAAAAAAGAAATAGTAGCATATCCAGCATTTCTGCCCAACCTCCTTTACTCATCTGGAAGAAGCAGGAACTGTTAACAATGTCACGAGTAAATGTAGTTAATTCTAAGGCATGACTTGCTTGAGAGCAGGAATGCTAACATCAGGGATGGTTGTAGTGTCAAAAGAAGATGTGTTTATAGAAACTTAATTGAACCTTTAGGCTGACAATGGGCTTAATAAAAATGGCCTCTTTTTGCTACTTTATCGCATGAAATCCAGTGAAATGAGTCAGAAGAAAAGTGACCTAATACATATTGCCACTCCATCAAATTCACCGTCACAGGAAGCTGTGGATTTAATGATACTGACCAGACTTTACAAGTATTGGGTTCTTTTGGTCCATTAATAATATTTAGGGTGTGTAGTAACCACAAATGATGGTGAGCCTGGAATAATGAGCCTTCAGGTCTTGGGGCTTATCCTGCTTTCTGGTTATGTTTTCCATATAGGATTACATAATTGGCTAGCAAATGTATAATGGTTTGGATGTAATAATGGCATAGTCTGACTTCCTAGCGGGCCCTGACTTTCCGAAAACCAGATTCATCCAAAAACTTAAAAACCAAATAAATATTCCTTCAAGTGATTAGTGCATTCCAGTTGTCATCTGGCTTGTAATGACTGGTTTTCAGTGTTCAGTGATGGCCCGGGCATAAAATAAATCTCGCTCCGATCCTCCATGTCAGCACAGGCATTAAAGCCCATAAACCATCCTCTGCCTAGTCTGTCATTGCCACCACGTTCTGAGTACTAGCTAATATAAACCTGCCCTGCTGGCCCAGCAGCCACCAGACAGACATTTTATGGTTGCTGTTCCCTAAGCCAGATGAAAATGATTATAAACTATAAGGGCTCTTTTGATATGACCTATTAATAGCCGTGTTATTTTTTGATGAGGGTAGCAGGGAGCCTTGGCATGGAATGGGTGAAGAGTGGGCACTGTCTCCCACCTCCCAGGGTGATACCTGGGGTTGCCCCGTGTGTCGGCCCCCGGGACAACACTGTGCCTCCATCTCCCACACTGCTGCTGCTGGCCTCCTTCTGTCCCTCCACTGGGAAAGAATGTTCGACATTCAAGCTATTCCAAGCAGCATCCTTGATGTCTCGTTTCACGGGTCTGTTTCACACCGTGGTGAGCGCTAGCTGTAACTCTCATATCTCAGCTATTTGTCTTGGCAGCTCCTCCTGTTTTGCTAACTGGACAGAATCAGGCAGAGGCGGCCTCCCCTGCACACAAGGGAAGGGGTGACATCTGTCATCCTCTTCTGCCTGCGGGACGCCCACAGAGGCCTCTGGGTAGGGCCAGAGGGTGAATGTCCTTCATCTTTCTCTTTCTCCCTCTCTGAGCTGTGAGGAAAATGCTGAGGGAACGATTTTGCTCACAGCCTTTAGGGCAGACATTGAAGCAAAACAGATGAGGAGGGTTGGCAGGGCTGACTCAGCAGTGGATACCTGGGGAGGAGACCCAGGGCTCCCACCTGCCACGCTGGCCACCCCTGGCATGAGTATGCACTTTGCACTCTCTCCAAGCCATGAAAGCGCCTGCGTGGGGGGTGGTGTGTTTTCCATGTGCCCAAGTGCCATGGCACCCCAGGCACCACCCAACAGGGCAGGGGCATTAGCCCAGGCAAACCTTTCTCATAAGATTAGATCTCCAGGCTCATCAAAATGGTTGAATACCTCCTGATGCCAAGGGAAGGAGAATGGGCCAGGGGAGGCAGAGCTTTAAGGTAGAATTTCTTCTGAATTAGAGATAACACTGACTATCAAGTTGCAGAGTTTATAGAGTAATGAAAGAGGATTCAGAATTCGGAGAATGAGTTCTAGTCACGTGTCAGGTGGGAGTAGCCATCTCACTATTGGCTTCTGCTTAGGGAAGTAGGGATAAGAAATTGGCTTCATCCAAAGTTGGCTACCACATTTCTGTGACTCACGGCTTGTGTCTGGCACTGGCCTTCAAGAAATGTTAGCTCCTTTGGTCCCAGTTTGGTTTCTTCGTCGGCCTTTACTGCAGATGTGCATAGTGGAACACATGCTCATTTAAAAGTCCTCCAGGGTAAAGTCCTCCTGTTGTCCTTTGGACAAGTTTGAAACATTCTAAGCAAGACGATATTCCATGGATACCCCTTGCTGTGGCCCTCTCATGACTGTTGTGTCCACATGGTACTGGGGAGAGCTCAGCCTGTCTTTGGGCCAAGCAGGATGGAGTCAGTGACAACAAGGACAGGGCTGGAGTCGAAGAGAAGACAAAAAATAATGTGTCAGAGTGTAGAGCATTTGTCTCTGAGGACGGGGTCAGAACAGTCCATCCTTGGCATTCACATGACATGGTTAGAGATTTCAACCCAAATAGTTATCTCTGTGGAGGACAATGTCACCAAGGATCTTAACAAGTAGTCACTGAAAGCCAAGGAAAGGGTGTCACACTATGGGGAAATTGATGTATTCTGGAAAGGGTGTCACACTATGGGGAAATTAATTTATTCTGGAAAGGGTGTCATACTATGGGGAAATTGATGTATTCTGGAAAGGGTGTCACACTATGGGGAAATTAATTTATTCTGGAAAGGGTGTCATACAATGGGGAAATTACTTTATTCTGGAAAGGTTGTCTTACTATGGGGAAATTAATTTATTCTGGAAAAGGTGTCATACTATGGGGAAATTGATTTATTCTGGAAAGGGTGTCATACTATTGGGAAATTGATTTATTCTGGAAAGGGTGTCATACTATGGGGAAATTGATTTATTCTGGAAAGGTTGTCTTACTATGGGGAAATTAATTTTTAAAGAAGCCACAGAGAAATGACAAAATAGACCATGTGTAGGCACTTTTTGGCAGTGTTTTGGGGCTTTCCTTGCCTCTATAGGGACCTTTTCTCACCTGATCCCTCGTGGGATGGTTTTGGAGCTGTTTCTCATTGGCTCAGATTCATTTGCCAAATGGACTCTTAGCTTCACTCCTCCACTCCTGCCCACAGGGTCTTGAGAAAGTTGTTTCACCTTATTGAGCCTCAGTTGAGTCGTCTGTGAATAGGAAGAATCTTGATTACCTCTTGGAGTTCCTGTTATACATAAGCGACAGAATATCTAGATAAAATGTGTGCAATTGAATTTTCTATTTTGCATCAGACTCTTCTTGTTTAGCAAAATAGGAAAATTTTGAACAAGAAAAACCTCTTTATTCCCCTCTGCCTCTTACATCGAAAACTCTTAATTTCTAGAGACAAACACTTCACAGTTTCCATTGTAGCATATTTCAGTGTCTTTCATCATGGAGAGCCAGAAACTGTTATCTAGTTCATAAACCATGCACTTCCCTATTTGGCAGGAGTGAGCAAAGGGCCAGTTGCACCAAATAGGGATTTTATTGTTGCCTGGAGAGCGTGGCTTACATTTTGATGAGAGAAGACAAGGAACGTTTTGGAGCATGCTTCCCAGGCTCTGGAAGGACAGCACAGTAGAAGAGGGGCACCCCCAGCCCTGAACACATCACAAGTGTGTATCACAGATGTCCAGGGCCTTGGCCTGGTTCCATACAGGCACTGTCCAGGCAGCCAGCTGAGGCTCCATGCCGGGTCTCCACTTCCTCCTCCAGGCACGCTACCTCCTCATCCCTTTCAGCAGGGTCATTTAGGGCTGGTATGCTGGCTTCCCTGTATAAGAATCGCCAATTTGCCACTCTTATCACTTTTCCCTTGTCATGTTCTGTCTCTGTCTCACACACAGACACCTGCCCTACTGTTATTTAAAACATTGCTTTTGGCACTTTCCAGGCCAAGCTATAAATAAAGGGTGGACTGACCTTGTCAACTGTTAAATTGGAGCCATGGTGCGTTGCCTAGAACATCGAGGATGACCCCGAGCAGCACAGCAGACCAACGGCTGAGAAAGAGCTCATTCGGCTCATCTAACTAGGATGCCGTCCTGCCAGAGCCCTAGGGGTTCTCGTCGTCTCCTAGGGCAAAAGCAGCATGCAACCCTTATGAACCCATCTTGGAGGGCATTCGGGGAGCCCAAGACAAGACCATTGGTAGCATCAGGGTCACTTTTGGGGGTCTCTGTGCTGGACGGCTGTACCTCTCATGAAATGGACAACTGACCATAAGAAGGAGGTAAGTTACGCGTGGACGGGAAAATAAGAAGCTCCTACTTAGGGCTGTGATATGTGCGGTAACCATTTAACGTTAACAGCATCCATGTGAGACAGATGCTAGTACTGCCCCATTTCATATTGGCGGACATTGAGGCACACAGACTGTATGACTTGCCCAAGGCTGCCCACCTGGTTAGGGGAGCTCCAGGATTCCAATCCAGTCCGAACTCAACACCAGGGGTGGCACCTACAGGCTGGGGTCAATCTGGAAGACTGCCTGTTGTATGGCCTGGCAACTAAAAATTGTTTTTTACATTTTTAAATGGTTGACAAAATTAAAATAAGAGGATATTTCATGACATCATCAAATTACACAAAATGCAAATTTCAGCATCTACAAATACAGTTTGATTGGGACACAGCCACCCTCATCCGTTTGCAGGCTATCCCTGGCTGCTTACAGGGTCCACATAGTCCATAAAGCCTGAGATATTTACTATCTGGCCTTTTATAGAAAAAGTCACCAAACACTAATCTGAAATGTTTGCATCAGAACCCCTTGTGGGGCTTGTTAGACTGCAGCTCCCTGGTCCCACACCCAGTCTCTGATTCAGTAAGTCTGGAGCAGGGCCTGGGAATTTACATTTCAAAATAATTTCCCAGGTGATGCTCATACTGGTCCACAGACCACTTTGAGAGCCACTACCCTAAACCCCAGTGCTCTACTGCTTGTTGTCAGGATGGCCGGGTCAGGTGAGAAAGAAGCCTAGACATCCCTAGAGCCACCTGCTGTGCAGCCACCTTTTGAGAAAGTGTCCCCAGTGATCTTTTCCCAGGTTAGCCTTTGTGGCTTGGGCATCCAGCCTTTCAGAGATATGAAACCACACACATCTTCAGAGTGAACAGCTGCTCACCCCGATGTGCTCAAGGGGTGCAGGATGTGGACACATCCTACTGAATGAGCCAGACAAAGTAACTGGATCTGTCCAGAACACCACGATGGGTGACGTTGCCATCTGCAGCAGTGCTGTACTTCCTCCCACCAATTTGTAAAGTGCAGGCAGGACGCTGGATCAACTCGCTGCTGCTGAGGCCAGTGACCTCTAGGGCGTATTCCCATATTCCTCTGCGGTAGCTGCTCACCTTTGTAAGCATGTGAGTTATTCGTGCTGTCTGTTGTGATCCTAAGGAATCCAATGGTCAGGACCAGAACTTCTGAAGTACAGCCCAGCATTGCTGTCTGACATCCCCAGAAAGCAGATTTTGAGATTGGCATGATGGCCATTAAGCAGGGCGTTCTCTCTGGAGCAATGTCTAGCCGGGGTGGGAGTAGGGAGAGAGAGAGGGGGGCTGCTGAGAATATCACAGAGAGATGGCAGCCTTTCTGCAGCATAGGCCTAAGTGCACACTCACCTGGCTATCACTGAGAGGACTCTCTGTTCAACAGGGCCACTCAGGGGTTCCCCTGCATGGAGATCTGAGTGTCCAGGGAGGGGACATGGTGAGCATTTCTTTGTTCAAAGTGTGCAAAGGAAAATCTGCCCCATTCCTGCCAAAGTGGTTGACATGGAGGAAAGGGGAGTGCCAGTTCTGTAGGCTGAGGTGGTGGCTGTTAGAACTGCTCCTAGGCTACTTGGTGTTCTGGAAGGTTCCCCTCTATGTGAGATGAAAGAGCATATCTTTAAGAGCTGCAACTTTGAAGCTCTAATATAGAATGCTTTTGGTGGCAAGCAATACTTCGGAAAGGGCTTGAAGACCTCTGAAGATCCTTGGTGGCCTAGGCAGTTCCTTTATTGCCAGGGCTGTGCAGGACTAAGCTTCAACAGCGCCACCGTGTGGCAGCAGAAGCAATTGCAGTGGTGCATTGAGGGTTTTCTTTTGCACTGAGAACTCAAGTCCCACTTTCACCCTTGGACCTGGTAAATCTTTGGGGTTCATGGACAATTCTGAGGAGGAGATACTTAAGAGAGTGATGTTAGAATTTGATGTTTTGGTTTATTGTATCAGAAAATAAAAGAAATTGGATTTATAGCTCAGTTTGTGGTTCATATCAATTTAAATAGCTTTGAAATGCTGATAGGACAATAACGGTTTTTTGGTTGCTGAAATCCCATAACTAACACAATGCCTCAATAAGCTTTTAACCCACAGCCCCCATGCCCAGGTCTATAACAATGTTTTTATATGCCTATGGGGAAAAACAATTATGAGGCAAACATTTATAAAGTTAAATTTATTACATTTCTACTCCTATTTTTTATTCTGCTAGTGTATTGTTATATATTTTCCTACGTATTTAAACATTTTCTTCCTCTTATAAAATGTTAGTGATTTTAAATGATGGTGCATCCAGAATTGGTTCCTTCCGGTGGGTTCAGTCTTGCTGACTTCAAGAATGAAGCCACAGATGCTCACAGTGAGTGTTACAGCTCTTAAATATGGTGTGTCCAAAGTTTGTTCCCTCAGATGTTCAGATGTCTCCAGAGTTTCTTCCTTCTGGTGGGTTCATGGTCTTGCTGACTTCAGGAGTGAAGCCGCAGACCTTTGCAGGGAGTGTTACAGCTCTTAAAGGTGGTGCATCCAGAGTTGTTTCTTCCTCCCAGTGGGATTGTGGTCTCATGCAGACCTTGCAGTGAGTGTTACAGCTCTTAAAGGGGGCATGGACCTGACCATCCTGGCTAAAATACAGTGAAACTTCATCTCCACTAAAATTACAAATATTAGCCCGGAGTGGTGGCAGGTGCCCATAGTCCCAGCTACTTCGGAGGCTGAGACAGGAGAATAGTGAGAACCCGGGAAGCGGAGCTTGCAGTGAACAGAGATTGCGCCACTGCACTCCAGCCTGGGCGACAGAGTGAGACCCCATCTCAAAAAACAAAAACAAAAAAACAAAAAAAAAGGCAGCGCAGACCCAGAGTAAGCAGCAGCAAGATTTATTGCCAAGAGCCAAATAACAAACCTCCCACAGCGTGGAAGCAGACCCAAGTGGGTTGCCACTGCTGGGTCAGGCGGCCTGCTTTTAGTCCCTTATTTGGCCCCACCAACATCCTGCTGATTGGTCCATTTTACAGAGAGCTGATTGGTCCATTTTACATGGTGCTGATTGGTCCATTTTGACAGAGTGCTGACTGGTGCATTTACAAACCTTTAGCTAGACATAGAGTGCTGATTCGTGCATTTACAATCCTTTAGCTAGACAGAAAAGTTCTCCAAGTCCCCTACCCGATTAGCTAGACACAGAGCCCTGATTGGTGCGTTTACAAACGTTTAGTTAGACACAGAGTGCTGGTTGGTGCGTTTACGATCCTTTAGCTAGACAGAAAAGTTTTCCAAGTCCCCACCAGACCCAGAAGCCCAGCCAGCTTCACCTCTCAATGGGATTTTAAAAAATGTTTTTACTTGGCAAATAATGACTTAGCAACCTAATACCTACCTCTCAAAATATTTGTAAATCATACTGATCTATAAAATCTATTAAGTATGAGATTTGTTGATATAATGACTCATAAAAGCAATGTAATCCAAATTAAAATTTGTAAAGCACTGCATAATTTACATAGTATTTCTGTCTCGAGTATCTTTAAACCATTAAGTTAAGAGTGTGACTTTGGACGGGTGCAGTGGCTCACGCCGGTAATCCCAACACTTTGGGAGGCCAAGGCAAGCAGATCACCTGAGGTCGAGAGTTCAAGACCAGCCTGGCCAAAATATCGAAACCCCATCTCTACTAAAAATACAAAAATTAGCTGGACGTGGTGGCATGCCCTGTAGTCCCAGCTGCTCAGGAGGCTGAGACAGGAGAATCGCTTGAACCCAGAGGCGGAGGTTGCAGTGAGCCAAGATCGTGCCACTGCACTCCAGCCTTGGCAACAGAGTGAGACTCCATCTCCAACAAAAAAATGAAAGAAAGAAAATCTCCTGTAGTCACTTCTAGTCACCACAACAGTTTGATTTTAATAATTAGAAGACCTACTTCTATGCAGAAATATGAACTCCAGACCTCTGGATATGGGGACAGAAATTGCCGTGGCACTCTAAAAACTTTGTCCAAAGAAATGCTGTCTTCCATTTTCTTTGCCGTTAACCATTTTTTATCCTTGAGATGGTGTTGAGTTGAGCTGCAAAGCCGGCCTTGGCCACCTGCCCTGATAGTCTTGCCCAGATGCCCCAGCACCTTGCCCTGGAATGTGGCCAAATTGGCCACCTGCTGTTTTGTTCGTCCCTCTGATTTCTGTCTCGGTTGCTCTCTTTTGGAGTTCTGCAGTTGTGTATGTGCTTTTTCTTGTTCTGGGTCAGTTTTTTTCTCATCTGTCAAACCAGGACACATAATTTTACAAGGTCACACAGTGAGGAAAGCCTTGCTGAATCTTACTGCTACGATTCACGGCATTGCAGGGGCCCTGCTTTTAGAGCTGCAACAGATCTCAGAAGTTTTAGGCTAATTCCTTTGTTTTACAGACGACTAAAATGAAATCCAGGGAGTTTAAGTGGCATGACGAGAGCTAGAGGATCCCTTCTCAAGTAACTATGGAACAAAGCCTTCGAAACGCATACGTTGGTACAGAGTTAGGCTGAGAGGGGCCTGAGCTTACACAATGTGGGTGTCTTCTTTCAGAAAGAAGAAATGCAAAATTAAGTACACAATTGTTATCATTTAGAAAGATAAAAGAAATTACCGTGAATTACACACTTTCAAAACCTGTGAAATACCACAAACAGCATAAAATCCAAGAAAATAATATCTTTATTACTTAATTGTCCAACCAATCTCTGTAATTCCTGTTTTCTTATATTTTCTGCTGTATAATGTTTGATGGCCTTTTTTCTGACTACAGTTTTGTAATGTCATTTCTATAGAGATAATAGTGAGAAAATTCAGCCTTTAGCACAATCAATCACAATTTGGTTCTTATTGATAATTTGAAAATTTTTCTTCCAGTTTTACAACTCATTATTGGTAAGTCATGTAAGTGTTAGTGTTATTATCAAGTTGTGGATAACTTCTGTCAACTTTTTTTCATATGTAAGCTGTAAGATTTGGAAAACCTTTTGACAGACTGGCTTCTGACTCTTTTTCAAACTTTCATTCTCTTCCCTCCCCACGTACTTCCCATGCTGTGGAGGATGTTTGGCCTGGGAGATGACCTGTGATTCCGCACTTTGGGTCACATGCTGGGTGCATCAGTAGAATGGGCTTCCTGAGCATTCCCGGAAGCTATGCCCACACCAGGATGGCAGCAATGATTTTACTGTACCTGGAAGTAATGATGAGCTGTGTAAATGTAACCCAAACTAAGTGTATCCCAATCCTCCACTTGCTTTGACTTGGAGCACTGAAGGGCTGTGTCCTAGGTGCACATACACACACACTCATGCACATATACACATAGAGCCTTTTGCAGTTCCAAGCGTGTCCCTTAGCCCCATGAGGCAGTCAGTGGCTTCACCCCACCTCTTTGCTTCTCCCTCGGGAACATGCAAATTCCTCCAATGAAAAAGGGACCTCCAGTGCTGAGCTCAATTCTCCCTTCTGGAAGTTGGCTTGGTAATTCTTTACAATCTTGTTAGCACCTGAGCTTCAAATTATTTCTATGAGAAATTTTGGGTTACAGAATCTAGCATACAATGAAAAAGTAACCACACTTCTAGGAGATGCGACACCGTGTACAAACACCAGCTGAAACAGCTAACAATGGCAACAGAGCCACAAAGACTCCAGAGAGTGGAGGTAGAAATTTAATAGAAATAGAAGAAGAAAATAGAAAGTTTAATAGATATACAGACTTTTATATAATTTTTTTACTATGTTCAAGGAGATAAAAGACAATAGAATTTTAGCAGACATGAGAGGTTGTAGTGTATGCTACAAAAACCAAAGGCAAATTGGAAAACCAAAAAATTCAGTAATCAAAATTAAGAACTCATTGGCTGTCTTTGACAGATGAGTCATAAGGATAATCGGAAAGCAGGTTAGGAGAAAACAGAATAAAACATGATAAGGACAAATAATGGAAAACTACAGAATACTGGGTCAGAGACAGAGGATAGAGTAATAAGGCTTAACATCAGCAAGAGGAGAGAATATGCAAAAGAAATTTTAGAAGTGTAAGGACATAGGAAAAAACAAACTCAGTTTCTCCTGCTATACTCTCACAACACTCACACTTCAATAACCCCAGATGTGTGGAGTTTTTCCCCACATACCAAGCAGTTCTGCAGATGATTCTCCAGTGGACACCAGCTGGGTGTCTTCTAATTCGATTCAGCTCTGACACTGTCTAGCTGGAGATTGTGTCAGATCTCACAGGTTGGAGGCTCATTCCCACAAGTCTATCCCTCAGTTCGGATGCCAATTGCAGTGCAGGTGGTGACCTGTGCTTCTGACCAACCAGCTACAAACCAGGGATCCGCTAACCCCCTCCTTGGGTTTATTTAATTTGCTAAAGTGGCTCACAGAGCTCAGGGAAATTCTTACATTTACACATTTATTATGAGGATAAATTACAAAGGATACAGATGAACATCCAGATGGAAGAGATACATAAGGCAAGGAATGGGAAAAGGGGCACAGGGCTTCCATGCTCTCTCTGGATATACCACCCTGCAGGAGCTTGTACGTGTTCTGCTATCTGGAAGACCCAGGGCTCAGTCCTTTTGGATTTTTATGGAAACTTCATTAGGTAGGCATGATTGAATATATCATTGGCTGTTGGTGATCCACTCAATATTCAGCCCTTTTATCCTCCCTGGAAGTGAGAGAGGTGGTTGGGGTGTGGGGGAGTAGGAGGTGGGCTGAAAGTTTCAACCTTCCCTCTTGGGAGGGTTGAAAACAGCAAACAGCCCCCCACCTGAGACTATTGAGGGGCTTCAGTCATCTCATTAGCATACAAGAGCCACTCATCACTCCAGAGATCCCGAGGATTTTGGGAGCTATGAAGCAAGAAACCAGAAGACCAAATATACATTTCACAACATCACAGGAAGAGGCATGATTAAGAACTTTCCAAACTAATTACAAATGTAAAAAATCTGCAACATAACTTAAATGTCACAAAATCTAAAAAAAAAAATTATTATCAATTAACTTTCTGATGCATCTCTAAAACACTTTTTCTTACCTATTTTGGTTGTACCCTCTTTGATCATCTCCTCAAAATGCAACAGTTTTGCAGTACATTTTCTATAGAGAGAAGAGAAAGATAATTCAGACCCTTCTCTAGTGTGTTTGATTAAAATTTATTATTGAAGATTTAGAGAATTTTTTTTACTTTCCCTTTTCAATTTAATATTGGTCACATTATGTAAAGTTCAATATTGTCTAGATTTGAGGAAACATTCATTATATATGCACTGTAAGATTTGAGAAATAAAAATAAAATTCTAAGCCCCCACCCAGCTGAACAGATCCCCTCTTGGCCAAGGGGACCCTGAAGAAACCTTAAAAACTGAGTTCCTGGCCATGACAGGAGGGAAGGGCAGCCGGCCTTGTTACACCGCCTCCCTTGCTGACTGCCACTGGCTTTCTCTTTAAGGGTTACAGAGAAACCAGCCCTTTGGAAAGACTGGCTCTACCTATGATACCAACGAGCCCTCATGCTGCCCCTCCCTTACAGTTTTGACACAGGACTGACCAGCATTCCTTCCAGATGAGAGACTGCTGGCCACAGAGTGGCTCTGGCCAGTCTACGGACACTGCACACAGAGGGCCTCCATGTCCTCTGCTTTACCTTTTGATGTTTAGAGCCTACTTGTAATACATTTAAATGTTAAGTTGCCTCTCCGAAGTGAGCAGGGAAGCACGCTGCATGCCTGTTAGCTACTACACATGCCCTTGCCTCCCTTTTGTGAGTTTCCATCGCTCCTCCTATGACCTGCTGAACATGTATACTTAGCCAACCTGCTCAGCGTACATTCCAGTTCCCTTGACCCCCTCTCCTGAAGTACTTGTTATGGAGGTTACACTTCCCAGGCTGCAAGATGGCCAGCCTGCAGGCTGCGATGCTTTATGAGAAATAAAGCTCTTTTACCAAATTTATGAACCTCATTATTCTTCAGCTGCAGATTTCAGTTTTTCATGTTTTCATTTCAGTTTTTCATGTACAGTGACTAAACATATTCATTGAATTGATGACCTGCATTAGCTAGTTTGGTTAATGATTTCCTATAACAAACTTTTGTGAAGGTTATGGTATTTTCATTGACGTAACTAATTTGTCTCAAATCCACAAGACATTTAAATCTTACCCTTAATACGTTCATGAGATTCTTGCATCTTCATTGATTAGATTTTCCAATAATACAATGGCCTGTTCATGATTTTGACTCAGAATGTATTTGTTCTTTTTGATGGATTACTTTTTGAATTATCTGGACACTTTTTGGTTAAAATTGGTCATCTATATCAGAATAATTTCTATTAATTCCATCACATAGCTTCTTGACATTTGTTCATATTCCATTGAATTTAATGTGAATTTTTCTCTCAGGTCCTTAATAAATTTAAGCTTGACAAAGGACAACACTTCAAAATACATTCAAGTCAAGGGTTCATTTATTTTATTAAAATGTTTTTTCTTTCTTAATTGCTGAAAAAATGTGTTCCAAATTTATCAAATATGCCATTCCCATCAAAAAAGAAAGAAATCATGGTGAACTTCATTTTGACAAGATGTTGCTGACCCTGTGCAGATCACTTTACATCACTGATGATTGGAGGAATTTGTCTTCCCTCTGCTACACACAGCTGGGTGCTGTAGGATGCATTCTTATCGCTGGTCCTCAATCATCAGTTCTTCTGCTTGGTGAGTAGACACAGTGTGCAACAGGGACATTCCTAGAAGCCATCCCTACATTGGGATAATTAGCAATCGTTTAACAGTAAGAAGAGTGCCTGGAAGTCACATAAATTTATTCCATTAAATCCAAATTAATTATGTCCCCAACTCTACTGCCCCTAACTGGATCCCAGTTGGCCTGCGGGCACCACAGCTCACCCTGCAGAGGAGAAATTGATGAACGGGACATGAGCATGGAAAAAGATCCGAATCCGTTGCTCTTAAAGTAGCTTACTTTTGCAAATTGTGTTACATATGAGCACATGGGCACAGTGTTAGGGGCCCGCTCAAGAAATACATGCGCACATGGACACTGCCTGCGGTGCTCACCCAGGCCCTGGAAGGGGATCGTGCAATGAAGGGCACTGCAGCATCAGCTTTGTTTTATAGTAAATCTACTTTGGACACCTATTAATTAATTCATTTGGTCGTTTCTGTTAATTCTTAAAAATCCTACCACGCGCCAAGCACTGGGGGATATCGAGGGCAGGAGAACACTGTGTATGAGTGAGCCTAGTTCTCTTCTCCCTCCCCCTCCTTCTCAGATGCTCTTTTCCAATTTTACAAAAGAAAGACAGGCCTCTTCCTCACATTAGGGCACATTCCTCCAGGAGGTAAAAGTGCTTGGGGCAACAAGGAAACAATTCAAAATATTGGTGTTGAGAAAGCAAATGAGGAGCCAGCTTATTTTTAATACTTTGCCTTCAGTAAAATTAAAGGAAGATTTAATGAGATTGGCAGTTAATACAGCATTAAAAATAACTTTGATGACCAGTCATAATATGACTTCTGGCATATTACTCAGAAGTTCAAAGAATTGAGTGACATTGCACCAACAAATCCTTCACTTACCATCTACCTTTTTAGGTGAACAGAGTTTCTGTATAAAACAGAAATTAGTAAAAGATTCATTGCTGAGTTCTTTCTTATTCTAACAATATGTAGTGATTGTCCAAGGATGTGTAAGTGCAATTAAGAATCACACACATATACTGAAACATTTTTGAAAAGTTTGAAATGGGCAAAAAGATTACTGGGTGTCCGGTGCAGCACACCCTTCCAGGTTATCTCTGACTTTCATCATCTATGAGCTATTTTAGAACACTGTACGTTGAAAAAGTTGCATAGTAATACAAATAATTCTTGACCAAAGAAATGTTGAATTAGTTCCAGTGGTGATAACATTAATTATTGCCCCTGTAGATGCTGACACATTTTGCATCTATTTGTAAGTTCATTTCAACATTCCTAATTGCCCCTGAACGCCCCCCAACCCCAGCGCGCACGAGCGTGTGTGTGTTTTGTGTGTGTGTGCGTGTGTTGCACGTGTGTGTGTTGTGCGCATGTGTGTGTTGTGTGTGTGCGTGTGTGTATGTGTGTGTTGTGCGTGTGTGTGTTGTGCGCATGTGTGTGTTGTGTGTGTGCGTGTGTGTGTGTGTTGTGCGTGTGTGTGTTGTGTGTGCGTGTGTGTGCTGTGTGTGTTGTGTGTTGTGTGTGTTGTGTGTGTGTTGTGTGTGTTGTGTGTTGTGTGTGTGTTGTGTGTGTTGTGTGTGTTGTATGTGTGTTTTGTGTGTGTGTTGTGTGTTGTGTGTGTATGCGTGTGTGTGCATGTGTGTGCGTGTGTGTGTGTTGAATTCTATTTTGAACTGGTTGTAGTTGATATCTTACTGATGCCCTCCTTGGTTAATGATGTAAACAAAATCTTTGATATGTTCATTTTATGAAAGTCATGAGGATTTTACCTTTTAAAAATTCACACACACACACACACACACACACACGACAGAAAACAAACTTGACCTGTGTGCTTTCTACTTTTGAAGTGTATTGAGATATAATTTTTCCCTAATAAATGGCCAGTTTGGAGGTATGCTTTTTGCACTGTAACATGGATTTCTAACATCCAGGGCAAATAATATTATGTATCCCTCCAAATTAAAAAAAAAAAAGTCCTGACTAAATAACTTCATGGGAATCTCGAGGACTGCACGGATGAAAGCAAGTTTCTAAAGGGCACCTGAGCAGATGTGTATGGAAGCGGAGGCATCAGGAGAAGCCCTTTAGCTTGGCAGAATTCCGCTGCTCAGGACCATCCTGCTGTTATCGCCCATCGCTGCTCTGGGCTGATTGCAAACACCAGGGACTTCTTAGCATCAACCAGAGGATGCATCCCTGTCTCCCAGGGTCACTGTCTAACGTCCCTTTAGGCATGATGGCTCTGATTTTCTATTCCCAAGGGATTTTTTTCTGATCAGAAATAGTCCAAATCCTATTTGTCAATTGTACTGTTTTGTTTTTTGCTACCTGCTTTTCTGTTGTTACGCTTTCAATATCTTTTCAGTGAAACACTCCCCAGTAGCCTCCCCCAACTCCCCTGTACCCACTGTATCCACTCAGAAAAAAACCAACAAATTCATTGTTTACAGAAACTCAGAGGAGTGCTTAATTTTTGTCTGGAGCCAACTAATTATATCTGCAAAGTAACCAGAAAATTCCTCACAGTGTGTCAACTCCACAGCTAGGCAGAGGAGACAAAACTCAACCAGGCTGATGTATAGCGATTCAGACCCTCCCAGGAGCTGAATAACACCCCGGTGTCACCGTCCTAGCAGCATGTTATGTTAGATAGACACCTCTTCTGACTGGATGTGACTGGGCTTGAGATGAGCGAGGAAGAAATGGCTGACATTAGATCCATTTCTAGGGGTGGGTTTTAACAGGGCGTGGAGAGGGAGCAAGAGGGCATCTTGTGCTTGGCAGGAAAACTTGTACTGAGTAAATATGTGCCTGAAGGGAGGCCAGGAGACAGCAAAGGGAAGGAAGGAAGACAAGAGCACAGAGGGATCCCTAAGGGGGGCCACCAGAGAAACTTCCCTGAGACGCAGGAACATCCAAGATGCCTGGAAAGTTCCGTGCCTTCTCCCTGGGTTAGGAGGATCTGTAGGCTATAGAATGTCTATATTTGTCAGTGTGAGTTATACCTCCAGGGCGCACTCCTGTATTTCATCACACATGGGTTTTCTTCATCTCACAGGGCTGCAACCCAAGTCTATTTGTGAGCTCAAGGCCCAGCCCCTTAACATGTTTTCCCCAACTCTGAATCTTTTCATCTGCTTCCCACCAAGTCCTGGAGACTTCCAGGTGTTAACTGAAATGACTGTATGGGCACCAGGTTCAGGTGGAGCATGCCGATTATAATCTGGTTGGCTGAAAAACTTGTTGGCAGTTTCTTTCTTAACTCTCTCGTGCCAATGGAAAACAAGCCCACTGCCAAACCCCATTCAGTAAGAGGCACTAATGAACCTCCAGCAATCAGACCGTTGATGTCAGACTTGTTAGCTGGGGCCAACATTTGTGAACTTTGATTTTTAAGCCAGCTTTCACACACACATGCACAGGCACACGCACATGCACACACACGCACGTGCACACACGTACAAACACATGCATACACGTGCATATTTGGCAACATTTTACTTCCCTGCTACCCGCTTATCCATGAACCCACCTTTTCCCCAATCACCTAGAGATCTTTTACCTACTCCTAGGAAAGGTCAAGGTCACAAGTATATATCCTCAGTCTTCTGATAACAGAGAAGCAGATTCTAATATTCAAAATGAAGCTACAATGTATGTGAGCTTCTTTTTTTCTTTCTCTTTTTTTTTTTTTTTTTTTGAGACGGAGTTTTGCTCTGTCGCCCAGGCTGGCGCAATCTCTGATCACTGCAACCTCTGCCTCCTGGGTTCAAGCGATTCTCCTGCCTCAGCCTCCTGAGTAGCTGGGATTACAGTCATGTGCCACCAGAGCTAGCTAATTTTGTATTTTTTTAGTAGAGACGGGGTCTCACCATGTTGGTCAGGCTGGTCATGAACTCCTGACCTCAGATGATCTGCCTGCCTCGGCCTCCCAAAGTGCTGGGATTACAGGCGTGAACCACCGTGCCCAGCCAATTTATGTGAACTTTTAAGAGTAAGAGTCTGCCCCCCATATGCCTCAGCACAGAGCCTGGGCATATCAAAGTGGAGAAGGCGTCTGCTCACGCTCTGGATAGTGGGGTGCTGGCAAATACTTAACGATCAGCTCTCCAACAGTGAAGAGCCCTGGCAGCATTTGCCTATTTCTAAGGTGTAAATGTTCCCTTCATGAGTGATTATAAGCCACCAATACAAGGCCACTCAACATGGAGTTGTGAAGGACAGCACATGGTTTTCTCTCAGAAGCCAGCAGGAGCCAGCTTCAGCACCTGACTTGCTCTGGGCTTAGCTTACCATGAACCAATCTCTAAGCATAAATCAACTACCCAGAAGAGTAACAGCTTACGAAGTAATTAGGGTCAGATTTGGAAGTGGGGTGGTGAAGAGGATCTGAAAGGGTTTTTCACATTCAAATTTCCCAAGAATTCTCTTCAGCAGAGTAAGAGCCAGTAGTATCAGATACACACGGGAATGATCAGTCTCTTGAGATGGACAATATTTATCAAGCGTCTTCTCATGTAGCACACTTTAATAAAAGTCCAAGCCAAAAGGGGCCAACCTATGCCCTCTATGGCAATATAAATCTCCAGAAGTTGCTGACCTATTTACAGTTTGTGACCCAAGATTCTTTGTGCAATAGAAATAGGGTTTTGTGAAATTTTAGGATTTGGAAAAGACCTCACGGATTATCTATTCCAGTGACTTTATCAGACTCAAGATCCCACTCTTCCCCACTTTATGGAGGAATAATGGAAGTATGTTTTTGAGGTGTACAATCTGATCAGTTTTGTGTATGTATACAACTTTGGAACCATCCTTTAAAAAATATTCTGTAACACACCATGAAAGAAATTCATCCACTTAAAAATATGTTTTTAAAAATCAACGTAATGATGAATTGCTAAATGCTCAGGTAGTTTTGTGCCAAGAGGACACAGTGAAGAAGTCAGATGGGTGCGTGTGCTTAGAGAACCATCGGAAATCAACAGCGTCAGTATGAATGAATGAACAATGAACAATGAATGAATACATGTGGGGCTCAAAAGTGGGCAGCTTTGCAAAATGTGAGCTGATTTTCCAAACCAGTGCCCAATCTTGTTATTGTTCCAACAATAAAATTTAAAAAGTCTCAAGATTTACATGATCACTGTATATTAAACCTGTGTAAAGATTCTTTGTGCTTTTATGTAGAATGGGGTAAGATTCTAGGCACAGATAATGCTACAAGCAGGCCTCTCACCTACATGGCTATACAGCAGAACATCCTCAGATCCTGCAGAATGTGAGATAGTTATTTTGGGGAACAGTCCCGTGCATCATAGGCCATTGCTCCCCCGGTTCTTGTGACAACCCCAAAAGGGTCCCATTGCTCTTGGCAAGGCACAGATGTACTTTAATATATGTTTTGCAGAAACAGCTGTTGTGCTCGAGCTGTATTAGTTGTTTTCAGTCATAAATAACATAAAGTTCTGGCTCCCACTGGCTTGGACAACCCAAGAATTTATGACCTCACAGAACAGCTGCTCAATAATGTCACTGGAGACCAAGACTCCTGTTCCATCTTTCCTGCTGCCCTCTGGTTGGCTGCAGGCTGGCTGCACAGTCCAGCTCCTGCTGGACACCAGTCTCACCAGAGGAGAAGGGGATGTCTCAGAGATGCCCCTTCTGCAGGCTCCCTCATTTACCATGCCTCTCGGGCAAACAGGGCAAATGTGGTTGGCTAAGATGAGTCAGAATCGTCCCTGGGTGTCTTCATCTGTTTGGGCTGCTGTATCAAAGTACCATCAGCTGGTGGATTCTAAACAACAGAAATTTATAAACAGCCCTAGCAGTCCTGCAGGCTGGAAGTCCAAGATCAAGGTGCCGGCAGGTCACTGTCTGGTGGAGTCCCACTTCCTTCATCGATGGCTTCTTCTTGCTGTGTCCTCATGTGGATGGCGGGCCGAGGTGTCTCTCTTGAGCCTCTTTTATGAGGGCACAAATCCAACTCAGGAGGCTCCACCCCCATGACCTAATCTCCTCCCAAAGTCCCCACCTCCTAAACCGTCACCTTGGTGTTGGTTTCAACACACGAATTTTAGGGGGACACAGGATTCGGCCCATAGTATTCAGGCAGGAGATGACATCACTGTGAGCAGGGTGGAAACCGGATAAAATGGGGATTCTCAGAGGAAGAGAAGGGGGATTGGGGATGTGGCTTAGGCATCAACGGACAGCATCCAGTATGTGGAGAAACTGGTGAAATGTTGACTGATTGTGGGTGGGGCCAGGTGGAGAAGGGAGGTGAAGGAGGGTGGGGAGGCTGCACCCTGAGATCACTGCTCACCTTTGTGTTTCCTATGCCAGCAACAGCAGAGGCCAGCACGAGGGGAGGAACCCAGGCCTCCGACGGTCCCGGTGTTTTGGTCACCCTCCATGATCAGATGGCCACATGATGGGGGTGCTGGGCCTCAGTGGCATCTCACAGAACCCACAGGCCTGAAAACCATGCTTCCTGGTGCCTGCCCATGGCAGTGAGCGCCTCGGGGGTGGGCTGGATTTGTGTTCCGTTTCAAGCCTGGCACTTACTGTGACCATCACACATGAAGCTGGTGTTTTACCAAATGACTGAAGGCAGCTCTGGCTCTGGGCTGGCCGTCTGCCATGTGGGCTACTTGTGGGTCCACAGCCTGAATTGCCAGGCACATCTTCCACTTCATCCACCCCTGCTTCACTCACCCATCCTCCTCCCTCTCTATACAAGGGCCGTTTTAATTCCTGCTGGGAAATGCTGAGCAGAAAGTCACTTTAAGAACTGACTGTGGAATTCCTCCCTTGGACAGAGCTGACTTTGCTTAGGAATATATCTAAATGAGCATGTTTGTTTATGAAGACGAGGGCATGGCCCACAATGGTCAGGAAATGACCAAGAAACGGAGAAACTGCATGGTATTAGAAAATAACAGGAGATGGTGGGTGGAGACCAACAATAACACTTGAAAGAGAGGTGCGAGAGCACGTTGAGAGCATTTCCCCCATGTCGGGACACCAGAGACGTGGGGGAAAGTCAGCCAAGAGGCTCATGGGAGCAGCTCTGGAGGAGGGATGCCTGACTTCTTGTCTTGAATTATCTGCTACGCTGCGTGGTGTGCACCCCATCCCCATCCTCCTTAATCTTGAGTCAGGGTCTCTGATACACCCACCGACTTGTGTGAGCGTGGGGTGGTGGAAGCTGTGGCTGGGTTGGGGTGACATGGGACAGAGAGAAGGAGACGGTCACAGGAGGTGAGCTGTGCATGAGTTCAAGAGGTCAGGAAGTCAGAAGATTGGAACAAGAGGTGACCATGGGACTGTCACTCCCACGGAGTTTGCAGAAATCTTGGGTAGGGCCCTGGCCTTCCCACAGGATGTGGGAAGGAGGCTTAGCCAACTTTAGTTGAATCCTGGAGGACCTGGTGGCCCCACTGACTTCTATGTTACACAATCTCCTCCGTTCACTCTTCTGGCCAAAAATGGACACAGGGAATAAAGAAACCTAGAAACCCAGGATCTTGATACATCAAGTTTGGTGTGACTATAAATGCAAAATAGTACGTGATAGGCACCAGACAGCTCTGTTCACAGTTGCCCAAGCATCCATCCCGCTCCTAGTATCTGCAGTCCTAACAACTGGGCCAGGCACCAGGAACAGCAGGCGTGTGGGCTCTGGTTGCCTCGGTGAAGGATTCCTCACATTGGACCCACTACCCTATGGCTGTCTAACCAAGTCAGGCATTTCCCTCACTAGCTTTTACAAACAATCTACTATTCACCACCTTGTGGCTGGTGGGGCTGACCTGGCCTTGGGAGTCTGGAAGCTAATCTACAGGAAGGGACTTCTGGGCTGAGTCTCAAAGGATGGGATGGTGTTAGCCAGGCAAAGAAAGGAGTTTGATGAGTAACAAGCATTCCAAAAGTCCCCACGGCTCGGCCTGTCTCTGCAATGGTTTGATCAGAGTTGTGGTGTCCCATAAAGGAGAATTGCCTGCAAAACGACTTGGATGTTAGGTCTGTTAACCCTTAGCTCTTTCTATGTATGTGGCTGCACACACAGGCAAACGCACATCGCGTCCTTTCCTCATCCTCCAGTGGATGGGAAGCTCTGATGTGTGTGTGTGTGTGTGTGTGTGTGTGTGTGTGTGTGATTTATGTCAGTCTTTGCTGTACAAAGAATGAGGATATGGTGGGGAGGATGAATAGAGGTTGCTCTTATAATTAGATGTGTGGGAGATTTTGATTGCTTATAAGACAGCAGTCTGAAAAATGACACAGTACAGCAGAGGTTAAGAGTACAGATGCCCCTCCATTTACAACAGGGCTACAGCCCAACAAACCCATCCTAAACTGGATTTGTTGTAAAATATCCTAAGTGGAACATGTGTGGCTGATGGAGTGGGGCTCGCTGCCGCTGCCTAGCACCATGAAAGAAGTACGGTTTCTATGAAGGCGTCACACCATCCTGAAGTCGAATCATTGTAAGTCAGGGATGGTCTGTACACACTTTGAAGCAATTGTCTTCGATATCTGGTTCTGCCAAGTTCAAGCTACGCCAGCTTCCTGGCATCTCTGTGACTCACGTCTCTGTTTCCCATGGCAACCCATCTGACACCATCCATCTCATGGGCTGGTTGCGAGTGGGGACTGAGATCATGCAGGTGAAGCACTTGCAGAGTGCTCACTAAACATTAGTAAATGTTACTGTTTTCACACAGGGGAGGAGCAGATCAAGATGACTCCTTTAGCTTCCCCACTCATTGAGGAGCAAATGGCATGAAGCATCTGCCTCTGGATCAAAGAGAACAATCCATTTCTAGAGGTTCTATTTTACAAATTTGGTTCTCTTTACAAATGTGCTCACTCGTCTTCAAAACTCTAAAGTAATAAAATATTTGTTGAACATTAAAATATTAAAATAAATAATTAAAAACATTAAAATAATACTTGGCTGGGTACAGTGGCTCATGCCTGTAATCCTGGCACTTTTGGGAGGCCGACATGGGAGGATTGCTTGAGGCTAGAAGTTCAAGACCAACCTGGGCAACATAGAGAGACTCCATCCCTACAAAAAATAAAAAGATTAGCCAGGCATGGTAGTGTGCTTCTGTAGTACCAACTACTTAGGAGGATGAGTTGGGAGGATCGCTTGAGGCCAGGAGTTTCAGATTACTTTGGTTGTATTAGTCGGTTCTCACATTTCTTTCAGTAACTATCTGAAACTGGGTAATTTATAAAGAAAGGAGGTTTAATTGGCTCACAGTCCCACGAGCTGTACAGGAAGCATGGCTGAGGAGGCCTTAGGGAACTTTCAATCATGGCAGAAGGCTAACAGGAAGCTGGCACGTCCTACACGGTGGAAGCAGGAGGAAGAGAGTAAAGGGGGAGGCGCTACACACTTTTAAACAACCAGATCTCATGAGAACTCCTCACTGTCATGAGAACAGCAAGAAGGAAGTCCTCCCCCATCATCAAATCACCTCCCACCAGGCCCCTCCCACAACATTGCGGATTACAATTTACCAAGAGATTTGGGCAGGGACACAAATCCAAACCATATCACTGAGCAACAGAGCGAGATCCTGTCTCTACATAAAATAAAAAAAAAATTTGCCATGCATGGTGGTGGCCCATGCCCATAGTCCAAGCTACACAAGAGGCTGAGGTGGGAGGATTGCTTGAGCCCAGGAGTTCGAGGCTGCAGTGAGCTATGATTGCGCCACTGCACTCTAGCACTGTAGCCTGGGTAACAGAGCAAGACCTGTCTGTAAGAGAGAGAGACATACTCTTTTTTCTACTTCTTATCACTGTATGCAGTAACTATGTGTTGGGTGGGTTCTTGAGGATGAATCCAGAGGGTCCAGGAAAATTCAAAATATCCCTGGGAAATTGCAGGCTAATAATGTCCCCAGGGCACCTTTGTAAGCATGTATCTGAGCAAGCATTGAGTTAAGAGATGGAGACTCGGGTCTGAATTCTGGTCTTTAAGGCCTCAGTTTTTATACCTCTCAAACAAGTATAATTTGCTTTGCTCTTGTGATTTGTAAGATTAAATTGTATCTATATAAACAAAAGTGCTTGTAAAAATATGATTCATTCCACAGGTGAAAATGATACCTGTGCCCATTTCTCATTTGGTGTTGTTCTCTTAGGAAGCAGTCACTTCTTCAAGAATTTCTCAGGACACAGGAAGAAAGAGTGACTGAAATAATTTCTTGATAATTGCCAAGCATTCGGGGGATGAATGTTTTGTTTATTTGTTTTTTTAGATATATTATCTCACTCTGTCACCTAGGCTGGGGTCAGTGGTACAATCATAGCTCACTGCAGTCTTGAACTCCTGGGCTCAAGTGGGCTCAAGTGATCTTCCCACCTCAGCCTCCTGAGTACCTGGGACTACAGGCACATGCCACCAAGCCCAGCTAGTTTTTGTTTGTTTGGGCATTTCTGTTTTTGTGTAGAGATGAGGTCTTACTATGTTGCCAGACTGTTCTCAACCTCCTGGCCTCTAACGATCCTCCAGCTTCTATCTTCCAAAGTGCTGGGATTACAGGTGTGAGCCACCAGGCCTGGCCTGAAAGGTGGGTTTTAGATGTCATATACTACTGCTGTTGCCTACAGTGATTGACGTGATTAAGCTGCCACAATTCAAAAGCAAGACAGCTAGTCCTGGGCGAGCCATTAAGAGTTCTGGAGCAGAGGGAAAATGAAAGTCATTCCCTTTCACGGGTGTAACTTTCTTTCCCAATGGCCCCCAAGACAACTCCCATTGGGGTGATTGAAGGGGGCACTTAAAGAAGGCATCACCAGGTCTAGTTTCTCCATAAAACGTCCCTGGTGTAAAGTTTGCTGTATGTCTCTCAATAGCCACTTTGAATGGCTCTGTCATTAGGAAAGAATTCAGTGGCCTTACATTAATATAAGCTAATGGTTTCTGGAGGATTTTTCAGCAGCAAATAATAAGTTTAAGCAGCCTCCTGAGAAGGTTGAATGACGTACAAGCTCTAAAGCACCTGAGAGCAGTATGTCTGCCCTCTCCAGGAGCAAAACGTTGGTTATTGAGCTTAATTTGCCTGAAAGCCACTAGCTCTGACATCGTATCCGTACTTGACCCTCCTATTTCTCCCATCACCATGGATGACTCTTTTGTTCTTTTTTTTTTGAGATGGAGTCTGTCTGTCACCAGGCTGGAGTGCAGCGGCGCGATCTCGGCCCACTGCAACCTCCACCTCCCAGGTTCAAGCAATTGTCCTACCTCTGCCTCCTGGGTAGCTGGGACTACAGGCATGTGCCACCACACCCAGCTAATTTTTGGATATTTAGTAGAGATGGGGTTTCACCACATTGGCCAGGAAGCTCTTTTGTTCTTATCTCATGGTGTCTACTGCAGAAAATGCCTCTGTGCATGTGTTTCTACGTGTAAAGAAATTGACACACTGATTTTGCTGACAGCATGGTAGAGAAAAACAGTTGACATCAAGTCACAATGCAGTGCGCTGAAGTGTGTAGGAATGCTTGGGTGGACCTGAAAGACTGCCAGTTAACATTTTTTCTGACACTAAACTTTTCGGAGTTCTACACCAATGACATAAGAACAAACAATAATCTGATATATTACACATATATAACACACATAACATAAAATTTACTGTTTTAACCTTTTTTTTGAGAGATGGGGTCTTGCTCTGTTGCCCAATCTGGAGTGCAGTAGCATGATCATAGCTCACGACAGCCTTGAATTGCTAGGGCTCAAGCCATCCTCCCATCTCAGCCTCCCAAAGTGTTGGAATTACAGGCATAAGCCACTGTGCCTGGTGGCCTGTTTTAACCATTTTTTAAGTTAACCATTTTAAGCTCTGAGGCATTAAGTACATTCACACTATTGTGCAACCATCACCATCACTTACCTTTAGAACTTTCTCATCTTCCTCAACTGAAACTCTTTGTCCATTAAGCAGCTTTCATTTTTATTGGAAAATAGGCAGGTTGTTGAGGATGACTGTTCACCGTGGCACACGGACGTGCACAGACAATACTCTCAGAGGAATGCCATTCTGGGTTGTGTCTCCATGGGAAGGGGGTCATCAAAGCAGGCTCTTTGGGGGCTCACAGAATGATGGGGAGTTCAGATTAGTACCCCAGCCATGGGGAGGGCCTGCAGTAACAATGTGAAGGAGGGCAGCTGGATGCCCCCCAGCGGTGCTGCAACTTCATTTCCTGCATGCTGACCGGCTTAGCAGTCCCTCCTGGGAGTGTGGGAGTACAACCCAGCTCCTGCGTATGGTTCACATGCTGACCCTTCAAAAAAATACCATCTGAAAATTTGGCTATTGCCAAATTGCCCCAAAGAAATGATCTTTGAGCAAAGGGAAAAGTATTTGTCACTCCCAGCCTGGTGAGTTTTCTCCAAAGCAAACAGATGTGCCCTTCCAAAAATAACCATTCTGCCCATTGGGTCATAACTGTTTACATTCGGTCAGAGCCATAAAGAGCCAGGATTTAGGCCAGCAACACTGTGAAGAGGGCATCTCCTGGATGAAGGCTCTTGTTCTGCTCTCTGGAAAAGGTTTTCAGGAGAAAAGGCGGAGCCTCCCAGAGAGGAAGAAGGAAACAAGAGAGAGCAAAGGCAGGAGGGATTGGAGGAACGTGGTGGGTGCAGTGCCTTGGGCTCGGTCAGTGCACCCTGCTGCAGGCCTGGCCCTGGTACTTCTGAGGGCGACCCCCAGTTGCTGTGGGCCTGCTGGCATTGTTGGGGAGGAGGGCGGGCGGCAAGAGTGGGGTGTTTCTGGGGAGTTGATGGCATTTAGAAATTATTTTCTGAAACATAACTCTAATGTCTTGTGTTTTCATGATCTGAAATTGCCTTGGGAGCCTTTTAGGCTTACTGGAGTCCCAGGGGCGCTTAGCAGCCCTCCGTGGAAGTTGTGGTGAGCAGCCGGAATGTTGACCCAGGAGCAGAAGCCACCCGGGGCAGTCATAACCGCCCGCAGGCCAGCAGCATTGTGAAATAGCCCTCCTGAGGGGGAACGCTCACATAGCCGGGAGGGAGTTTGGGGAAGAAAAGAAGGAGAAAGGACAAAGGCAATAGCGTGAAGGGAAAGCCTGCTGCATGCCAAGCACCTGGCTGCAACGTTCAGGTCTTCAGAGATCGTTTGACTTTAAGGAAAAGCTCCGAGAGCTTCAATAACTTGTTCAAGGACACGTAGGGTATGAGTGTGTGCAAGTGCGGGTCTCCACATGTCCCCAGTCACAGGGTGCTCCGAAGACGCTTCAGGCTTCCTGACTACTTCCAGCTAGAAGGAATGCTGACGATCAAAAATATTTCAGATAGTTTCAAGAAGAAACAGACATTCAGAAAACCACAGAAAAGTTTTTTTTTGAAAGTCTTAGCAATAGTTTGCATTTATATAGTAATAAAATGATAGATTTTATGTGTAAATCCAAGAGAGTTTACATAGATATGCAGTATTTAAAAGACTGTCCTATGAAGCCAGGTGCTAATATTCCCATTTTACAGATGAAGACACTGAGATTCAAAGAGATGAAGTGACTTCCCTCTAGGTTCATAAATGAAGAAAGAGGAAGAACTAGTTCTAGAACCAGATCTTCCCATAGTTAAATTCTTTCTGTAACGATCCATTGCCTTTGAGTAGCTCAATGTAATGCATTTTAAATTTAGATTGATCAAAAGGTAACTGTCAGTGAAATTATAGTTTTGTTGGTCCGAAAGCCTTTTTAAAAAGATTTTTGTTAAAAACACATAAAACAATTATTACCTGATAAACTGAGATTTTGAAATGCCAAGCTCTTTCCAGACTAACGTCTGTGTGAGTCTTGGATCCTCTGAATGACTTTTGCAGCATTAAATATATAAAACATAACACTGAGTTAAACTATTGATCATAAGGGAGGGGAAGGATGGTTAAGAAAATTTGGAAGAGTTAGGCAAGAGTGTAGAAAACTGTCAGTTTATTGGAAAAAAAAAGACTAGGTTTTATGCTATCCAATAAATATTGTATTTCTTGTAGTCATTTTCTGTTGCCCAACCTGTGCAAAGTACCCTAAGAGGGAAGAGAAGTTGTCTGAATGGAGTGCACCTCAAGGTCTTGGGGGAATTTAGCAACAGGCTGTGCAAGAGATCGACATATTGTAACTTTTGCTAAACTGAAGAACCTTAATTGCTGTTTCCCAACCAGGAAGGAAGAAAATGATTTTGATGTGTGAAATGCAGAGTCAAATAGATTTCCCAGAAGAATTTCAACTGTGGAATGAAGGGCTGTGGGAGTTATGATGAAGCGTCAAGCCTGGAGGGGAGAGAAGAGGGGAGGAATGGTGTCAAAGAGTGATTGATAACAGAAGTGTCCAGATGTTTTTATTATTTACATTTTACTCCCAGTGCTGTATGTGTAAATACTAGCAAGGTTAGTAACAGGAGTTACAAAAGATGCTTAACCTCTATCAGGTTATGTGACTCATCCATGGCTACCCCTGGCCTGGACTCCCCTCCGAGACTGGGGCCTGCGTACCCCACTGCCCACTTCACATTTCCTCTGAGATACACAGAGCAGCTCAATTTCCACACTTCAAAACCACACTTGGGGTTTCCCATGGAAGCCAGTGGATGTCCAGCTCATTCAGTCTCTGAAGCCCAGGACCCAGTTCCAGAGGGTAAAAGTGAACAACCTCCTCCCTTTTCCTACCAGTTCCCACCTCGTCTTCACTCACTCCTCACCCCTCCTCACCCCTCCTTACCCCTTCTCATCTCCTCCTCACCCCTCCTCATCTCCTCCTCACCCCCTTCATCTCTTCCTTACCCCTCCCCACTTCTCAGCCCCCCTCATCTCCTCCACACCCCTCCTCATCTCTTCCTCACTCTTCCTCATCACCTCCTCACCCCTCCTCATCCTTCATCTCCTCATCTCTTCCTCACCCCTCCTCACCCCTCATCTCCTCCTCACCCCTCCTCACCCCTCCTCATCTTCTCCTCACCCCTCATCTCTTCCTCACCCCTCCTCACCCCTCCTCACCCCTCCTTATCTCCTCCTCACCCCTCCTCACCCTTCCTCATCTCCTCCTCACCCTTTCTCATCTCCTCATCTCCTCCTCACCCCTCATCTCTTCCTCATCCCTCATCTCCTCCTCACCCCTCCTCATCTCTTCCTTACCCCTCCTCATCTCCTTCTCACTCCTCGTCATCTCCTCCACACCCCTCCTCATCTCTTCCCCATCCTTCCTCATCACCTCCTCACCCCTCCTCACCCCTCATCTCCTCCTCACTCCTCCTCACCCCTCCTCACCCCTCATCTCCTCCTCACCCCTCCTCACCCCTCCTCACCCCTCCTCATCTCCTCCTCACCCCTCCATATCTCCTCCTCACCCCTCATCTCCTCCTCATCCTCAACTCCTCCTCACCCCTCCTCATCTCCTCCCCACCCCTCCCCATCTCCTCCTCATCCCTTCTACACCCCTCCTCATCTTGTCTTTACCCCTCCTCACTGCTCCTCATCCTCTCCTCATCTCCTCCTCACCTCTGCTCACCCCTCCTCGTCTCTTCCTCACCCCTCTTCACCCCTCCTCATCCACCCCTCACTCACTCCTTACCCTTCCTTACCCTCCCCCATCCTTCCTCCCCCCCACTCAACCCTCCTCACTCGCCCGTCACTGCACATTCTCAGCACCCTCCTTCCCCAGTCCAGGACATCAGGGTCTTTGTCTTGGACCAGTGTGTAGCCTTTAGTCAGCTCTGCCAAACCCTCTGCTGCCCATGCCAAATGAGTTCTGACTCTGCAGCCAGATTAATCTTGATAAAAATGAAACTTGCAACACATCAATAGATTGTGTTAATTATTTCACAATGTATTCATATATCATAACATTACGTGGTGTACTGAAAGCATATACAATTTTCATTTGTCAGTTATACCTCAATAAAGTTGGGGAAAAGCACAAAAAGCCATCAATGGCTTCCTCCTGTCCTTAGGGGAATGCGCTGTTCATATGGTGTCTGAGACCCTGGCAGGGGTGGCCCCACCAGTGCCTCCAGCACCCCCTCACCCTGCTGCTCCCAGCCTCAGCAGACCCTCACCCTCACCATGCAGCCTTACCACCCACCCTCTGACACACCCCGTCTTACATGTTGGTCTCCCTGCCTGGGCAGACATGTCTTCCTGGCTTTGCTGAGTTAACTCCCACCTACCTCTCCTTGTCCTTCAGACCGCAGCTGGGTCCTGACTTCCCTGTTGGGCGGCGCCCCCTGTTGGAAGAGCCTGGAACTCCCGTTGCCTCTGTTTGGAAAACCTTTCAGAATCCTAATTTAACTCCCGTTCATGACTATTGAACGATGGCGTCTGCCTCTCTGGTCTGGAAGCCCCACACAGGCAGAGACCGTTTCTGGCTTTGCCGTCTATATTTTTGAATTGAAAGAATCAGTAATAAGTGAAATCCTAACTGAGCAGGAAATTACTGACAGCGTTTTTGTGGCTGCCATTCCTATGGAAAGCCTGACCATTCAGTCCCGGAGCATAACTAAGTTATGTTAATTTAGACAAGATAAGAAATAGAGAAGTGGTCATGGTAAGAACAGCCATGGAAGTGCAAACCTAGAAGATTATGGTAAAAAACTCACTCTGGCAAAATGAATCTGTAATATCATTAATAACATTAGATTCTGTGTGAATTAAGTTTGAAAACACTTAGCCAGACCTCTTAGTTTCCTCTTTCTTCTCATTTTAACGAGAAGGCAAAGACAGGGCTGCTTTCTGCATATGATAACTTCCTAATTTTCTAGTGATTTACCCTCCTTTCTTACTTTTTCTGTTATCCTGGAGTTTTGGCTATCTCTGTACAATTAGACATGACTTTGGAGCTCTCAGAGGAAGAATCCTCACATATTCGGAGAATGTGGGGTTTGAGAAGAACTTTGAACGGTGTCCAGCTTTGAAAGATCTTGGAAAACTTCACAGCCATCTCAGCTTGCTTGTCATGATTTCTGTGTATTTTCACTTAAGTCTTTCAATGTACACATCTGAAATTTTGTGAATAAATTTGGTGTTAACCAATTGATCAGCAACTCGATGGTTTTATCGACTTGCTAAAGTTGAAAGTTAATCTCTATCCAGGGAGGTTTACTAAGTGGAAGTGTGAGTTTGGGGTGAGGCTCCCTGTTCTGTGAGTGTTTGCCTGTGCGTCCTGCTCTGTATCTGCATTAACGTTCTGAAGTTACATGAAATTTACAAAGGCGACGGAAACAAGAAGTGATTACATATCCATGGGAACTTGGGGATACTGTAAATCAGCCCCCCTGGCTCTGAGGACTGACCTGACATTTTGGCTTTTAGATTTTGGGAACATAATTCAGTCTCAGTGCTGGGTTCATCTATGTGGCTTCTTCCCAGAAGAGCCTGAAAAACGTCCTGAGAGTTTTCAGATTACAGCTTATTAAAATTCTTAAATCATCTCAAGAAGGGAAATAGAACCTGAGTAAAACAAGTAAGCCTGGTGTTTTATACTAAACAATTGTGATGAATTGGGCTGCCATGGAGAAACATTTCAGGCTTTGGTTGAATTTAAGTCACATACTCATGGCTGTATAATAATAAGTATATTATGCTTAAGATACATGTCTGTGCATGCCCCATGTAACACAATATTAAGAAACTTGAGGCCAGCTTTCAACAGCTGAAGCAGAAGTTTCAACAATTTTCCTATGAATTAGCATCATTCTGAATTAGCAGCTTGGTTAGACAGCCAATTTGGACAATTCAGACCCCAAAGTGGTGTCTTAGGTCTGATTTATTTGTTTTGGCTGTCTAGGTAACTCCCAGTCGCTAGACAATATTCATGGGGAAAATGGGAAATGCCCTTCTTGTGTGGATGTCTCCTTTCTGGGCCAGTATTTAAATATGAGTTGGTAAGACTTTGCCTTTCCTGTGATTGAAGGAATGACTTCACAAGGTCTTACATTTTTACTTTTCATTCTTGAAGCCCAGACAGCAATGGAACTTCAAGAGCCCTGGAAAGCCCCTGACGGCAATTGCGGGATGACATGTTTTAATTGACAAAAGAGCCCCTTGGCTAAATTCTCAGCTTTGTAGAACTTGTCAGAAGTGTTCAGTTTCAAGCCAAAAAGCTGCCAGAATGAGGGCCAATCATTAATGACAGAAAGATTAGGAGAGCAGACATCAGCTGGCTGTTCACCAGCACATAATGAGATGAAATGCTGAGAGTCAACTAAGGGCAGTTGACCCACAGCCAGTACTTCATAGGAGGGTACCTCAATGCCAAGTGCCTACTACCTCACCCTGGCATTTCTAACACACATAGCAACGATTTGTCTGTGCCTCATGATACAAAAAATATGATGCTCTGAGTGTATCCCTAACTCATTTTTTTTTCTTTGTTGCACATTTACACTGTTTCAGGCATAGGGGAAGATGGAAGAGTGAAAAAAAGCAAGTGAATACACTACCCAACTTATTTACTGAGCAAACGCTAGAGAGTGGATCCTGCATATTCCAGTGGTCAACACCCACACACAGTGGACCCCATATAATCCATTGTGGATTATTTTTCCAGGCTGTAAATTATCTCTAAGAAAAGTTTTTTCATTTCTGAGTTATACATGAGGTTGATGGATGACTTAACAAAAATACAGTGTGGAGACATCTGTGAATGCATCTGAAGATAATTCTGCCCTTGCCTTGGACATTGTGGTTTTTGACTTGTTCTTGGCGATTGAAGATGGTTGCTTTTAGCTTTACAATGGCTACAGGTGGAGTGGGGAACTTTTTTTTTTCCATTTGCTTCCTGGCAGCACCCCTTTCATGGTACCAAGTCAGAAGAGCAAGGTGCATAGAGGAACTGAACTCCAGTTGATCAGTCTTGAGATTTACTGTTTGTTGTGATTTCCTAGAAAAGGAGTTGGAATTTGGCCAAGAAACTTTCTGAATATTTATATTTTCCCCTTGACTGTGGAATCCCCATTAATGTAAACAATGACGGGAGAAAAAATTACTACATGAGTATTTGCACCTTCTCCCCACTCCCACTCAGAGAAGGGCATCTGTCTTAACTTGCTTCACTTCTGAGTCTTTATTGGACAGAGATTATGTGAGGAGATAGTGGTGAAGACAGAGAATCCAGGAAGAGTTGATTGATTTCCAGAAAGTTACAGGTGAAAAGAAAGGGATGGATGGACAGGGAGAAGGGTGAGCATCAGCTCAGACTGACTCAAAGGAGTATTTTGGGGAGAAGGAAGAGGGAAGATTTAGGGGAAGTTGACATGCAATTCGGACATTCAAAGAAAGAGAATGATGGGGAAGAACATTTTCCTTAGTCCTTTGTGAGTTTTTATTTGTTTATTTTATTTTACTAGTTTATTTTTGCAGAGATGGCATCTCGCTATGTTGCCCAGGCTGATCTCAAACTCCTGGCCCCAAGCGATCCTCTCTCTTTGGCCTCCCACATTTTATTCATTTTTAATTAATAGAATCCCCTTCTGCATTTCTAAGGGACTCCAATAAAACCTATTTTAATTGTTTTTCCAATTAACATGTGGATGACAGTGTTTCTTCGTATTTACACCTTGCTAAGAATGAGTGGCAAAGTGTCTGGGTTTATGTGGTGACCTATGTAATGGAAGCCATGCCCAAAGGATGCTGAACATTAGTGTGAAGAGGGGCGGCTGTGTCAGAGGCCCACGTATCCAGAGGCTTGTGTGGTGCTTGTGATGCTTGGGTTTGATGTGCAGGTCGTAGATATCCAAGTATCCCAGCTCTGTGCCCACTAAATCACCACGGTCAAGTTTCCAGGGACAGCTGGAATGAATGATTAAACTGCACACACAAATACATACTAGCACGTCCACTTGTACGCGTTTCCAGTAGGTACATTCCTTGAAATAAAATGGTTTGTTTTAAACCTCGTGTGTAACTAAGGCGGGGCAAAAACTTTGAAGCCCAAAAAATATCATTTTCTATTTTCTAAAAAGCTGCTATTTTCAAAAACAAAACGGGGCAGAATAATCATCTCAAAGTGAAACCGTCAGTGCTTGGTAGTTTTCCATCTGTGTCATAGCAATTTTCACTAGCAATTTTTTAAAATCCTGTCCTAAGCAGAACACAGGTTTGGCCATGAAAGTTAACTCCCTCCCTGCTCGTGATCGAATGTGACTTCCAGATTTATAAGCTCACGGGCCACTCACATCGTGTTAGTTGTTGAAGCGGGGCGAGGTTTGGCTTTGAAAGATGTTTACAATATTTTTTAGGTTCTGTAATAAGCAAGTGTCCAGTGAAATTCACCATGTGGACCCCAGGACGCCACCGCCTGATACTTCTCCGCCTGCGCTCTGGTCCTTTGCCACCTGAGTTACCAGCCGAGCGTTGCCGCCTAGCTTGATGACAGAGGCTTAAACAATATCAGAATGACGTGGTAATGCTGAATCATAAGATGCTGAAAGACCTTTATCTGAAGTGTCCTACAGACCAATGTTAAGTGAAATCATCCTTTCTAAAAGTTTAGCAGATTACAGGTTTTCATATGCCATGGGCAGGAAGCCAGCAGTTTCTGGGAACATGAGAAAGGTACGGATTTGTATCTCCTCTATGTTTTCATGGAGCATGAATTCATTCTGCTCAAATTGTTTTATTGAAACCTCATCTAAGAACCTGGGGCTGGAGAGTCGCGGCGATGCCTGCAGAATAACTTGGCCGTCCTCGTTTCCTGCATCTTCGTGACTCCCGGCCATCAGTGCAGATGGGGCTCCCCGCCACTGTCCGCAAGATATCCCGGGGCTCAGCATTTCATGTAGTTATTTCCGGACCCCAGGCATTCGGAGGCCCATATGGCTTTGGCTACCAGGTAGAGCCGTCGACTGGGAATGCAGGGGGGTGGTTAGAAGCTGGGATGAAGAACGACCTGCGTTCCTCGTGTATACTCATACGCACAGTTAATGTAACCCTAGGGCTAGCACTTTGGCAACAATTTCCCTTGTTCTCTCTACAGCCCCTCCCAGCCTGCTGTATCATGCTCTCTGCAACAGCTTCTCTTCATTTCAAGCCTACTCTGTGTGTTTATTTTAATCAGATTCAGCACAAAACTGTTAAAGAGGGGGCCGGGAGCGGTGGCTCACACCTGTAATCCCAGCACTTTGGGAGGCCAAGGCAGGTGGATCACGAGGTCAGGAGATCCAGACCATCCTGGCTAACATGGTGAAACCCCATCTCTACTAAAAAATACAAAAAATTAGCTGCACGTGGTGGCGGGTGCCTGTAGTCCCAGCTACTTGGGAGGCTGAGGCAGGAGAATGGCCTGAACCCTGGAGGTGGAGCTTGCAGTGAGCCAAGATCGTGCCACTGCACTCCAGCCTGGGCGACAGAGCGAGACTCTGTCTCAAAAAAAAAAAAATGTTAAAGAGGGTAGAGGAGGAAAAGGAAGACACACTGGTTTCCTTCTAACACCCCCCGCCCCCCCAAACACACAGACACACACTCGGTCTTCATGATCCGCTGTTTGTTTAGTTCCGTGGCGTCCCTCCTTTCCTCCTTCCTATTCAAATCTTTCAGCCCAATGAATTGCACAAATTAACGTGAATTAACATAAAACTTTTTCAAGAGCTGATGCAAGAACCCTGAATATCAGTTAGGCATGCATTTCGCTAAATGTAACCGAAAACCCGAGGATGTTTAAATAATAAGAGATGTATTTGTGTCAGGTAACAAGACATCTCAGTGTAACTGGAACACGGATGATATCCAGGCTCCATCGGGCTTCCTGCTCTGCCACCCTTGGATTGTGGGTTTTTATCCTCATTGTTGCAAAGTGACTGCCTTACTTCCAGGCACTGTGTCTGTATTCCAGGCAGGCATAAGGAGGCAAAGGAAGGCAAAGGGAGAAAAGGCAGAAAAAGGGCAAAAGGGGAAGCCTACTGATTCTCTCCTCTTTAAAAAGCTTTCTGGGATGCTCAGCTGTTATAAATCTACTCACTTATCATCGCTGAGAACTGGCTCTCATATCTGCCCTTTGCTACACAAAAATTCTCCAGCTTCTGTATTGGAAGAAGTGGTGATGCACGGCTTTTGCAGTTTTGTGAGGACTTTGAACACTGTATAACAAAATCCAGAGGAAATACATATCTTGACTCCATGAAAGTGGCCTTGAGGCAGGTTTAAATGAAGAGTCAGGATCAGCTATGCGTGGGGTGGTCCTATGTCCAAGTTTGTCTGAGATGCTCCCAGCCGAAGCCTGGGTTCCCAGCCTAATTGCTAATAAGTACCACCTGCCTTTTACTTTCCCGCAACTTGTTGTTATGAGAAATTTCATGTTATCATGAAAAAAGTTGAGACGATTTTATGGGAATAGCTGTATATTATCTACTAGATTCTACCATTAACTATTTACTACTCAGATCACTCCCTTCATCAGACCGCCATATATATATATATATATATATATATATATATATATATATTTTTTTTTTTTTTTTTTTTTTTTTTTTGAGACGGAGTCTCGCTCTGTCGCCCAGGCTGGAGTGCAGTGGCGCGATCTCGGCTCACTGCAAGCTCCGCCTCCCGGGTTCACACCATTCTCCTGCCTCAGCCTCCAGAGTAGCTGGGACTACAGGCGCCCGCTACCACGCCCGGCTAATTTTTTGTATTTTTAGTAGAGACGGGGTTTCACCGTGTTAGCCAGGATGGTCTCGATCTCCTGACCTCGTGATCCGCCCGCCTCGGCCTCCCAAAGTGCTGGGATTACAGGCGTGAGCCACCGCGCCCGGCCCAGACCGCCTTATATTCTTTGGGTGCATTGTGGAGTAAATTACAGACATTACTATACTTATCCTTAATTACGTCATTAATCAGAGTTCTATATTCAGTTACAGTTTTTTCTTTTGAAGGAAAATTAACATAAAATGAAATGTATGCCCTAAGTGTATATTGGCAGAATGTTGACAAATGGGTAACAAATCCTTACCAAGGCATGAAGCATCACCGCCACCCTAGAATGTTCCCTTATGGCCTCTTCTGACTGGAGAGGCCTCCTCCTCTGTCTCCCTCCACCCAGATGATCCAGTGTTCTGATTTTTTTTTTCAATATATATTATTTTGCCTGTTTTAGAACATCTGTTAAATGAAGTCATACCGTAGGCACCCTTTTGGGTAAGGCTTATTTTACTCTGCATAATATATATTTTTTAATTTCTGTGGGTACATAGTAGGTGCATATATCTGTGGGATACATGTTGTGATGCAGGCATGCAATGCATAGTAATCATATCATGGAGAATGGTGTATCCATCCCCTCCAGCATTTATCCTTTGTGTTATCTGCATAATATTTTTGAAAATCATCATCCATGTTGTTGTGTATTTCATTGCAGAAACTTGTTTTTTCATTCTTTCTGTAAGAACCAAACAAACTCCAGTTTCTAGTTAAGTCAAAATTGGTTATTTTCAAAGGTGGTTTTTAAACATTCTCTGTAGGGAGCAAAGATCTTTAAAATTATCAGAGAAATGCAGCTCCCCGCTATGGCAAAGAACATAAACTCCTGGAAGTAAAGAAATGTTTGGGTCTTTATTTTACAGAAAGGAATGTGAAGTTGGAACTTCTAAATGGCCGATTTTAAATTTAATGTCTCTCTAAGAGATATAAATTAGCAGCAGCAAAATATTATGGCCCTTTAGATGCTTCGGTCCATGAATTATAAATTAAAGTTGGTTTAGCCATTTGGTGGGGCTTAACCATACTAGAAAGAGCCATTAAATATTTTATGGTATGTAAATGTACTTGCAACCGTGAGCAGCATTCCTGCCCCCTGACACATTTTTGTTAGAGTGAGAAAGGGAACAACGGAGAATGCACATAAAAATATTCCCAGTTAACAGAAGTTGAAATGAATTAGAGACATAAAGAACACACATGTTTGCACTTAGACGTGGTATATGGCTAATTTTTTCATGAAGAGTGCCTTATTACTTTTGCTCTAAGCGGTATTCAAAACGCTCGACATTTGACAAGGGGAATTTCCCTTCCCTTCTCTCCTTTCCCTACAGTATATATTAAACTAATTGCTTATTTTAACAAGGGGGACCCTGTTTCCCTAACCATCCTCTGGACCCCCAGCCTGACCTTCACCTCCACGGCTCTTTGCTGGGAGATAATTGCACCACCAATGTGATTTAGTACACTTTGGCTCTGTGCATCCAGTCTTCTCTGTCTTAGCAACATTTTTAACTCTCAAAGCGTCAGGTTCCCATCCTCTATAATTCTTGGACAGTCACATAAAACTTAAATTTGGCCCAGAGTTTCCTTATCATTTATAATTTCCATAATACTCTCAGAGTCACAAAACCATCTAGTGTTTCAGGGATGAACGATTTGTTGATTTTCTTGAATAAAAATTCTCTGAAGAGTAAGGTAAGGAACGCCAATAGGCTTAAAACTGTCACGGGAAATTGTAAATAAAACTCATGCCATAAGCCACAGTGCCTTCTTTCAGGCCTACCTTTAGGAACACACATTGCTTCAACTGCTCCTCAGAAATTTCTCATGGTTGAAGTAAACACGCAAGACAACTTGGCAATGGGGTGAGCGATTGGCCCTCCCGTCATGGAAGGAGGGAGAGATGGAGACCGCACAGGCCTCAGTGTCCCCATCCTTCAGGATTCAGGTTCCCCTTCCCTGAGGAGTTCTCCCTGACACAGCCGCTCCGAATTCCTCCGGCAGCACACAGGTCCACACAGTCAGCGTAACCCGTGTGCTTCCTTCCCGCTTCCCTTTTGTTCCTGGGGTTTTTGGTGGTTTGCTCTGTCTCTCCAATTCTTCATAGTCCTTGAACACAGAAACCACGTACTATTCTTTATGTTTTCGTATCACATTATGTTTATACTTATTTCAATGTGTCTTGTAGACTTACCCTGTTTTTGTTTGTTTGTTTTTAGATGGAGTCTCGCTCTGTCACCCAGGCTGGAATGCAGTGGTGGGATCTCGGCTCACTGCAACCTCCGCCTCCCGGGTTCAAGCGATTCCCCTGCCTCAGCCTCCTGAGTAGCTGGGACTACAGGCGCACACCACCATGCCCAGCTAATTTTTTTTTCTATATTTTTAGTAGAGACGGGGTTTTGCCATGTTGGCCAGGCTGGTTTAGAACTCCTGACCTCAGGTGATCCACCTGCCTCGGCCCCCGAAAGTGCTGGGATTACAGTTGTGAGTCATTGTGCCCGGCTTTTCCTTGTTATTTGAGTCTCTGGGTTTTGTAAAATGCAGACAGTTGTGGGCAATTAGATCAAATGATCATTAAGGTATCTCCAGCTCCCGAATTCACTCTGTAAATTTACTATTATTTAAGGGAAATTTCAGCATATAATCGCAATCTAACAACAGCCCTCACTCGTTTCAGTGGACGAATATCAACATTCATTCTCGTCCCCCAGTGGACTGCCCTCGGATCATTCATTCATCGGGAAACTCTACTCCCAGATTTGCAAACCTGAGGGTTAGGCTTGTCTCTGAATTTAACATGGAATAAGACCATAGATTGCCTGGGCCCAGATTTCTGTTCTGCCACCTCCTTTCTCATTGAGCATGTTACTTACTCTCACTGTACTTCAGTTTCTGCGTTTGCAAAATGAGAATCATAATAATCCTACCTCACAGGATTCATATGAAAAGTAAATGAATTAATATTTACAAAGTTCTTAGCATGTGGTGGATACGACATAAGAGTTTGTTAAAAAATAACTCAGGGCTTCTACTAGCAGGCGAGGAAGCCACTTGTATTTCTCACACTTAGGTGTGCAGGGGCCGTGAGTAAAGCACAGAAGGCAAGGCATGCTGCGGGAGAATTCAGAGGGCGTCCGTGTGGGAGCTGTCTAAACGGTGTGACTTTTGGATCTTCTGCCTTTCGAAATTCTTTCCCCTTGGCTCACTGAGGCCTGAAATGCCACAGTCACACCCTCCCATGCCTTTGATGTCTGCCAGACAAGGACTTTGTCCTCCACGAGAATACCCTGCAACAGGGAGAGCACACGCGAAGCTTCTCTGGACATTTTTGTTTCCTCAGTACGTTTATCAGATTCTTCCTGAGAGGAGATTCCACTGGGTGGATTTGGAAAATGAAAACAAAGCAAGAGAATGTTGGGTGCCTGCCTAGTATGTGGAAGATAAGAAGGAAAAAGAAAGATGGGGACCTTGCCAGGGGTGGCCACACCCTGGGAACAGGTGTAATGGAGAGCTGGCCTTTCTTGCACAGCATTGGCGTCAGGCAGGGCAGTCCGAGCCCCACCTCAGCCACTATGAGGTGGGCGTTCTGCAAGTCTGATCCTCAGGTTCCCACCCGCAAAGATGCAGGTGGTCACCTGGCCCCATAAGGTTGTAGCAGGAATTGTCTTCAGTTATTTGAAATGCTTGGTGGTGTCTCCACCAAGCAAGCTCTCAGTAAGTAAATATGTATAACCTTACTCCGTTCAGGCTTTTAGATAATCTGTTAAAAAATAACTTGAATATTGTTATATTCGAGTTTGCCCTTTGACTCTCAGAAGGCAAATGGCATTTAGAAAATCAAGGAAGCTTTCAAACAGTTACGTATTTCAGAACCCAGAGTTCTCAGTGGAGTTTCTTAAACGAAAACAAACAAACAATGCTAAATCAGTCACCGCAGATATTTCCAAAGAAAATTGTTTATAGCTCGCAAGTTTGCTTTAAGTAGTTGCCTGGCTAACAGAATATCTAAACTCATACTAGTTAGCAACATAGACACTTATGATTCTCTGATTGTCAGATGCTAGAGGACCCTATTAAGAAACTGGAAATAATGATGAATTTTTCTATCCGTGGCATTAGCCATTCAGATATGGTGAGTGAAAAACAAATTAAGGAATGTATAAATATGAGGCTTTCAAAACAAGTGGCATAATATTTCATTTATTCACTTTCTACCTAGCTTTTACTTCTTAAAGGAGAATCTTGCTCTCTGGGATAGGCATAAACAAAGAACTTTTGAAATTTACTCTTTTGTAACGCATTGCGCTGAGTCAGTGATTTTATTCATAGCGTTATCTCCAGGCAGCCTCAGGTAAGGAACTCTAAGGACTCTGCTTCTGAAAACCAGACCCCACCCTGACCCCGCTGCTTCCCAGCTAAAGCATCTGGGACAAGTTACTTTGCCTCTCTAGGTCTCGGTTAGGTCTTGGTTGTCTTGTCTGTAAAGGGGGAATAAAATGATCCTCCCCACAGCGTTATTGTGAGGCTATATAAGATGTAAGCATTTTAAATCTGTGAAATGCTATAGAGTAGTTATCACTGCCGCTAATTGGTTGTCTCCTTTGAGGCAAGGACCAAGTCCGAGCCAGGCTCCTTTATAGTCCCATGGCTAAGTGCCATGGTCCTGAAGAGTACAGCACACATGGATCATGAGGATGAGAGTGAAACAGAAATGAACCTGAAGCTCTGTGCAAAGATGCCTTCAACTCTTTGCTACTCTGGGATTCAGAAAGAGGGGGTGGCACGCCGGGGCAGGAGGTGTATGGGGAGGGAGGGGCATGGCTCTTTGAGGCTGGCCAGTGGCGACACCAGAGACTCAGCTCCCTCCCAGGTAACTGAATAGCAGAAGACCAGATTGCGTGGGGCTCAAGTAGAAGACAGGATTTCCAAACACCTCAGGATCTCTTCTGATCAACCCTGCACGAGATGCAGGGGGTGCCCTCACACCCCCTCCAGGTTACTGTGAATCCTGTCTGTACTGCAAATCTTCGCCTTCCTTTAGTTCTTTGGGAATCCTTCCGGCATCCTCAGCTAGCATCTGTTGCCATGAGCATGGTGAGCCAGCAAGCATGGCTAACACATGGCAGGAAGGAGAAGGAGGAGAGGCACTGTCAACTAGCACCATAACCCCTAGGACAACTAGTTCATTTCAGATAAGCCAGTGGCATGTCATTCTTGCTAATGTCAACCCATTTCATTACTGGAATTTGGGGAGACGAGATGAGTTTCCTGCACTGGCTGGACACAGGAGGCTGTGTGCTCTGCTGTGCTGTTTTCCAAGATTGCCCCCTTACCACTTGCTCTTCGGGGCCTGCTGTTTGCTGAGGCTTGTTGTTCTCAACTGTCTTTCATCACATATTGTAGCTTCTTGTCTCAGTCCTGCAGTGAGTTGGAGATGGTTTTGCTGAAGATCTTGGAGTTATCCCTCCAGCTATGGGCCATGATTTCCAACCCAATTCCTTTTGTTATTTTTCATCTTTGAATAACTTCCAACCACAAATCCCCATTTCTATCTGTGGCCAGTTAGCGTAGTTGATGGCAACCCAGTGGCAACAAATGTATAGGTTGGCATGGCTTCAATTTCTGAGCAAGTCAGTTATGCCATGTTTGGGCAGAGTGTCTCTAAAATGTCCAGCCATCGAATCATCCAGCAATCCAGCAAGTGCTGGTGTTGGCCACAGGGGAAAAGGACGAATATTTGGTGGGATCTGTATAAATCCACCATCAGCACTGGAAAAGTGCTTTCTGGAGGAAGTCCTGCTGATGTGTACGTTTATTGGCATTTTATGGTCAGTGCAGCAGGCCAGTGCTCATAAGGGGCTAGCCTCCCTTCCTGGCCCCTCACTCTGCCCCCGCCTTCTGCAGGAAGAGGTCATCTTTTCCCGCATTTGGTCCTGACTCTGTCCCTGCAAACTCGACTCATCCTATTTACAGTTAATTGCTTATAGATTTGTTTTCTTCTACTAGATTAGAGGCAACATTTTTCTGTAAAGGGCCAGATACTACTTTAGGCTTCGTGGGCCACACGGTCTCTATATCAACTACCCACCTCTGCAGTCGTAGCACAAACTCCCAAAGGTCAATATGTAAACAAATGGGTGTGGTCGTGTTCCAACAAAAGTTTATTTATGGACACTAACATTTACGTTTTATATAATTTTTACATGCCATGATCTAGAAGCAAATAATCCAACCTTATATTTGCCTAATTCTTTACAGTTGAATAAATACTTTCATCAATGTCATTTTATTTTCATTCCTATGCCTGATAACCACAGGGAATACAAAGATCCTATTTTATGGATGATGGAATTTATGGATGGAATTTATGGAATTTATGGATGATGGAATTTATCCTAAGAGAGCATTTTGGCTTTTCTAAACCTATCATTCCAACACTGATTTTCAATGGTGTCCAAACCATCCCCCCACAGAAAATGCCTGGCTAGTCTTTTCTTTTCTTTTAAAATTTGTATTTACTTTTGGAGATGTTGTGGGTAGTCTTGGTGACCTAATAACGAATCCATTCTCTATAACACACTTCAGCTTCTCAGTGACTGTACTTCACACCTGCCAAGAGAGTAAAGTCTATCAGTCCTTGTGAACATAAAGTAGGAGTGAACTCTGGAAATGCCATCAGTGGTTTAATCTCGGAAGAAAGGACATGCCCTCCATGGGGGACAGTTGAGCCTCAGGGGCAGGCGGCAACTGTGTTGGCTATTGTTTATTGGCCACTCAGCCCGGATCTGTTCTCTACCCTTCTCAGCGTGTTCTGTGTCCTGGGAGGTTGGTGTCCAGTTGGGTTTGATCAATGGGCAACATCAGTGGAATACCAGAGGATGAGAGGGAACAGAGACTGAATGCTTCACCCGCCTGCCTGGGGTCTGCAGTGGCTGTGTCTTCCATGGGGGGCACTCCCCTCCCTGCACTAGGTCTACCATGCCCCTGTTCTTCATCTGGAATACTCTTTTGCCTTTCCTGGGTCTGCATGACTCTAACCTCCATGGAAGCACTGCCCTTCCTTTCCTGGGTCTGCGATGGTTGTGCTGTTTGTTTTCATACTAACTTTAGAAATCAACTTATCTGGTAAAAACTATCTTGTTGGTTTTTTATTGGGATTATGGTAAATTTATAGATTAATTTAGGGAAATACCTTTTTTGTGTTTGTCTAAGTCTTTATTTCTGTCCTTCAGTAGCATTTAGGAATTGCATGTTTTTATTCATTATATGCTTTTTTTTTTATTACTTTCACAAATGGGGTCTTTTCTTTCATTGTTTTTTTTTTTTTAGAGACAGTGTCTCACTATGTTGCCCTGGTTGGAGTACAGAGGCTATTCAAGACAAAATCAAGATGCACTGCAGCCTCAAACTCCTGGCCTCAAGCAATCCTCCCACCTCAGCCTCCTGAGTAGCTGGGACTACAGGCATGTGCAAATTTGCCCGGCTCTTTCATCATATTTAAAAAATTCCACCAGTGGTATAATGTTGGTTTATCATAGAAGTTTTCTACTCAAAAATGTTGTTGTATTCTATTATTGGTTACAATAATTTTAGATTGAGTCTATTCGGTAAAATTATAATAATTTTACCTTCCGTTTTCCAATTTTGTGTTTTTATTTCTTTCTCTTATCTAATTGAAATTTTAGTACCTGTAGAACAATTTTAAATAATAGTGATGATAAAGGACATCTTTTATTTGTTTCTGAATTTAAAGAGAATCTTATTACCAAATAAACTTTTTCTAAATTATTAAGTATTTTAAAAATCAAGAATAGATTTTGGATGTTGAGTTTTACCAATACTTTTCATTTTCTATGAAGATTGTATCATATTTTTTCCTTTAACATTTCAGTAGGTACATTATATCAACAGATTTCCTAATATTGAACCATCCTTGAATTCTTGGGATAAAGCACTTGGTGTGGCACATTACTCTTTCAGTATTTTTCTGGATTCTATTTACTTATTGAGGTAAGAGTTGGTCTGTCCAAGATTGAGCTCCTGAAATGTGGCTGCCAGAAAGAGAGCTGGTCTTTCAAGCTACGTGGAAACTGGCTACAGTGCAGTGTTTAAGCATCATTTCTGGTCAATTGCAAAGCCTGGATCCCAGCTCCTGAATATGCCAGGGTAGGAGCTGGTATTTCCCTAAACATGAATGCTGAGATGATAAATCCTGCCATTACATTGCTTCTTTATTAACTATAGCTGCAAAGTTTGAACCCCAAGGTTTTCAAGGAATCAATCCCTCTCTCACCAGAGGCGGAGAGTACAATGCTTCTCTGCAGACTCCATGAGCCATGGGCTGGTAGGCTACAGCAGAAACCAAGGTCCTATAGCATCATGTTGGTATTGCATTTTAGCACCGATTACACCAGGTAAGGGCCAATCCCTCTCTAGCAATGCAGCATAAAAGCCCCTCAACCCGAGAGTCAGGATCCTTCTCCCCCAGTCTCATATATGGCTCTACCAGGTTGCCTGTTGTGCTTCAGACAGCATGGATAACAAGGCACTACACATTTGCCCAAGGATGTTGAGTGTTCCCTGTTCATGCTACTCCACTGGGTCTGCTCTTATCTGCACTATTTTGTGTGTGTTTTCTCCATGGGTCTTCACAAATGAAATTGGCCTGTAGTTTTCTTTTATGCAATAATTTGTGGGAGGTTTTGTTATCAATGTTATGCTACTTGCATAGAAAGAATATGAATGCTCTGAAACAAATTAAATAGCACTAGAGTGACCTAATCCTTAAGGTTTGATAGGAATCTGTGGAAAATGTCCAGATTTGATGCATTTTGGGGAGCATATCTTCATTAATTTTAATTCTTCTGTGTTAATTGGTCTGAGTAGATTTTTCTGCTTAGGGATCAATTTTGATAATTAATATGCATTTATTTGTATAACATTTTGACATTAGTCTCTTATAATTTTAAGTTTGTACTCTGTATTTGCATTATTCTTTCTAAATTTTTGTGTTTGTATTTCTCTCCTTATTCATGCTAATGTTTTTTGATATGAGTTTTACTGAAAGCAACAGCTGAGTTTATTTATGGGTACTACTGATTTTCTTTTTAAAAATTGTTTCATTTCTGTTTTTATCCATAGAAATTACTTCTTTCTGGCTGGGCATGGTGGCTCATGCCTATAATCCCAGCACTTTGTGGGGCTGAGGTGGGTGGATCACCTGAGGTCAGGAGTTCGAGACCAGCCTGACCAACATGGAGAAACCCCGTCTCTACTAAAAATACAAAATTAGCTGGGCGTGGTGGCACATGCCTGTAATCCCAGCTACTAGGGAGGCTGAGACAGGAGAATCGCTTGAACTCGGGAGGCAGAGGTTGTGGTGAGCCAAGATCGCACCATTGCACTCCAGCCTGGGCAACAAGAGCAAAACTCCGTCTCAAAGAAAAAAAAAAAGAAATTACTTCTTTCTGTTTTCCTTACATTCATTCTGTTATTTTTCCTCAAGCTCCTAAAATGCAGGCTTAATGTACTTGCCTTCCATATTTTATTTTTAACAATATAAACATCTAAAGCTACTATTTTTCTCTGAACGCTGCTTTACTGGCACCTCATAGGCTTATATTGTTCTAATTATCATTATTTTCTAAATATTCTGCAATTTTGATGTTGATTTTGATTTTTCAGTGACAGAAGAATTAAAAAAGAGTTTTCAAAATATTTTAGTGGTGGTTTTACTTTATTTATTTATTTTTTGGTATGGAGTCTTGCTCTGTCAGCCAGGCTGGAGTGCAGTGGCATGATCTCGGCTCACTCCAGCCTCTGCCTCCCAGGTTCAAGTGATTCTTCTGCCTCAGCCTCCCAAGTAGCTGGAATTGCAGGCATGTGCCACCACGTCTGGCTAATTTTTGTATTTTTAGTAAAGACAGTGTTTCACCATGTTGGTCAGGCTGGTCTTGAACTCCTGACCTCAGGCGATCCACCCACCTCGGCCTCCCAAAGTACTGGGATTACAGGTGTGAGCTGCTGCACCCGGCCCTGTTTATTTGTTCTCTAGTTTCTAATTTTATTATTGACTTCTTATTTTATTGAATTATGATTAAAATGTTTGTACTTTTTAACTTAAAAACAATTGATGTTTTCTCTCTGCCTGACCGTAGTCCATTTTTATGACTATTACTAGGTCATTTGGGAAAAGGATTTGTTCATTCTCTAATTTCAGAGTATAGCATCTGACATATAGCAATTAGATCCGTTTCATTACTGGTTTAGGTCTTTTTTTTTACATTGTATGTGTGCACATGTGCTTGATCTAACATGAACTGAGTTTCCTATTGTCGGTGAATTTCTGCATATTTCTTCTTGCATTTCCTGTGGGTTTTACTCCCTCAGTGTTGGTGCTGTGCTGTACGGTGCAAATTCATAACAATTATATCACTATTGGGGATTGCAAACTCCAGCATTTTAAAGTGTGTGTCTTTGTGAATTCTATGATCCTACCACTTAAAGCACATGTGTTTGAGGGCATATTTTTATAGCACAGCTGTTCTGAAAACACAAACCAAGGCCAAGGAAAGACAAGAGCCTGATTCTTTTAAATTTATGATGATAGCACTAAAATTCCTTCTACAAAGCGAGATTCCCAGCCTTAGAAAATGGCTTCAGTTCAAGTAGTAGGATCTTTCACAAAAAAATTCTCTGTCTACACATATTTGAACCTTTCTGACCAACAGCAACAACAAAAAACACAACACAACAATGTAAAGAGCACATTACTCATGACTAATCATCTAGCCACAGAGGGAACTTCACTTCCTTCCTTCTTCACCACGTCCCCTTTTCCTCCCCAACCTCGCCCCCTCTACCCTCTCTCTTGCTGTCTCCTGACGTGTATCCCTTGAATAAATGTGCTTTTTCCAAGGAAGATCGCTCCTGGCTCCTGCTCTCTCGCGGCTACTGACCGGTTGAACTCAGGGCGCTGGGTCCACTGGTGATTAGGTGTGGGCTCCCACAAGTGACAAAAAGCCCATCTGGACTGCAGGGTCTTTAAACCCCAACGCTTCACACGTTCAACTTCTCACCCTTGAGAGTCTGTCACTTAGAGTTTTATTTTTCTACTCCCACTCTGTGCCACTCTATCCTGTAGACTCATTTTACAAAAGCAGCAAAATCTAAGTCTGACAGGTAATCCCATCTCTCCAGATTAGGTGAGCTGGAAGCAACTTCTTGGCCCTGACGTGTTGTGCAGAGGCACACAGCCAACCTTTGAAAGCACAAATGGGGGAAATTTGGAAATAGAGAAAGAGTGATGTCTCATGACTGTTACTATGATTTAGATTAACACATCTTTGGCTTGGGCCCCGGAAGTTGGATTTTCTTGCAAAGTGGACATGTATCAACACAGAGCCTGCAGAACACGTAACTGTACAAGGCATACAGTGACCAGGAAGGGCAAAGTCTCGCTAGTAGGCAACACTTCATCCTAGGGCACATAAGTATCAGAGAAAGAGGACAGAACAGTCCTGGAGTCTTTCAAGTTGGGTCAGATCACCATAGATTTTGAACAAAATTAGTATCTTGGAGTTTATGATGACTGGGTTATGAATGCACCTATTAGGAAAATAGCCTAGAATTTTTAGAAACCAGAAACAATTGACGATTATGGATGTTTTAATATTTCATTATGACATATTACCTATTGGAATTTTTTGTTTGGGGAATTTTAGCAAGATATTAAATCAAGAATAGATAAACATCCAGATTATTGGAAAACCTTGGTGATGTAATTTCAGGGTCACTTTGCTACGTTAACTCATGGAACGTCATCACGGTACTACCAGAAGCAGGGAGCTGGGCAAGGTCCTGCTTGTTTACTTGCCTAAGCATAATGGCTGAATTTTGGAAATGATGAACCAGTAAGGTTGAAATCAATCCCCAGTGCCCTTCGAAAACATATCACTAAATTAATATTCACCAGTAGATATCACGCATGAAAGAACAGACACATCATTTCTGTTTCTGATGGGGTTGCAATGACAAACTTATAGATGGGAACAAAGAGCTAGCCCTTCACCTCAGAATTGCTGCAAAAACATCAAAACATTCTCATTTGATAGCTGTCAAAGACCAAGCTAAATGAAGATATAGACAGGTGGTTTCAAAGTTTGTTAAATATCTTTGCTAAATAATATTAGTAATGGCCCTTGTCAACTGGAAGAGACGCCCTAACCCACCACCTAACTGCCTGCCAAAAATGGGGAAGCATCAGTGTAAAGAGATTAAAAGTGCAGGTTCTGGAATATGATGACCTGGATTTTGAACCACATGCTTTCTGCTTTGGCCTTGAAATGTTATTTTACTCCTTCCTCCTGCAGTGCCCTCTGCTGACAGAGCTGAGCATTGTGTCCGGAGAATATCAACAGGGACCAGCTCCAGCATTGCAAGACAGGCAAAGAAGAGTGTGTTTGGAGCCAAAGTGACACCTGCCACAAGCTGGGCACTGCTGTCTATAGGACCTCATACACCACTGTAAGGACTTTTACAAGAGCAAGAGGGCTTCGAGCAGAAGAATGACACAACCTTATTCATACTTTCAGCAGGATGATTCTGGTTCCTGAGCTGAGAATGGACCAGAGGAAGGCAAGGTGGAAGCTGGTGAGGAGGCTGTTGTGTTAATATTGCAATAAGAATTTAGCAGGCTGTTTAGCATTTATGTAATAAAGATATTCCTATGGGACTGTTACGATATCTTACCTAACCATCACTGCTAACTCTAAGTCTAAATAAGAAATAAGTATTTTTTAAAGAACATTAAAAAAATCAATCACCACAAAATACATGCTGACTTTCATAGTAGGTGATTATGATTATATTGCAATATAAACTCAAAGTAAACCAAATCAAACAGACATTTGGTGTTTTGATTTTTTTGGCAAAGTGATTTCTTAACATCTGTATTTTGAAAATTATTGAATCTTTTTGATTAGTAATACATTCACATGGTTTTCAAAATAAAACAAAGATATGCAAAAGTATTCAGTAAAAAGTCTTTCTTCTGCCTTTATCCACTATGTGTCCTGTTCCCATAAAACTTTTGTTTGCCAGTGGTTTGGATAAAGAAAATGTGGTACAGGCCGGGTGTGGTGGCTCATGCCTGTAATCCCAGCACTTTGGGAGGCTAAGGCAGGCAGATCACTTAAGGTCAGGAGTTTGAGACCAGCCTGGCCGACATGGTGAAACCCCAACTCTTCTGAAAATACAAAAATTAGCTGGACATGGTGGCAGATGCCTGTAATCCCAGCACTTTCGGAGGCTAAGGCAGGCGGATCACTTAAGGTCAGGAGCTTGAGACCAGCCTGGCCGACATGGTGAAACCCCAACTCTTCTGAAAATACAAAAATTAGCTGGACATGGTGGCAGACGCCTGTAATCCCAGCTACTAGGAAGGCTGAGGCACAAGAATCAATTGAACCTGGGACGCAGAGATTGCGGTGAGCCAAGATTGAGCCACTGCACTCCAGTCTGGGCGATAGAGCAAGACTCAGTCTCAAGAAAAAAAAAAAAAGAAAGAAAATATGGTACATACACACCATGGAATGCTATGCAGCCATAAAAAAGAATGAGATCATGTACTTTGCAGTATCATGGAAGCAGTGGAGGCCATATCCTAAGCAAATTAATGCAGAAACAGAAAACCAAATATAGCATATCCTCACTTATATGTGGGAGCTAAACGTTGGGTTAATAAATACTGGCAATTCCAAAAGAGGGGATGAAAGGAGGGGAAGTGTTGAAAAACTACCTATTGAGTACTATGTTCACTACTTGGGTGACTGAATCATGAGTCCAAATCTCAGAATCAAACAATATGCCCTTGTAACAAACCTGCACATGTACCCCCGAATCTAAATTTAAAAATAAAAACTTTTAATTTTTTTTTGTATCTCTTTCCAGAGTTTTTAAGCATAAGTGTTAGCAAACACAAATATATATTATTATCTCCCCTTTCGGTTTTACACAAAAGGAACATACTATGCACATACTTTTCTTCACCTTGCTTCTTCACAAAATTTTGTATCTGGATATATTTCCATATCATAGGTATAGAGAGCCTCTTCATTAAAAAAAACTGTATGTACCATACTGTATTTAAATAAACCTTGCTAATGGAAATTTTAGAGGTTTCCAATCTTTTATTACTACCAACAATGCTGCCATGAGTTACCTTATAGATATATGTCAGTTTTTTGCACATGTGCAAGTATATCTGCAGGATAGTTACAGAAGTGAATTACTGGGTCAAAGGGCAATATGCATTTGTAATTTTGTTTTATTTTTATTTTGAGATGGAGTCCTGCTCTGTCACTCAGACTGCAGTGCTGTGGCGCGATCTGGGCTCGCTGCAAGCTCCGCCTCCTGGGTTCACGCCATTGTCCTGCCTCAGCCTCCCAAGCAGCTGGGACTACAGGTGCCCGCCACCACACCCAGCTAATTTTTTGTGTATTTTTAGTAGAGACGGGGTTTCACTGTGTTAGCCAGGATGGTCTCAATCTCCTGACCTTGCGATCTGCCCGCCTCGCCTCCCAAAGTGCTGGGATTACAGGCGTGAGCCACCGTGCCCAGCCACATTTGTAATTTTGATAGCTGTTGCTAAATAGACCTTCACTGGGGCTGTAGCAATTTAGACTCTCCCCATAATGCATGAGAGTGGTTTCCCCACAGCTTCTACCACGAGAAAGATTAGCAACTTTTGGATTTTTGCCAGTTTGATTTATGAAAAATTACCTCGCAGTATAGTTTTACTTTGTATTTCTCTGATAATAAGTACAGTGAGCCTCTTTTCTTATGTTCAACAGACAAGTACTTTTCCTTTTTTTTTTTTTTTTGAATTGTCTATTCATATCCTGTGCATGTCTCTACTGGGTCATGGATCTTGACTCTGTGTTTTTAACACAATTGAGAAAAGTTAAGCACTATATATTATTTTGGGTCTAAAAAATTCCATTGCATTTTTAATGTTGTAAAACTTACACTAAGTCTGCCGTTTTAATACTAGTAAATATGTCTTACTATACTACAAAATACTCTTTGTTCAGAGGCTGAAATTAGCAATTTCAAACATGGCTCATATGTATGCGTGTGTGCATATAATGATGTCCTTCTTATAAAGTCACATGAGGCCATAAAAATTTACTCCAAAAAGGGAAACTGAACTCAAATGAGGTCTCTGGAATATAGCTATTCTGAGGCTTAAAAATAAGGTCCCAGATTAGCCTAAGCATCGCTCACTTGAAGGGGATAGCCTTTTTAATTATTTTAAGCCCATTTGTTGAACCGTTTCCAGTCTAAATCATTAATATCAAACCAGATTCCTGCGTTGGCTATTTGATTAGTGTACAGTGCATTATATGTATATTAAACTCCACTTTATTAATGATTTTTAAAAGCACACTAGACATCATGAAATAGAATGTCAGAGCTGGAAAGACCTCTGTCATCTTGTCTAAACCCTTTGCTTTACATAAGCTATTAATATGGGTTTTTGGTTTTTACTCCTCTCTCCTTATTTTTCTTCAACTTTTAAAATATTTTTAATACTTGTCATCCTAACATCTGGTTATAAGTACCCTTAACTTCCATGTTGTATAGATAAAGTCTTTCTTGCCTAATTCTTGGCTACTCTAAATTTTAGTGGTCACTAGAAAAAGTTCTCTATGGCAGAGGTCTATTTTTTTAAGTGGATAAGCTTCAGTTTCCCCATGGGTCAATTAAGAAATTTTTATTAGAAGTCCTCTAAAGTTGCTTCAGCTCCAACCATCTATAGGTCTATGAGAGAATAGGATGGATTCTTCCACTTTCCCTAAGGAAAGGGCTGCCCTGCTTTGGGGCAAAGTTAATATTTCTGTGTAGCTTTGTTACATTCTATTTCCTGAGGTCATAACAGTCTGGGTTCCAATTACATTCCTAGAATAATGAGCCTGTTACAGTAAATGAACATTTTCAAGTGCAACTGAATAACCACCTATTGAGTGTGCTGGCACCTAATAATTTTCCCCTTGGCAGAGGAAAGAAGTGGGCATTTGGGTAATGGGAGGTAGTTTGTGAAACGTGATAGAGAAAAGGATGATGAGAATCTGAAGCAGCTCTCCACACCTTGCAGGGCCTCTGCTTAATCAAGGCAGCTGGGAGACGAAGGCGATGGACCCTTTCTGCAAAGGTGGAGGCCCCTGACTCTGCACCACCTCAGGGTTGGCACTAACCTGACCCCAGAAGTCATCTAATCCAAGTTCGTCTCCTTTCTCCTTTTTAAAGTTCTGATTGATATCAAATGACAAACCAGTATCCCGACTGTGTTAGATGAGAGCTACCTCAAAGAAAGGGGCTGGATCAAGAAGCCTGTGTTGGGAGAGTAAGCCTTAGCAAGAGATATTTTTTAAAGTGTTAAAACCATGATTTTCAACAAAACGTGCTCTATGTAACAATACTTATTGCCCTTTGGCTTTGTGGTATTTTCATATGGTTTTTATCAAGGGAACTTTGTGACTGGACATACACAAGGCAAGCATTCTGTTCAAACAGCAAAAAGAACATTGATCCGTGACCATTAGTGTAGCAAGTCCTGATGAAGGAATTCCCCTCAATGAGAAATGAGGCAGGCCCCCAACCAAGGACAGAAAGGAGGAACAGTGTCAGGGCATTGTCATCCACAAATAGCTATGTATATTTTTTTCTTACCAAACAATTCCTAATCTTTCAGACTTGCACATCATATTGGAAAGAACAGTATGTCTTTTCTGGCTCCACAATTTTCTCTGTGAATTTGCACAAGCTCCCTCTCTGTTCTGCATCAAGGTGGACTACCCAAGCTCAGTCAAGTAGTAGCTCCATTTGCAAAAAGTGTGCTCAAAACCAGATGCGGGACTGTTGCTAGGGCAGATTCATGAGGCCTCACGTACATGGTATCCATTTGGTGGATGTATTTTCTATTCCTATCAGAAAAAAAAGGATCAGGCACCATTTGTATTCACATGAAAAAGACAACAATATGCATTCATATTTTTGCCCCAGAACCATGTTAGCTTTCCTGCTCTCTGTATTAGTCCAAGGAAACATGGACCACTGGACATCCTACAAAGCATTATGTTGATTTTTTTAACTTGATGACATCACGCTGATTGGCCAGGACAAGCAAGAGATGGCTAGTATATTGGTAAGATACGTATGTTTCAAAGGGTAGGGGATCAGCCACATAAAAATTCAGGGGCCTGCCATTTGAGGAAAGTTTTTCAGTGGTCAGGAGGGTTGCCCAGATATCCCCTCCAAAGTAACAGATACACTGCTACATCCTGCATCCCTACGGCAAAGGAAGTACATTGCCCGTTTAACCTCTTGGAGTTCTTCAGGCAACACTGCACACCAAGGATAGGCTCTGGCCCTATACCAGATGGCATGGAAGGCTTCCAGCTTTAAAAATGGGGCCTGAAGCAAATCCAGACCTGCCATGGGGGCCGTATGAGCTGGCACAGATCCTATGGTATCAGAGGTGTCAGTGGAACCAGATGCTGTGTGAATTTGTGCTGAACCCCAGCAGATGAATCAGCAACTGCCTCTGGGGTGCTGGAGCAGGGCCATGCAATTGCATCCGCAGTGGGGCACTGCACACCTCGTGAGAGACAGCTCTTGGCATGTTACCAGGCTCTGGGGGAGATGGAACGCACTTGACCATAAGGCAGCTGCCCACTACAGGCTCATTCATCAGACCGATTAAGTCATAATGTTGGCCCAGCGGCCATCTATCATTGGATGGAGATGGTACATCTGGATCAAGTCTGAGCAGGACCAGGGGAACAGCAAGCTGCATGAGCAGGTAGCCCAGACCCGCATGTCACCAACCATAGCTCATCCCTGTGGCCAGTGGGATCCTCTATGACCAGCTGGAGGAGAAATTTAGTTAGAGACTGTTAAACTTGGAAGGCGGGTGCAAGCCAGAAATAGACAGTGGCTGCATTGCAGTCACATTCAGGAGTGGCCCTGGAAACAGTGGGCAGAGTTGTGTGGTACACCTGGTCATCCACTTTATGTGGAAGGAGAAGTGGCCTGAAGTGGAATATATAGTTTTCTGGGTTGTAAGAAATGGTTTCACCAGCTGGTCAAGGGCATGGGAGAAGGAAGACAAGATCAAAGACAAGGAGGTCAAAGACAGGGCATCTGAAGTCAAGGTGTGCAGCTGAGGAGGGGACACGAGGAATTCAGCTTTTGTATTGCTTGCTGGTGTCCACCATAAATCATACACTGCATAAGGAAGAAAACAAATGGCTCAACCGGTTCAGGCTGACGAGGCTTTGTCCCTGAAGCTAGTACAATGAGCATGCAACTAGAGCAGCCATGGTGGGTGCAAATGCTTGAATTTTTACTTACCAGGCTAGTCTAGCTACTGCTGCCCCTGGCTGGCCAACGTGCGAGCAGTAGAAAGTCATGCTGAGCCCCCAGTATGATACTATGTTTCAAGGAAACCAATCAGCCTCTTGTTGCATGATTTCCATCCTGGAAGAGCCAGCAAGTTTTCTTAACAGAAGTAGATGCCTCTTCAGATAGGGTTTGCCTTTCCTGTCTCTAGGGCCTCAGCCAGCACCACTATCCAGGGGCTCACAGAATGCCTGATTCACAGGTGTGGAACCCCACACAGTGCAGCATTCAACCAGGGGGCCCACCTCAAAGCAAAGGAGCTGCAGATGGGATCCCCTGGTTTTATCACTTCTATGTGCTCCAGAAACCGCTGGCCTCGGAAAGTATAGAATAGCCTTCTAAAGGCAAAACTGAAGCGTCAGCTCACTTAGGGGATAGGGTACCATCCTTCGGGACACAGCATAGGGATTAAACCAGCAACCCTTGTATCGTGCATGCTGTTTCCCCAGCAGGGAAGGAAGGGCTGCTGTTACACAGCAGAGGCAGCAGGAATATGTGCAGCACTCAGGCCATCCACCCAGGGACCCAGTTGTAACCAGGAATGGCAACATGCAGCAACTCTAACCTGAAAAGGACACGATAACCAAGGGCTCAGATCCCTTAGAAACAAAGGTTTGAGTCACACCACCAGGCCACCAAGGCCACCATGGTAGCCATAAATGAAGGGAATTTAGAATGGATAGAGGAGAAGGGCTGATGAGTATCAACGGTGGCAAGCAGCAACCCCCTGCAGTGGTAGGGGTGTGGTTCACCCATGTATTAGTTGGGCTTCTCTGGAGAAACAGAACCAACAGGAGAGAGCGAGAGAGAAACAGAGAGAGATATTTATTACAAGGAATTGACTCACGGGATTATGGAGGCTGAGAAGTCCCATGATGTGCTGCCTATAAACTGGAGACTCAGGAAAGCTGATGGCATAGTTCAGAAGAGATGTCCCTGCTTAAGCAGTGAGACAGGAGCAAAAGGAGTGAATTCCTCCTTTCTCTGCTTTTTGCTGTATTCAGGGCCTCAAAGGATTGGAGAATGTCCACCCACACTGGGGAGGGCCATCTACTGAGTCCACTGATTCAAATGCTAATCTAATTTGCTAATCTCACAGACACAACCAGAGGCAGTGTTTAATCTGGGCACCCCGTGACCCAGTCAAGTTGACCCGTAAAATTAACCATCACACCCCAATAGCCTCCCTCTTCTAAGTCTTGTCTCAGGAATAGCCCCCTGGATCATGGAGTAGCCACTCCCCAGACATGCATGGCTCCTTCAAGAAAACCTGCTGCAGAAAGCACAGTTGACTAACAGCCTCAAGCCACAGTCCCTTTGGATCCACCATGGTGGTCATATTGAGCCTGTGTTTCCCCCAAGCTACATCCAGCCATTGACTGAACATGGCAGAACAACTAGATCTGGCTCATTCCTGCCAGAAATGGGACCCTAACCATGGACAACCTTTACTCAAAGACTCCTCATCAGCTTGCCCAAGACTTTCTCTGATTTTCAGAGGACCTGAGCTGGTGCAGGTTATAGGTATCTGCAAAGACAAGAAAGTTAGTTAAAGATGAAGTCTGTGTTCAGCTTTGAAAGAAAGGGGTGTTATGCTATCTTATATTTTACATGTGTGTGACCAATTTACTGAGGTCTTTAGTTTGTGGAGATACAGTCATGCATTGTGGTTAAAGCATGGCTTCTGGAGTTGCACCAACCCTAGCTTAGTCACTCATGAGTTCTTTGGCTTTGGACGATTTGTTTAATTCCTCTGTGCTTGGTTTCTTTATATGAAAACTGGGTGTATCAGCCAAGGCTCAGTTGGGGGATAGAAATTACACAAGGTATTGATTTGCATTTCCTTGATGATTCGTGATGTTGAGCGTGTTATACTTCAACATAAATTCCCACTGGTTCACAATGTAGAGCACAATATACTTGGCCATTTGTATGTCTTCTTTGGAAAAATGTCTATTCAGGTCCTTTGCCCATTTTTAAATTGGGTTATTTGTATTTGCATTTTTACTATTGAGTCATATGTGTTCCTTATACATTTTAAATGTAACTCCCCATTGGATTAATGGTTTGCAAATATTTTCTCTTACTCTGTAGTTTGCCTATTCATTTTGTTGATTGTTTCCTTTGCCATACAGAAGCTTTCTAGTTTGAGGTAGTTCCACTTGTTTATTCTTGCTTTTCCTGCCTGTGCTTTTGGTGTCATATTCAAGAAATCATTGCCAAGAGCAATGCTAAGGAGATTTTCCCCTATACTTTCCTCTAGGAATTTTATGATCTCAGGTCTTACATTTAAGTCTTTAATTCACTTTAAGTTTATTTTTGTGTATGGTTTAAGATAAGGTCCAATTTTATTCCTTTGCATGTGATTAACCAGTTTTTCAGCACCATTTATTGAGAAGATTCTCCTTTCCACATTGGTACCTTTGTTGAAGATTAGCTATACATGTAGGGGTTTATTTCAGGTTCTCTATTCAGTTCCATTGGTTTATGTGTCTGTTTTTATGCAACAGTAGCAAACTGTTTTGATTACTATAGCTTTGTAATGTAATTTGAAATCAGGAAGTGAGATGCCTCCAGCTTTGTTCTTCTTGCTCAAGATTGCTTTAGCTATTTGGGGTCCTTTGTGGTTCTATATGCATTTTAGATTTTTTTTTCTATTTCTTTGAGAAATGTCATTGAGATTTTGATAGAGCTTGCACTGAATCTGCAGATCACATTGGGTAGTACAGATATTTTAACAGTATTAATTCTTCTAATTCATGAATGTGTAATATCTCTCCATTTATTTGTGTCTTCTTTAATCAAAACCACGGTGAGATATTACCTCACACCTGTTGGAAAGGCCATTATCAAAAAGTCAAAAGATACAGGTGTGATGGCTCACACCTGTAATCCTAGTATTTTGGGAGGCTAAGGTGGGTGGATCACTTGAGCTCTGCAGTTCAAGACCAGCCTGGGCAACATGGCGAAACCCCATCTCTTAAAGAAAAAAGCACAAAAAGTGAGGTGGGAGGATCACCTGAGCCTGGGGAGGTCAGGTCTGCAGTAAGCCATGATTGTGCCACCCAATGTACTACCCAATGTGATCTACAGATTCAGTGCAAGCTCTATCAAAATCTCAATGACATTTCTCAAAGAAATAGAAAAAATAATTCCAAAATGCATATAGAACCACAGAGGACTCCAAATAGCTAAAGCAATCTTAAGCAAGAAGAACAAAGCTGGAGGCATCACACTTCCTGATTTCAAATTACATTACAAAGCATTCCAGCTTGGGCAACAGAGTGGGACCCTGTCTCAAAAAGCCAAAAAATTAAAAATAGAGCTATTATATACACAATGGAATATTATCTAGTCTTAAGAAAGAAGGAAATCTTGACATTTGCAACAACATGGATGAACCTGGAAGACACTGTGCTTAGCAAAATGAGCCAGGCACAGAACATTAAGTGCTTCATTGTCTTACTTATATGTAGAATCTAAAAAAGTTGAACTCATGGAAACAAAGAGTAGAATGGTGGTTCCAGGGACTGATGGCTGGGGCAAATTGGAGAGGTTGCTCAAAGCGTATAAACTTTCCATTGTAAGATAATAAGTTTTGCAGACCTAATGTACAGCATGATGACTATAGTTAACAATGATATATTTTATATTTGAAATTTGCTAAGAGAGTAGATCTTCAGTATTCTCACTACACACACACACACACACACACACACACACGTAACCATGTGAAGTGGTGAATGTGTTAATTAGCTTGATTGTGGCAGCCATTTCACAATGTATATGCATATCAAAACATTATGTTGTACACCTCAAATATATACACTTTTTATTTGACAATCATGCTTCAATAGACGAGAAAAAAGAGATAGTATGCAGGGTACTTTCTGGCTTGAACAACACAGTCCTGGAGGTAAGAAGTCCAAGGTCAAGGTGCAGGCAGGGTTTGTTCCTTCTGAGGCCTGTGAGGGACAATTTCTTCCATGTTCTCTCCTAACTCCTGGTGGTTTACTGGTAATCTTTGATGTTCCTTGGCTGCTCTCTCCTTCAGCCTCACAGGGCAGCTCCTCCTGTGTGCACATCTCTGTGCTCAAATCTCTTCTCTTTACAAAGACATCAGTCATATTGGATTAGGGTCCACCCTGATGACCTCATCTTAGCTTCCTAATTACATCTTCTATGACCCTATTTTCAAATTACATCACATTCAGAGGCACTATGATGTTAGATTTCAACATACGAGTGTTGCATGGGACCGAATTCCACCTCTAAGAGGTCAAATAGAGTCAAAACAGACCTCTAAGTAGGATGTGGAACTTGGCTGTTGCTAATACCTCTGAGATCACAGGAGGGGTCCCCTTGGCCTGCAACCCAGACCCCTGGGGAGGGGACACATGTGCTGTTGCTGATGACTCAGAGGGGATGCAATGACACTGATTCTGCAAATACTGAAAAAACTTCAAATGTGATTCAGCTGTTGCTACAAGAAGAAACTGCAGCTTCCAGATTGAAGAAGTCTTGTTGGGATGAAACTCACAATTGCAGGCAAACAGGAAGCCAACAGGAAGGAGCAAATCCCTTCTTCTTCCTTCTCCTTCCGGTCTCTCCCCAGTCATACAGTGTGCAAAGCCTAACAGGGAGCGAGCTGGAGTGCAGACGGTGGTTTGCAGAGCCCTTGCTGCTGCATGACAGAGAGGCTAGAAGGAGGAGGCTGGGGAAGGGGCCAGGCTTGCAGTCTACCCCTTTGTCCACTCACCTTCCAGACACACCCTCTTCTATTTGGAATTTCATACTATGACAAAACCAACTCTGTGTTTTCACCTGATGAGAGGCAACTATCCTTGGAACAAGCAAAGGTGTTTCTACCCTCTCCACAAAATGAGGAAAAGCAGCACTCATGTCCAGCTCTGGGAGCAGGCTGGGAAAGGCACACCCTCTGTCTCTGTCTACGCTAATCAGTCCTCAGATTCAGCAACAATCCCACCTGCATATATTGTTACCTAAAACTAGACTGTAAAGTTACCTTACATCAAAACTTATATACATTAATAATATTTCTATAAATACATAAAAGGTAAATACAGCTGCTACCATTCCTGTATCTGTAACTGGTCATGAGATGATAGTTGGTATGATTTTAAACATCTTTATTGATGTATAATTCACATGTCATAAAACTTGACTGTTTAAATGTACAATTCAGTGGTTTTTCATATAATCACCCAGTCGTGCAACCACCACCACGAACACTCTAATCATCCCAAAAAGAAACCCCGTACCCACTAGCGTCACTTCCCAGCCTACCCTCCCCGAGTCCCTGGCAACCGCTAATCTATTTTCTGTCTCTGGAAAGACATGTGCCTACTCTGGACACTTCATAGTTCGCATAAATGAAATCATATGATATGTGACTAACTTCTTTCACTTAGTGCAGTATTTCCAAAGTTCTTGAGCTTTCTTCATAGCTGACGTTATAATAACTTCATAAATGGCACAGCGGGTAATAATAATACTCATTCCATAGGGTTGTTATGCACATTAAACAAGTTAATACATGTAAATCTCTTAGAACAATGCCTGACGCAGTTAGTGCTTAATAAATTAGCCTATTATTGGTTGTTTCACGTGGTACAGAAATATTTATGGAGATAACAATAAACGTGTTATGTTCTGGCTTTACTGACAAATCAGCAGATGTTTTTTAAAAAACAGGTACATGCTTAAAAGACAAAGTGGTGAGCACCAAGATGCTTGATGAGAATTGAGATTTGTCAAGTTGCCAAGTTTCATGATGTATTGTCTTGTACGGCGTAAGGTCAACATACCCCTACTCTACTCACTCTATAGGAAGAAACGTAGGGTAACACTTCAAGTTATTGTATTCTAATATTCCACTCCAAAGCACGGGTCCCCCAAATGTGTTACTTATATTGAAACTAAAATGTGTATTATATGTGTGCTTTTCTCATCTTGTTTTTTTTTCTCCCCCAAATTAGGTTGCTGCAGTCTGAGGCTTTGTAATTACTAATATCAGAGGGATGAAGAGGGTGCTCAGGTACTCTCTTTGGAAAGGTAATCAGGCTAGAAATCACCTGAGTCTCACGGCTATTCTATCTGTAACTCAGAGTCATTTGGGAGGATTCCTTGTTTCCTATGCAAGAGTTCCCGGCACCTGCAGGAGCACCTAGTGGACTCATGTGAGTGGCCTGCTGGCCTCTGAGGAGGAGACAAGCTGTGGTCTTGAGGGAACGAGTTGTGGTCTTGAAGGTCGAGAGGGACTTGACCTGCTTAGGTAGGAGTGAGGTAAGCTCAGGACTGAAGCAAAGCTGAGACCCTCTGGAGCTGGCGGTCCCCATGCTCTTGGAGAGTGAGTGAGCTTTGGCCGGGCAGGTGTGCAGACTGCCCAGGCCCCCACTGTGATGATGGCTCTGTGAGGAGCAGAAAGAGCTCCCCTCTCACCTGTCCTCTGAGCACCTGTCTGCTGAGTCCAGACTCTGTGGGGCACCCAGAAAGAGCCTGGGAGGGGACGTCACCAGTTTCCCTTAGCTTCCCTTATCTCAGCACTTAAGACTTAAGGGCAGTTCTCCTGGCCTATAGTTTACAAGATTTCTTTAATGAGTATTTTTTATATTAACAGCATTGCCAAAAATGCCTCAACCTCTTCTCTTTAATGTAATATTTATATTTAGTAAAGGCAGTCTAGTTTGTTTTTATAATACATTTGTGTATTTAAAATAATTAAATTGGGGAGTTTTAATTCAACGAGTACAGAATTTCAGTGTGGGAAGGTGTAAGAGGCTTGGAGATGGACGGCAGTGATGGTTGTACAATGTGAAGGTACTTAATGCCACTGAACTGCTCACTTAAAAATGACTAAGATGCTAAATTTCATGTTATGGATATTTTATCATAATGGTTAAAAGAAAATATTTAAATAAGGGCATTGAGTCAGACCTAGACATAAATGTTTGCTCCATTAATTAAATTGCTTATACTTTCTTTTTTTTTTTTTTGAGATGGAGTCTCGCTTTGTTGCCCAGGTTGGAGTGCAGTGGTGCGATCTTGGCTCGCTGCCACCTCAGCCTTCCAGGTTCAAGTGATTCTCCCGCCTCAGCCTCCTGAGTAACTGGAATTACAGGCGCCTGCCACCATGCCCAGCTAATTTTGTATTTTTAGTAGAGATGGGGCTTCACCATGTTGGTCAGGCTGGTCTCAAACTCCGGATCTAATGGTAACAACTAGGGGGGACTTAAGGCTAGTTTGTTCAGAGTCTTCTTGGTGTTGGTGTCCCTCTGTGACATTCCTTCCTGTCTTCAGGAGACGAGCGAGGGAGAAGGAGAAGGTCAGAGTGACCTTCCTAGGTCTCATGACGTGTTTCAGGGAAGAAGGGAATGGGAAAGGGAAAGTGGCCTTTCTGCTTCTGTTTTCTCAAGCGCCGAGATGCCATATTTTGGGGTAGCATGTTCTGAACCCTGTCACTGTCTAAAGTCAGACTCTCCATCTGGGCCCTGGATCCCATCTCTTGCTTACTCAAGGACATCAGTCCAGCATCCAAGGAGCCTCTTTTCCTACATCATCAAATCTTCCTGCCTTACTGGATCATTCATATAAGCAAGCAGACGTGCTGTTATTTCTTCTGGCAAGAGAGAAAAAAAAACCTCTCTGGACTGCAATTTTCATTCTATCTATGGTTCTACTTTGCTGTCTTTTGCAAGAAAATCTCTCAGAAATGCTGTCCACATTTGCTGTTTCCAATTCTTGTCCTCTCATTCTCTCTTAAGTTCTTCCAACTGGGCTTCTGATGCCATCATTCTACTAAGCCTGTTCCCTTCGAGGTTACTAATGATGTCCACGTGGCTACATCCAATGGCAAATTCCTGGGCTTATCAACTGAGTCCTCCTCTGACCCATTGGCAACTTCCTCCTCTTTGACACTCTTTCTACCCTTGACTTCCAGAACACTCCAGGCTTTCTGCCTACTTTAACTGGCTACTATTTCTCCGTCTCTTTTGCAGGTTTCTTCTCCCCTTTGGGACACAACAGTTCAGTGTTCTGAACTGGTTACATTCACCCCTGGATGATCTGATGACTTAGGTGTATATGCTGACAATTCCCAGATGTCTGTCTAGCCCAGATCGTCCCACAACTCTAGACTCCTATATCTAACACCTCCACCTGAATTTCCAACAGACAGGTCCAATTTAGTACAACAAAAGCTGACCCCACAGAGAGTCATCCCCATCTAGTTAATTGGTGACTCCACCCTGCCAGTTGCTTGGTCCAAAAATGTTGATGTTATTCTTGACTCTCCCACCACATAATCCAGGAAGAAATCATTTTGACTCTGCCTTATCTTCAAAAATATATCAGAATCTGATCACCTCTAACTATTTGCGCCACCAATATGGCTTTCTTTTCTGGACTACTACAGTCAGTTTTCCAGCTGGGGTCCCAGATGCCACCCCAGCCCCTAAAGTCCATTATGAACACAGCAGCCATAGCAACTCCTTGAAGATGGGGCTCACACCATGTCACTCCTGTCCTCTGTTCAAACACTGTTCTCAGTCCTTCAAAAGGTCTTCAAAGCCCTGACCCCACCCCACCACCTCTCTAACTCATGGAGGTCCAGTGGATGGCTCTCCTGCTATTCCTCATCATTCCCGGTACTCTCCAGTCTCAGGGCCTCTGCCTGGAATGTGCTTCTGCCCACAACCCATATCTATAACGCCTTTACCTCCTTCCAGGTTTCGATCATCCCTCACCTTCTCAATGAGACATGCATGGCCTACTCTATTTACAATCCTGCGACAACACACCTTTTCCACAGCACTGACTTCGGAGCATACTAAATACTTATTGTTAACCATCTGCCTCCCTCCTGCTAGAATGTAAGCTCCACAGGGCATTGGCTTCTGTCTGTTTTGATCATTGATGTTTCTTCTGCACAGAAACAAGGTCTGACACATAGTTAATTGTCTCAAGAATATTGGATAATGAATGAATGCATAAAAACAGCTATCAATTTTTGGTCTCTTCTTATCTTTATGCATTCTCTCATTTTGTGATATTTCATATAATGTGATTTTACATATATGTTTTGATATTGTAATAACAGAACTTTTATTCTTATTAATTTAATGTGCAGATTATATACATATTATATTGATCAACTTTTTCTGAAAAGGGCCAGATAGCAAATATTTTAGGCTCTGAAGGTCATGTACTCTTTATCATGTATGTGTGTGTGTGTGTGTGTGTGTGTGTGTGTGTGTGTGTGTGTATGATGTTCTAAATTGGACCTGTCTGTTGGAAATTCATGTGGAGGTGATAGAGATAGGAGTCCGGAGTTATGGGAGGATCTGGGCTAGACACAGACATTTAAGAATTGTCAGCCTATAGACCTACATCATCAGATCACCCAGAGATGAATGTAAATAGAAAGGAGGTAAGGACTGAGGACCAAGACTCAGAACACTGAACTGTTGTGTCCCAAAAGGGAGACAGAACCCTCAAAAAAAGACGGAGAAATAGTAGCCAGTTAAAGCAGGAAGAAAGCCTGGAGTGTTCTGGAAGTCAAGGGCAGAAAGAATGTCAAAGAGGAGGAAGTTGCCAATGGGTCAAAGGAGGAGTCAATTGACAGGACCGGGAATTTGCCATTGGATTTAACTGTGTGGATGTCATTGGTGACCTCAAAGAGTGATGGTGTCAGAAGAGAGATATATACATCTCCCAAGTCTTTACATTCTTAGCTTGTAGGCTGTTTACAAATACCTGCAGACTTATATATTATGATTAACATAATTAACCTCATCATTGCACGTATTATTTCCAGTATGTTACTGTTACAAAGTCTATTCAATTAATAAACTTTTATCAGTTGCCTTTACTTCCAGTTTTTCCTATTTCATTGTTTTCCTTATTATTTTCCCATTTTCTTTATTATTTCTTTTATTATTTAAGAAGTCAAAGAACTATTCCCATAACATGGCATAAATTTATTCTTTGACCTTTTAAAATTGTTCTACTATTAATATTTTAATTCTAAAACAATACATGCTCATTATAGAGAATTTGGAAAACAAAAATTTAAAGAAGAAAATATAAATCACTAGTAGATACAATACTCAGGAGTAGCCATTATTTTGTGGGCTTTTTCCAGTGATTTTTTTCTAAGCATATGTATATGTTCTTTAAAAATAACAAAATTAGGATAATACTATATGTATATACAAGTATTCTTCTTGAAATTCTTTTCTTAGTCATGAAAGCATTTTCTAATATCATTAGAAAACATGTTTTTTTCAATTGTACCATTTAGATGGCTACATAATGTAACATTAACATTATATAACGATTTATTGCAATGCTTTTCTGGAGTTTCTGACTATTTTTAGGTTGGATTCCTGAAGAAGAACTGTGCTTGTTTAAGTCTCTTTTTTACAAATGCTCTTCTAGAGAGGATGGACCAATACTCGGTCATTTGAGCAATATGGGGTGGGGCTGTTTCTCTGTGCATCCCTCACCGTCAAACTAGGGACAGTGACAATTCAATCACTCAGTCACTTCTCAACATCCCGACCTTGCTGGATACCTGCTATGTCTTCTCTGATCTTTTATCTGCAGCGCAGCTTTTAAGAGCCCATGTTGTAGAATTACACAAACATTGGTTTAAATCTTGACTCGGCTGCTTAGCAGGTAGTCTGACCTCGGCCAAGTATTTACAGTACTCCATTTCCTCACTTCTTAAATGTGGATGTGATATCTACTTCATGAGCTGCTGTGAGGATTAAATGACACAATGCAAGTAAAGTGCTCAAGACAGTAGTTCCCCTAGAAAGTTAGCTTGCCTTAGATCTAACTCCTTCTATGAATTGTCTCTCTCTCCCTCTCTTTCTCTCTCTCTCTCTCTCACACACACACACACACACACACACAGACTCACACACTTGTTTTCTTTTTTTGAGACAGGATCTCACTTTGTCACCCAGGCCGGAGTGCAGTGATGCAGTCATGGCTCACTGTGGCCTTAACCTCCCAGGCTCAAGCGATCCTCCCACCTCAGCCTCCTGAGTGGCTGAGACCATGGATCCGTGCCACCATGCCTGGCTATTTTTTGTAGAGACAGGGTCTTGGCATGTTGCCCAGGCTGGTCTCAAATTCCTGGGCTCAAGAGATTTGCTTGTCTCAGCCTCCCAATGTGCTGTGATTACAGGCATGAACCACCATACCCGGCCCACTTTTTAAAAAAATGTCAGACTTCTTTTATGACTTTTCTGGGCTCTTGAAATTTTCAGTTAAAAATTGTTTTGTTACTTCCAGAGAAAAATGTTTCCTTTTGCCATTAGTCTTCGGGTTTACCTGGTTGACCCTTGATGACAATCAGAAATTTATTTAAGATAATTTTATTGGTAGTTTTGATTTGTAAAGGAGAACTTCAGAGTTGCTGTTCACATGGGCTCTGCCCAGTGGTCTGCTACTTGGCAGGGCAGCCAAAGCATTTACACCTCCTGCAAAGCTTCAACCCCTTCCAGAGGAGCCGATGTCTAAGCTGAGAGGCAACTAGCGAGGTAGACAGGACTGAGAAGGCCATTCCCAAAGAGAGAGGAGGCAAACCAGAGGGAGATGGGGGAAGGTTGCAGCCAAGCTGCTGGGAGCTACAGCCCTGCCAATCTGCTAACCCGAAACTCCCAAGCGGGAGTCATCAGGACTATGGTGGGCAATTAGAACTCACATCATCACATAGCTCTGGTAGAGCACTAACTTCTGCCCATCTCCCTTTCTTTCTATTGAACTCCTTCAAATATGTTGTGACTAGAGCTTCTAAGGTGGAGACCGTTTTTCTGTCCTGTGTGTTTCTCGAGTTGAATGTGTCTCTCGGCTATCCGGGTGGGTAGGGGCATAAGCCAGTGACATACGATGAACCTACTTGACCTTCATGCTAAGATCCCTCTGACACTAGTTGAACAGTTAAACTTGCTGAACTGGTTCTCCCCAAATTCGTATGTTAAAGTCCTAAACCCCAGTACTTAAGAATGTGGCTGTATTTGGAAATGGGTTTTTTAAGAGGTAATTAAATTAAAACAAGGTCATTAGGGTGGGTCCTAACCCAATCTGACTGGTGCCCTTATCAGAAGAGGACATGAGGACGCAGACATGCAGAGAGGGAAGACCATGTGGGGACACAGGGAGAAGCCAACCCTCCACCAGCCCAGGAGAGAGGCCTCAGGGGAAACCAACCCTGACGACCCCTTGATCTCAGACTCGCAGCCCCAAAGACTGTGAGGAGACCAGTCTCTGTTGTTCAAGTCTCTCAGTCTGTGGTGCTTGTTACACTTTCCCAGCTGCCATACTCTCTCCCACCTGGATCCCTGCAACAGCATACACCTGGTGTCTCAGTGCTCACTTTGCTGCTGAGAAATAAAGATAAAATCCTAAGCCCCTCAACCAACTGAGCAGACACTCTCTTGGCCAGGGGAACCCCAGAGAAACTGTAAAAACTGAGTTCATGGCCATGATGGATAGAAGGTCAGACAAGCCTTGTTATACCCGCTCCCTTGCTAACCGCCACTAGGTTTTCTTCCCCAATGGTTAAACAGAAACCAGCTGTTTTGAAAGACTAGCTCCATTGCTGATTTTGAAGAATCTCCTGACTTCTGCCCCTCCCTTTTGTGGTTTCAACACAACTGTGTTCCTTCCTGATAAGAAACCACCAACCACAGAGTGGTTCTGCTGAGTCTATGGAGATTGCATACTAAGGGTTTTCCTGTCCTCCACTTCACCTTCTGATCTCAGAGGGCCAAACACTCCACTCTCAGGTTATGCTAGCACTGTCATTTTTTTGTACATGCCACCCATGAAGAGGCATGAAGCTCAATTGCACATGTGCACGTTTCTCCATTCGTGCCTCCTTCTGTAGCTTACTGAATATGTGCATTTGGTCACCTGGTTCAGCATAAATCCCTTTTACATTCTTCCCACCTTCTAAGTGTCTGTTTCTAGCTTCTGGCCAGAGGCTACGCTTCCCAACCTGTCAGAATGGCTACCCTGCAGGATGCAACCCTGTATGAGAAATCTCTCCTTTCCAAAAATATGAACTTCATTATTCAGTTAACACTGCCCAGCAGGCAGTGTGGATCTCAACACATCACTTCAACCCTTCTTTGGCTCTTCAGATAAACCCTCTGGTCTTCACCACAGCCCTCCAGGCTCCTGCTCCAAGTTCCTTTTGTGCCTTTTTTCTCTTTTTCCTTCATGCCTCTGTCTGTTCCTCTAATGCTTTTTTTTCCCTGACCCTGAGGACCTTGGTTTGCACCAGCCCCTCTACCCAGACAGCTCTCTGTCCCGTAGCCACCTGTGCATTACTTTCCACTGCACATCAAACATCCCTTCCTCAGAGAGGCTTCTCTAGTTATGTGACCGTATAACTCCTTGGATGTCTATTTCATGGGAGGTAACATATTTGCAATTACTATAAGTAATAATTTGAGAAATTAATCATCCCACCTTTGCTTCCCTATAGCTCTGCACTGTCCTGTAGGACACTGGGCACTGCTGGAAGCATTCCATAGTCTGTGCTGTCTAACACAGTAACCATTAGCCCCATGTGGCTATTGAGTACTTGAAATGTGGCTAGCATGGTGTATTAGTCTGTTCTCACGCTGCTAATAAAGACATACGAGAGACTGGGTAATTTATAAAGGAAAGAATTTTAACTGACTCACAGTTCCACATGGCTGGGGAAGCCTCACAATCATGGCAGACAGCAAATGAAGAGCAAAGTTATGTCTTACATGGTAGCAGGCAAGAGAGTTTGTACAGGGGAACTCCCACTTATAAAACCATCAGATTTATTGAGACTTATTTATTACCACAAGAATAGTATGGGGGAAACTGCCCCATGGTTCAATTATCTCTACCTGACCCTACCTTTGACACATGGGGATTATTACAATTCAAGGTGAGATCTGGGTGGGGACACAGCCAAACCATATCACACAGCATGTGATTTTTATTAATTTAAATTTAAATTCAAGTAGCTACATGTGGCTGGCAGCCACCTGGTTGGCCACACAGCTATGGGCTGCCTGCTCTGCACAAGCAGGTGCCAGTCTCTGTTGCTGCCTATGGTGCCTCCCACATGGGCATTTAAATATCTGTGAATAAATAAGTGAGTTTAACTAATTTAAGTTTAACTAAAGAGGTTATGTATTTGAAACCAAATGTCCCATATAAAGAATATTGCTGGTATCACATTCTCAGCAGGACAAACTCTGCCATTATTCTCGTTGCTTTTTTTCCCTTTACCAGCAAAATTTGGGTTGACGATGAGAACTTTTTTAGGAGGTACTATGTAATGCCTCACTTGATTAAAATGGACTGATTTTCCACATGACGACTAGATGGGATTGCATATGCCAATAGATTTTAGAAAATAAGATCAAGAATATAATATAGACCAGGACCAAATGAAAATTAAAAAGCAGCAAGTAAAAAGCTAATAAAATTCTTCAAAGAAGCAGGCAAATATTCTTAGCTTAAATCAAAGATGGATAAAAGAAAAGTTTTGAGCTTTTAGACTAACTCAATCCCAGGATCTAGAGAGAACTTTAAGCATAGAGCTTGCTCAGGTGTAAGACTGAGTACCCCCCAGGAGAATGCAGTACATCTTCTCTATAAACACAGAGCTGGCCAGACGCATTGGCTCACACCTGTAATCCTAGCACTTTGGGAGGCCAAGGCGAGGAGATCACCTGAGATCAGGAGTTCAAGACCAGCCTGGCCAACATTCTGAAACCCCGTCTCTACTAAAAATAAAAAAATTAGCCAGGTGTGGTGGCAAGCGCCTGTAGTCCCAGCTACTCGGGAGGCTGCAGCAGGAGAATTTCTTGAACCCGGGAGGCGGAGGTTGCAGTGAGCCGAGATGGCGCCACTGCACTCTAGCCTGGGCAATGGAGTGAGACTCTGTCTCAAAAAAAAAAAAAAGCAAAAAATAAATAAATAAACCCACAGAGCTAACTCCTAATTAGCATTACCAGATAAAATTCATGACAGTTAAATTTGGATTTCAGATAAAGAATGAATAACTTTTTATAGCTTATAATAAGCTATTCATTCTTTATCTGAAATCTACATTTAACTATATTTCCTGTTTTGAGATTTTTTTTTTGCTAATTCTTGCAGGCATATTTAGAATACATGGGAATAAAACAGCCACAGAAGATGAAAGTGTGCCAAGTCAGAATATACATAACTTAAAATTTAATGCGAAGGAAGTGACTGAGAGTTTTTCCTCATTCTTGTATCTCTCTCTCTCTCTCTTTTTTTTTTTCCTCTTGATCATGTTCCCAAAAAGCTAGACCAAGTTTTGGCATCTTTTAGGGTTTTATTCCTGTACTGCATGATGACTTTTTTGATGCTGAGAGTTTATGAGCTTTATCAAGCAGGAGAAAGAAGGCAATAGTCATTGTATATGAGCTCCTAGGAACGAGAACTTTGTCGTAATAAATTCTATAGCCTCAGGGCCTAGCACAGTGCCTTGCCCAGAGCTGGTAAGCAACTGAGGTTGGCCGTTCCTGTAGATACATCGCAATTCTGTTTGCAGTAGGGATAGAGAGGGACAGAATTGTGCACACGTGTGATTCCTCTTCTTATTCCCATTGTTTTTCACAGCACCTCAAATATAAGAGAATCTCAATATATGCTCATTGAACTGAACTCAGCTGATTTAAGACCATGAGATTCCTTCCTATTAGGGTAGATGTTTCTTGAGAAACATTTTTATTATTTAGCATGTTGTGGAAATTCAGATTTGCTGAACACCTCAAAACCATGATTATTATTTGATTACTTTTTATTCCTTTGGGCTTCTTGTTCATGGCACACAATGCTCTCTGGTGTGACAGATCTTGGCCTTAGTAATTCCAAACCTCAGCACTCTCTCATCATCTTGCCCCAGTGCAATTACATGAGTGCTTGGGAGCTGGCTGAGTCAGGAAAGTGGATGTAAGTGAAGCAGACAAGGTAGAAATGAACAAAGTGACATCTGGAGAGGACCACAGCCAGGACTCAAATCTAGCCTGTCTCCAGCTCACCTCCTCCCTCCTGGATCACCACCCCCTCCAAATCAGCACGTGATCGATCATAGAACTATTCACATGGGTCGGGTCGTGCTATCCCTGCTCAGCCTCAAGCCCCTCCAGGTAGGCAGCACCAAGGCATATTTATGGTCATTTTTCCAAGCACTGTGGCTATATTTGTGTCTGGCCTATATCCCTTGAAAATGATCCTATGCGTGAACTCTTAAATAATCTTTTAAAAATCTCTAACCTCTTTGAATTTTCTACACCAAGTTCACATGGGAATTCCAGCTTGGCCATGGCCACTTTAATTAAGTTAGATAGAAAGAAAATGAAAACACTAGTCGTCCAGGTGGTAGCATGTGTGGGTTTAAGGTATGCACACACTTTCCTGAATTTCTAAGATAGATTTGTATGGTTTTAATCAAAAGTATAAGCTTCCAGGATAATGCTAAGAGATGGTCCATTGAACTGCGTTCTTAAACTATGAAAGCCTTCCAATCATCCTACAATCCCTATATTGTAAAATTTTATGTCTCAACTATGTTTAATTTTCCGTCACCCAAACTCTTGGCTGGACTTCCACATTTTCTCAATAATGACTTTTCTTTCTTGGCTAGTCATGTTACATTTAGCAAAAGCTGGGACGCTGATCACCTCTGCCCCCGTTCCCCTCTAATGGGTCATTTCTGATGCTGTCTTGGACTTCTTTCATCACATTGTAGGTCTCTGCATCACTCTGCTCCACATTCGTGAGAAACTGCTTATTTGGAAATCCGTCCAAGCAGCCCCATCAGATCTTTTACATCAACTCGCCTAAATCTGCAATCCACACCACTGGGTGCAGGAAAGAGGCCTTCATGTTCTTGCCTGACCACGGGGGAGCAGAGTGTGGTATCTATTAAAACGTTTGTTCAGATGCTTCACAGTGCTGGAATATCTTACAAAGGGGTAGAAACACTGCTTGTTCACAAAGAGTGTGTGGCTTCAGTGGAAAGAGAGGTCTAGCTCTCCTTCTGTCTCACACCAAACACACTACGGTCTTCTTGAGTCTTGTGCAATGATTACATGATTACACTGAGCAGGAAGAAGTGGGGGTGAAGACAGAGCGGGAGGATTTTCAGGCTCTCCCAGTGAACAAACCACAGAGCGCTATTCTAGGGACTGTTACTCTAGCAGAATGGAAATGTGCTATGGAGCTTCCGTCTCACACTTGGGGCTGGGAGGTGTGATCTGGTCTCTTAACTCCCCCACGTTGACTCTCACAGGTCCTCCTGAAACTGCCTTTGCAAAATTATGACAGTAAGAGAACTCTGACATGGCTAACTTCATTTGGCTTCTTAGCTCTAAGTTCTCCTTCTTCATTGCTGGGCATAGGCCAAGCTAATTTTGGGAGGAATTTAGTTTATAGTTTAACCTTAAAGCAAGGATGATAACAGCCTTTCGCAAAGCTATGCATTCCTTGTTTAGATACCAAATTGCCTTTGAAAAACTAATGAAAGGCTACAAGATTAGGGAGGGGTCCGAACCCTGCTAAGATGTAGGCGTAGTTAAAGGATAACCAGCCATTATTCCAGTGGTCATAAGATCTGACACCTCCCCAACTGCTCCTATTGTAAAACCTAAGATTGGTGTTTGAGGCATTTTTCAAACTCTGCATTCTGATGGATCAGCTGGCACCCCCCAGACTGCTAGTTCATCTGGTCTTGTGGCCCCTACCCAGGAACTGACTCACACAAGAAGACAGCTTCAACCCCCTGTGATTTAATTCCTGACCCAGCCAATCAGCATTCCTCATTCCCTAGCCCCTCACCCATCAAACTATCCTTAAAAACCCCTATCCTCCAAATGTTCGGAGAAGCTGGTTTGAGTAATAACAAACTGCTGTGCTTCCACATAGCTGGCTCTGCATGTATTAAACTCTTTCTCTATTGCAAAGACCTGCTGTTTTCAGTGCACCAGCTTTTCTGGATGGTGGGCAAGATGAACCTGTCAGGTGATTACACTCCTGTGTCACACTCAAAGCCATATTCATGCTGAAACAGTCTCACTTTGGGCCTTGGATATGCCTTTTCCTCTAACTAAAACATCTTTGTTCCTCCTACACATTATGTGGCTCCATTCCTATTCAACCTTCGAGTCTCAGTTTTGCTGTTGCTCTGGTGGAAATCCTTCCTGTAAACTTCGAGTCTGGGTCTGGTTCCTCTCAGTGTTCTGGGCTTACTTCTACTATGCTTTGACAGGCAATTTGGAAGAAGTCTGTTTGTCTATCCACCCTGTGAGCACTCTCCCTGTCTGTACCACACACACACGTACACATTTAGATACACATACTTTGGAACAGACATGCTTATTTAGATACATACATACTAGCACACATATACACACAGGCTATGAGTATCTTCAGGACCACAACAATATTCACTGTTCAATGTTCACCAAGATCCTTGATCACAGTAAGTGGTCAATAAATAGTTGCTGAATAAATGTTAAATGAGGAATGATGTGCCAGACTATGCACTTCTTATGGTCCACTGCTGTTAAACATTTGATCAGGAATTTTCCATTTTTTTTTATTCTAGCTGAGAATCCACTGATAACAATTGGGGCTTTGAAGTCCAATTACTTCTCCCAGTTCCCAAAATACACGCAATCAGATAAAGTTTGAGCTGTCAAGAGCAAGGCAATGTCATCCTCTGAATAGTTTCTATCAGAGACTCAAGCAAATGAAAACAGTTCCTACTCTTGAGCAAACACTGTTTGCATTGAGAGTGGGCTAACAAGAGCATAGATAGATTAGCATATTCCAACAAGGGAAGCATCATAATAATGTTAACTGTCCAAGATCAACCCACAATACAGATACATGCAACAAAATAAAATAAAATAGCATCATGAACCACATGCAGCAACAAAGACTGAGAAATTTCATGAAAAATATAAGTACAGAAAAAATATATGCATATATGCATACACATGTGTAGATAGATAGACAGACAGATAGATGTATGGATGGAAAATCTAAAACATAAAGGGGGAAGCCAGACTGTTGTTTTTACTTCTTAAGGCTGATGATTAGATGAGCAAATTTGCCCTATACTGTACTACATTTTGTTCCATGAAGGGTAGGGAGTGAGAGGCATTGGGTGAGGTCAGAGATAAAAGCTATACAGAGAATTTGAGTAAGGAAGACAGGTCAAACAGCTCATTCTAGCACTTCGTGCTGCGAAAGGCTTGGTCGGGGGTGTGGGTAGGAAAAGGGATGCAGGCAGCCTGGAGTAAATAGAGAACTAAGCTGATATTAAGACAGAGAAGAGACAGGGGTCAGCGGGAACCACCTGCCCCATCCCCACATGTGGCCCAAGCCTTAGCCTCAAGAAACCTTCAGTGAAGTGCCTCGGTGCTTTCTAGAATAGGAATTGCAATTCTTTTATTTTCCACAGCCACCAAGACTGTGCCTCAGGACCCAGTACACATTGTGCAAAACAATGATGATGATGATATCACCTGACATTTATATTGTACTTTGCAAAGCAATTTCACACTTCATATGTCACTTGGCCTGTATGTTTGAAGAGATGCTGCTTCCATGCCCCACCTGCAAGGCTTTGGGCTGCCAGGACATCCTTATTCGCTGCAATTCCCGCCTCCGAGGCCTTTTTGTAATGTGCTAGACTCACAGGGGCCTTAACAGTGACTCAATCATGCATGGCCTTCCAAAGGCTATATCCCAACACACACCTCAAAGAGTTCCCTGAGGCATATTATCTGGCTGTAAAAGAAGATTTCTTCATTGTTAATAGTTCAGAATTTCCTTCCAATGCTCATGTTTCTCTCTACGAGATAAATCTGAAGACCCCGGTGACTCAGTGTGGCCCATGGACCGGCAGCATCAGCATCACCTGATCTTGTTAAAACTCAGACTTTCAGCCCTCCCAGGATCTGCATTTTAACAGATCCCCCATGGTCCCAGGGGATTCCTGGGCACACTGAAGGCTGAGAAGCTCTGCTATAATGGCTGCACATACCTAAAAAATGTTGAGTACACAGAGGGAAAGTTCTTATGATTTTGTTGATAACTGCAGTATTCATTGCAAGCCTTCATCCCGTGTATCCTGTTAGCTTTGCTAGGTTACTGAACACTCACTCACTGATACTCTTGATACTTTTAAACACATAGTGAGTTGGGGAGAGTCAGTATCTGGACCTCAACGAGTGTCCAGAAGTGGGAGTTTTAGGAAAAATCACAGCCTACTTTTGCATATTGTTTGAGATAAATACTTTAATTCCTGGGTGATCTTGATTAATCTAGTGTTAAAATATCTAGAATTATAACATGTACTCAATGAAAGCAGCTTTATTTTAAACATCCAGAAGACTAGAGATTAGGATGTTCTCTGGTCCACATAGGTTTCACATGATTTATAAATAGACAGAAAGGCCATTGTTTTTATTTGTCAGGGTACATTAAAGTCTACCAAAAGAATTAGGAGGGGGCAGGTGGGCGTGGTGGCTCACGCCTGTAATCCCAGCACTTTGGGAGGTCGAGGCGGGTGGATCACCTAAGGTCAGGAGTTCAGGACCAGCCTGGCCAACATGGTGAAACCCTGTCTCTACTAAAAATTAAAAAATTAGTTGGCCATGGTGGCATGTGCCTGCAATCCTAGCTACTTGGAAGGCTGACGCAGGAGAATAGCTTGAACCTGGGAGGCCGAGGTTGCAGTGAGCCAAGATTGCACCACTACACTCCAGCCTGGGTGGCAGAGCCAGACTCCATCTGAAAAAAAGAATTAGGAGGGGAGTACTTGAATATCAAGTAACTGATAGAGTAGAAATTCATAATGGCAAAGTTTGAAGTATCTAATGGGGTAATCAAAAAATATTGCCTTCTTCTCTCTACATAATAGATAGTAATTATTAATGGTGGTCAAACCAAGCAGTCTACACAATAGGAAAACTCTGATGCCTTGCCTGGAGGTAGAGATTGTTCATTACTCTTCTTTTCCATATCCAAGGTCCTAGCACAGTATTGGACACACAGAACATGATTGTTAAATACTTTTTGAAGTCAAGAACTCAAAGGTCATCTTTTGGAGAGTTTTGCTAATCTGTTCAGGATGAGAAGAACTGACATATTTGAGAAATATTTAGCTGGACATAGCTTCCAAAAGAAAAGAAGCCTCAAACCATGGCCCTAATCTCTTCTCCCATGCCCATTATACTGAGTTTCTAAATATAAAATACCTGAAAACATGCTCAAAAGTGCAGCAGATCAAGAAGCATTTGCTGGGTCAGTGAACACGTGAATTGATTGCTTCAAGTCCTCCACTTGCCTTCCTTGTGGAGTCTCGTTGTCACGGCTCTGGGATGGTTACAGACACAATGCTTAGTCCAGCAGAAGCTACAGGCAAAAGAAGGGCTATACAAAGGTAAGCCAAGTGTTGAAAAAATAAGTTCTTATTCTACACAGATTTATTGCTGAGTCAGAACAGAACTTACATTTCTTAATTTTATCTATTTATTTATTTACTTATTTTAGAGACAAGGTCTTACTATGTTTCCCAGGCTAGACTTGTACTCTGAGGCTCAAGCAATCCTCCTGTTTCAGGCTCCCAAGTAACTGGGACTACAGGTGCATGCCACCATGCTCCACTAGAACTCACATCTTTGGAAAAAACTTTCTTGATAAAAACAACAAACTGTCTTTTCAATTATAATATATAATTATTATAGAAAATACAGCAAAGCATAAGAAGAAATTAAATTTCCTCATACCTATCACTGGGAGATAGCCATGAGTATTATTTGAAGATATTTTCTATTTTTTTTTTTTTTTTTTTTGAGGCAGGGTCTCAGTTTGTTACCCAGTGGCGTGATCTCGGCTCACTGCAACCTCCACCTCCTGGGTTCAAGCGATTCTCGTGCCTCAGCCTCCCAAGTAGCTGGGATTACAGGTGCGCACCACCATGCGTGGCTCATTTTTTTGTATTTTTAGTAGAGACAGGGTTCCACCATGTTGGCCAGGCTGGTCTTGAACTCCTGACCTCAAATGATCTGCCTGCCTTGGCCTCCCAAAGTGCTGGGATTACAGGCATGAGCTACCACGCCCAGCCTTGGACATACTTTCACTTAATCTTTTTTTTCCTGTGCACATATACATTTATAAAATCGAAAGCATTGCATTCCTGATTTTGTGTTTTACCTTTTTCATCAAATTCTGTAGCACAAAGTATTTACCATATTAATAAACATTCTTTGAAAATACCATACGGATGACTACACGTATGCACATATACATATAAAATATATATAAACATTCTTCTATTGTTGCTATTCTAAACAACACTCTGATAACTCTCCTTGAATGTAAATCTTGTCCACATTCTGATTATTTTCTTGGGGTAGTTCCCTAGAACACAGAAAAGGCTTTCAAAAGAACAGCAGGACACACGTGCCTTCAAGTTAAGCTAGAGAAAAGCCATGGTTGGGCATCATCTCAGCCCACCTTCGAGGCGCGTGATCCCTTCAGAGACTCGGGCCTCCCCAGGTCCTGGAGGTCTTGGCTGCAGGCCCATCAAACCACTGAGCTTCTCTTTTAAAGTTTCTTAAATGTCCTGGCTTTTAAAAGAGAGAGAACTTCTTCAATATTTGTTCCAAAAGCTAAGGGAAAAAGTGGAGGGGGATGTATATTATTCCTTGAAAGAGAAAGTAATATATTTTTCATCAGTGTGATCTTATCCCACACATCTTTGAAGGACTAGTATTAATTTAAAGTCTACTCGAGTTCATAAAATGTGCTTTTTCCTTACAATGACCTTTTGTTAGAGGTATTTGAGGTTTGTTTTTATAAATAATTCTCACTTAAATGAGAATCTCTTTATAAAATTATTTCAGAAAGCAGTTACACTGTATCAAGGGGCAAAAGATTACCTTTACCAGCTGGGCGTGGTGGCTCACGCCTGTAATCCCAGCACTTTGGGAGGCCGAGGCAGGTGGATCATGAGGTCAGGAGTTCGAGACCAGTCTGGCCAACATAGTGAAACCCCGTCTCCATTAAAAATAGAAAAAATTAGCCAGGTGTGGTGGTGTGCGCCTGTAATCTCAGCTACTTGGGAGGCTGAAGCAGGAGAATTGCATGAACCCAGGAGGTGAAGGTTGCAGTGAGCCGAGATCGTGCCATAGCACTCCAACCTGGGCAACAGTGTGAGACTCTCTCTAAAAAAAAATTACCTTTACCAAAGTTAGAAAATGCATCTGCCCTTTCTGAAATGAAATAACTTCAACTCCAATTTTAGTAAGAATGCATGAATTAAGTATGTATAGACTTTAATAACAAATACAAATGTATATAGTAATATATAATGATATACACAGTGGATAGTCATTTGACGTTTACAAAACATTTTCCAACCATGATCAGTTTTGATAGTCATAATAACAGAACATGAAGCATGACTGATATTATTTCAGTTTTGCTGTTGAAAATAATAAGGCCTAAGGTTAAGTAAGCTCCAAGGTCACCTACCTCCATGATTGGTTAGCAGATGACTCCCCTCATCCCTACTGCTACACGGCTTCCCTAAGATCCTTCGTGAACTTGGTAACTGATTAATCAGTCTCAGTTTTAGTTCCATCTTGCAGAATATAAAGGTGACCTTCTCCCCACCCTTCACAGAGATATTATATAAAGACAAAGCAGTCTGAAAATTGAGTACACACACACACAGACAGACACACGCACGCATGTTCATGCATCTCCTATTTACAAAAGGATTGAGGTGGTTGGTAGCCCTAGTAGGGACAGGAATAGTTTCACTAAGAAGGGCAACAACCAAAGAAGATTTAAAAATTAAAGTGACAGAATCTCTACCATTTCTTTATTGCATTTTGCATGATATCAAAATGGAAATTTTTTTTCTTGTCAATGACTCCTTCAAAAAATAAAAGATGCCGTGCATTGATAAAAATGTGAAATAACAGGTAAAAGAAAACAAAAAACAAAAAACAAAACCCAAACTAGGTTGCCGTGCAAGAAAGATGAAGAGGAATGGCTCTACAGGTGAAAAGATAAAATACAAACGCAGGGACCCAAGTTTCCAAAGTCCTGCTCTGAAAATAATATGTGTAAACGCTACTGAAGATTTGACTTTTCCCGGACTTCAATTTTTGTTATTTGTAACAAAAAAGCAAACATATTTCAAGGGCTGTTATTCAGAATGTGGTTGGCTTGTATGAGACTGCTTTGTTAAATCACTTCTGTAATTTTACCCAGCAAAATCTTTTAAATAGTAAACCTTGGAGAAAACTAATACAAGGTGAAATATGCTGCAAATATAAAGTGCAATGTAAATGCTTCCTGATGGGGTGATGAAAACACAGATGATGTCTACAAATTGCCAGTCCTGCCTCTGACTCAACCACTAAGGAGCCAGTTTGGCAACTTTAATCTTTCAAAGTACAGATTTTTAAAAAATGAACATGCAACCCCTTCTGACAGATGTTACCTCTCCAAGCAACACCTGATACGTAAGTTTCAAATAATGTGAAGACAAATTTGGCTTCTTAGCTATCAAGTCTGAAACAAACAAGTCACTCCTCTGATCACTTGCAGCCTCTCTGGAAGGATGGGGCCCCTCCTCCTCGAAGAGCATCTTAATCATGCTCTGCTGAAAGCAAGGCTTGGAGCAGCTTTCTTTTCTGTTTTTTCCAAAGCTATTTTTTATTGTATATATTTATTATTTAAGATGTTTGATATGATGCCAGGCAAGCAAATTAACATATCCATCCTTCCAAAGTTATCTTCTGTCTTTTGTGGGTTTGTTTTTTTTTTTGGTAATAGCACCTAAAGTCTACTCTCTGCAGCTTTTTCAAAGGCTTCCAGACTTGGCCACTTCAAAGGATCTTTAGAGAAGAGCACATGCCACAACACCAGGGCTTACGTTTTCACCAAGTTTGTCGAGTTCTAGGTACGTCTTGATTTAGGTTTCTGAAAGGGAATTCCTTCTTCCTCCCTCCCTTCTACTCTTCCTTCCTTTTGTTTCTTTCAAAAAAGTAAAAAAGAGCAGAGTGATCCAATGGCCTGAGCATTATTTTGTCCTTGCTACTTGATATTGGATCACTGGTGCCCTGAGTGGCTGAAGTGGGTGGTTACCCAATTCTGCTAATCCCTCCCACTTGTATTTGAATAGGGAAAATTATTTTAATTAGTGCACTTAATGTCAGTCAATAAAGAGAACTAAGCATTCCCCCAAACAGTAACACACACCCACACACACACACAGAGTAGTTCTCTTCTAATTCGCCAAGTCGGATTTTCTGGCTAGGTTCTGCTGTTTGTTACAAATCCAGTCTTTTCCTCATCCTCGTGCTCGGATGGGTGGGAGGCGGGGGTGGCCTGGCTCCTTCCCACCTGCTTTTCTGTTCTTAGGGCCCCCACCAACCTCGCTGCTGTCTCATAGGTCTTTCCCACCCCCCGCCTTGAGATAGAGTCTTGCTCTGTCACCCAGGCTGCAGTACAGTGGTGCCATCTCGGCTCACTGCAACCTCTGCCTCCTAGGTTCAAGAGATTCTCCTGCCTCGGCCTCAGGAGTAGCTGGATTACAGGATTACAGGTGCCTGCCACCACGCCCGGTATTTTTTTGTATTTTTAGTAGAGACAGGGTTTCACCATGTCAGCCAGGCTGATCTCGAACTCCTGACCTCAGGTGATCCGCCCACTTCAGCCTCCCAAAGTACTGGGATTACACACGTGAGCCACTGCATCCAGCCTGTCTCACAGGTCTTAACCTGGCAGAGCAATGGGATCACGTGGGGTGGGGACTTCAAAAAAATTGCCAGCTGCCCGGCTGCGTGACAAGAGACTTTGACTTGAGTGACCCAGGTTCAGGCCTCAACATTCTTCAATGTTTCCCCCAACCGTGGTAAGGAGCAGCCAGAGTTAAGAACCAGGGGCTAATTCTCACGTTCCAGTTCTCTTCTCACCCCACATTTTAGCTCCTCGTGCACCCTGGGGCCTACAAAGACAAGTTACAGAGAGATTTTAAATTAAGAATTCAAGTGGGGTCTACTCTAGTGATGGGATTTTAAACATTTGAGCTGGAGAAGCCTTTGGAATTGGGCTCAAGTCATACTGTGACCCACCAGCATGGGTTGACTGGGATGTAGGGTTCAGGTCACCCTGATTCCAGATGTGCTATCAGGCCTGGTGCCGTCACCAACCCTGTTCACTTCTCAGCCACTTCTCCCTGGCAAATATACAGAGGCCTTCAGGAGCCTCCTGGGCCTTGAAGCAGAGTCTGACAGCCACTGGAGGCTGCAGGCACACACACATGCTCCTTCTTGCAGGGCCCGCCCGCCCTACAAGCACTGCCACATTCCCTACTTTACTGGGATTTTAAATCTCCACTCTTCGGCCAGACACAGTGTTCTGTAATCTCAGCACTTTAGGAGGCTGAGGCAGGAGGATCGCTTGAGTTGGAGGCTGCCGTGAGTCATGATGGTGTTACTATACTCCAGCCTGGGCAACAGAGCAAGACCTTATCTCAAACAAAACAAAGCAAAGACACCCAACTTGACTCTTCCAAGAATACAGCATTTCAGGGCACTGGCTCCATCCTCAACATTTCCCCTACCTTCCCCTCACTCCTGTCACTAGAGGGAGGTGCGATGTGGAGAAATGGGAGAAAATAGATAAAAGACCACTGTTTCAGCAGCCACACCCTCTCCTCTATTAATGATCTCTCAGGCTGTTGAAGTAACTCCTAGGAAAGGTTTCTCCATTTAGTTCAACTCCAACTCTTATGAAACCCTAGCACTGGGTACGACCCACCAGAAGCCTTGCCTCGCAGGAGGGGGCTGCTCCAGCATGCCTGTAGCATGTGTGTGGTACATGCACATGTTCATATGTGCATGTGTGTATGGTCTGCATGCATGTGCATGTGTGTGTGCACATGTGTGCACTTGTGTGTGTGTCTGCTTTGTAGCACACATGCTTTGGTTCTGGCAGGGCCTGTTGTCTTTGATGCAAACTGTACCTAGATTTCTCCTACATCAGCATCTTGGGTTTCTCCCACACCCCAGTCACCTCAACGTGATCGCAAAGAAAAACTGGTCGGTATAATGGCTGTCCAAGATGTTGCTGGTGACCTTAGATGAAAACCTGAGTGATGCGGTCGTAGGGAAGAGTGAAGTCTCTTGAGTCCACTCCATCATCCTCACAGATCAGCTCCCCCATCTTAGGCAGGTCACTGTCTTTAAGCCTCAGTTACTGCTGTGCAAATGGGCATAATAAAAGCTGCTGTGAGAATCAAGTAAAATAATGTACGTAAAGTGTTTAGCAGAGCCCTGGCACTCAGCAAGCACTAAATAAATGTCATGAGCCACAGAGAGACCAATAAACTCTTTGATAGGAGTTTACTTCACCTGCTCACCAGAACAAAGAATGGCCCTTTTTGTACCCGCTTATACTTCCCATCCCTTCCCGTCATTGGGCATCTGTGTGAATGGAATTGCTAGACCTCTAGTTCCCGGGATGATTTTAAATGCTTTGTGCAAATGAAACATTCAGGATGACTCCTAGGAAAGATGCCTCCACTTAGTCCAACTCCAACTCTCATGAAGCCCTTGCATTGAGCATGACCCACCAGAAGCCTTGCTGTGGGGAGGAAGCTGCTCCAGGCCATGCCTCCTTCTCACAATTCTGGATGCCCCCAGCACCCGCCCTGTCCTCGGTGCTCTGTTTCCCTTACTCATTTCTTGCAATGCAGTGAATGGGACAGAGAGAGGGCAGAGTCCCACTCCAACCTGCTTCCTCCCTCCTGGGAGGAGAGGACAACAGGTGGCCGGGCCAGCGTGGATGCTCGGGCTGCCAAGGGGTTTGGCACCTGCAGCTATACACTATCCACAGCCCCATGCTCCTTCGCTCTGCGATCAGCAGGAATTTCATAGTGACTCCCAGGGGCGGGACTAAGGTCAGAGCTTGGGCAACGCTATGGAAATAGCTGCAAGTCAATTAGGGGGATTTTATTCCATGATCTGAATGGGTGTCTTGTGCCTCGAGGAGAGAAATGGAAACCAACCCCCCGCACCCCTGTGAGCATCCTCGGCTTTGTTCTCATGGCAGTGGAGATGGATCGGTGACTTCCGGGGGTGCTAGGGCCCTCCTGGACTTCCAGTGCGATGCCCAGGAATTTAATGACAGGCTGGGAAGAAAAAGGTCCACTCTGGCAATGCTCCTGTGATTGGGGTCCCCAAACAAACCCAGTCTCTGAAAAATAGTCCATTGACCCCTCTTCTCTCTTCGAAGGCGATTTTAGAGAAACTTCTTGACAGCTAACTCCTCATTTGTCTACAAGGCCCCATTTCAATGATCAGTTGGAAGCTAATGTTTCACAGACCACATGTTTAAATGCTCACCTCCCTCGCTGTTTATGAAAAAGCAGAGCCTGAGATTTCCAAGCGGGCAGGCTCTTCCAGGGGGCCAGGCTGGTGGGGGGTGGGGGCATGGGAGGTCGGCACTCCCTCCTTCAGGAATCTCTGAGCTCGCAGAACCGTCCAGTGCGTGGGTGGTAGAGGGATCAGCTGACGGGGAAGTGCAAGCGTGAAGGCGGCCACCCAAGACTTCAGGTCACTGCTGACCTCCCGTCGGGGCTCAGATCTCAGCACTGGGAGGGCATCTGCTCGCCCTGCCAAAACAAACCAGCCCCTGAGAGGGGCACATTGCACAGGAAGGGGGGCTGGAGGGACAAGGAGCTCCGGGTTTCACTTGAACAGTCTCAAATAACTGGTTTACAATGATGCGGTGTTCTTGGCGTTGCGGGTGACAAAAGGGCTGAGGCTCAACTCCAGATCTGGTGAGCATTAATGGGCAGCAGCACTGCGGAGTTCTAGAAAGGAGTTGGCCGTGTCTCTGGCCAGCCCTTGCTCTGGTGGTTTTCTACCGACAGGATTCCTAACTGCTATTTGTTGTCTTTAGGCCTGAGAATCCATCTGGTTTTGATTCAGGTGGCCTCAGGCTTGCCTCAGAGGTGAAAAGGGTGTGCACTCAAATTGAATTTCTCACAAATTTCAACCCAGAAGAATCCCAGTCTTCCCACACAAAGACCATGTGCTTGGGCAGCCCCTGGCCCTTAAAGCCTGGCATAAATCAATTTCACCTGTTTGGCTAAATGTGCACATGTTAACCTAATGAAAGTGACCGGTGCAATCAGATAGCTTCTGCACATGTTCTAACTTGGAGGGAATGGGGAGGGGTGCTGACCTCTCCCTGACCTCCTCTGTCCCTGCTCTTCCTGGTGGGGACAGTATTTCTGGGCCCTGGTGGGGTTGTTATGAGTCCTTGGGCCAGGCTCAGCTTGGGTGGTTCCGAATATGTAGAGTTCTACGTCCCAACTGAATAGGATCAGAGGAGAAGGAAGTTTTGTATCTAATTGGGAGGGCGGAGGTGGGTAGGCCTAATGGGAGCCATTCAAATTAAAATTTCCCTGGAGGCTTCAGATGAAAAATGGTTACACTTTTGCCCCTGGCTTCCAAGGTCAAGTCTTGAAAACAGCACTCATATCATCAAGCTGAGTGATGAGGCAATGAGACCGGTCTCTTGGCAGGATATATGGCCAAGCTGAAACACCTGCTTGTTAAGACTATTCCCCGATGAACATTAAATATTGAATATATAAATATTTGATTCAAAAAAAGAAGACTATTTCTATATCTAGATACTGCATGGGCATTTTCAGGAACAGTAATCTGTCATCACAGTTACTTTTCCTTATTGGAAACCATGAGTCAAGGAAGCAAACAGAAGTTGAATCGACTAAAACAGGGATGTGCAAATTATGGCCGGCAGGCCACATTTGGCCTGAAGCCTGTTTTTATGAATAAAGTTTTATTGGAACGCACCCATGCCACTTGTTTGCATCTTGTCCTTGACTGCTTTCTCAACAGCAGTGTTTAGTGGTTGTGGCAGAGACTGCGAAGATGAAAATATTGACTCTCAGGTCCTTTACAAAAAAGTTTCCAGACCGTGCTCTAAAATGTTGTGATTCTGTTTTCCTTCAGCCGGGGGATGATGTTAGCCTTCTTTTGTAAAGAGTAATCAAAACCCACAACTCCTTCCCAGAGAGCAAAAAGCAGACAGTATCACAAAGAGGGAAGGGGGTGAGCACCTAAGGGAGAACCCCTGGGTGAGGCAGCAGTTCAGAGTCTTTAGCAGCCGTTTCATGAATTATTCTTGCACCCAAGTGAAAATGAAGCCCGATTTCCTATTCAGAAAAATAGCAATCTATCCCTAAAGTCAACCACACTAGATAACATCTGGAAAGGACTCAAAATTAGGTAAAAATCTTGAAATTGCTCAGTTTTCAAACACGCCCTGGCCTGTTTTTCTCCAGCTTCATCCGTCAGCATCTTGGGAGGGTGGTTGTGTCAGTGAGAGGCTTTAAAGTTTTCCATGTGAAAAAGCAGCTTGAAGTGATACCATCTCCACAGGAAAAACAGATCTGCGCAAGGGTCAGCCATTTGAAGTTCTGATTTCAGGAGGAAAGTAGAAGGAAGTGTGGAAAATAAAGACAGCCTCTGCCTCGGGATGAATGCTGGATTCTTCTGTGACTTGGCCCACGCTGGCCTTCAGCAGACAGAGTGCAGCACGATTCTGGGCTTGCTCTGTAACAAACGGACCACACAAAACAAAGAAGGGCAGTGCTGTGACTGAACACTGTTGCTGTCGATAAGCTCTCCGGGGTACGATTTCAAGGAGGCAGTTAATGGCCTCACTACAAAAGAGTCCCAGGGGTCCCTAAAGCTTGACCCCAAAACTTGAACTCTACCTGAACTGATTTTTTTTCTTTTTCTTTCTCCTTTTTTGAGGTTTGAAAACATTTAATCAACTCCCCTCCCAGGACATTTGATTTCTGTGCACTCCTGCACTTCTGGGCTCCATATGGGGGAAGAAGTGCCAAAACCACCATTCGAAAGGCTGCCCCGAGGTATTTTCAGTCGGACTGGAAGCAGCAGGTAACGGAAATCTTATGAGACAGTTTGTTCTCAGGAGGTTTTTCTGTCCAGTTTTGCTGACCAAAGCATTCCCAGGGTTCAGATAAACCTTGAATTAGCAAGTGCACTTTGAAACACTGTTTGGTGGTTCTAATTGCAATAAAAGTGCTTGAAAGCTCTACCCCATACCCTTGCATTTGGCCATCCCTGGTTTTGTCCTATGACATAAGTGCTTCCTGGGCTCCCTAAAGTTTTTAGCTTCCCTTCCAGAAACTCTTGACATTTGGTTGAGTAGATCCTGTCAATGCTTCCAATTCAGTCAACGAACACTTATGGAGCAATGACAGTATTCCCGCCGTATGCTTAGAGCTCGGAATGGAGCCTCATATGCCTGAATTCAAGGGACTCAATCTAGCACAAAGGCAGATACACTCTCATGGGAGCTTATAAGTAACATTAACAGCTCAGATTAAGTACAGTGGAAGTACAGAGAGGTAGTGGAGATGTACAAGGAGTTAATTATTGTTTATTTTTACAATAATGGATTACAAAGTTCTTTC